>NC_052150.1:10103266-10437577 GCF_902713615.1 Scyliorhinus canicula | reverse complement strand
CCCCCCGCCCACCCACCCCCCCCCCCCCCCCCCCCCCCCCCCCCCTCACCCCCCCCCCCCCCCCCCCCCCCCCCCCCCCCCCTCCCCCCCCCCCCCCCCCCACCCCTTCCCCCCACCGGATCACCCCTGCCCCCCCCCACCCCCCCCTCCCGGTCTTCCCTTTCCGCCCCCCCCCCCCCCCCGGTTCCCTCCCCCCCCCCCCTGCCCCCTACACGTCCACCAGACCCATTCCTGCTCTCTCATCCCGACTCCCGGTAACCGCTCTAGCCCACCACTGCTGCCTCACAGTGCCTGGGACCCGGGTTTGATTCCGACTGCAGGTGACTGTGTGTGTGGAGTGCCTGTTCTCCCTGTGTCTGCTTGGGTTTCCTCCTACAGTCCAAAGATGTGCTAGTTAGGTGGATTGGCCACGCTAGGTTACCCCTTAATGTTCAAAGATGTCTGGGTTAGGTGGGGGCTCCTGGAATGCCCGCATCTCCCCCTGGATTCCCACCTAACCCAGACATCTTTGGACACTATGGGGGACTGGGTTTAGGTAGCGTGCTCTTTCAGAGGGTCAGTGTGGACTGAATGGGCCGAATGGCCTCCTGCACTGTATGGATTTTATGGAATGCAACTGGCTTCCTGACATGGTAAATACTTCCCTTTTATTAAATACTTTCCCTGTTGCCTTTCAAAACAGCTGTCATCACCTTCCTTCTCAAAAATGTTATCCTTGACCCTTCAGCCTTTGCCAACTACTTGTTGTGCTTCAAATTTCCTTTACCTCTCCAAAGAACTTGAATGCTTGTTTGCCTCGGAGAGCTGTGCTCATTACTCTGTGTTTGAACCTCTCAAATAATGTTTCAACCTTGATACAGCACCGAAGTAGCTGATGCCGTTCGAGTTTCTAATTGGCAATGGCATGCAATCCCATCTCATTCTTCCTGACCCCTATGCAGCCTTTAGCACAGTTGACCATTCCATCCATCCTCCCCCAACACCTCTCTTGTGAGCGAGTCTACCCTTGTTTTATTTCACTCTTAACTATACAACCAAAGCCAGAAAATCTGTGATGGATTCTCTTCCTGCATCTGCATTATTTGAACCACTTTTATTCTTTATAATATATATATATCAGCAGGTCTGGCAGCATCTGTAGGGAGACAAAAGAGCTAACGTTTCGAGTCCGATGACTCTCAGACTCGAAACGTTAGCTCTTTTCTCTCTCTACGGATGCTGCCAGACTTGCTGAGATTTGCCAGAATTTTCTCTTTCGTTGTGGCCCTGTATCTTCTCCATACAATGAGCACTTCCACCTCTAATGCTTTTTGTCCTCATCCCAATCTCAGCCCATGTTCTATGAAAGTCATTTTATCCATCTCTAGATTTAATTATTCCACTGCTCTCAAAACTGTTGACAATATCTGAACTCTCACTAAGTTCTGTCCACCCATCCATACCTTGCGTTTACTGTCCTACATTGCTCCTGGTCCAAAAATGCTGTACAATTTAAAACTCTCAGCTTTGCATTCAAATTGATACATGCTCCTACTCCACCCTATCCCTGTTTCCTCCACAGATCCAGAACCCTTAAAGAATACTGTGTTTCTCCGGTTCTGACCTGTCAGATAAACCATGAATTGAGGCTTTTTCAATAAGCCATGAATAGATCTGTGTATACATTAAAAATCAATAAATGTTTATTTATGATAAACATCATACAAACTAACATTTGCTGTGTTGTTGTGGGTCATGCTGCTATGAGGCAACCCTTACCGATTGCGACCAAGTAATTGTCTTCATTCTGGCAGCCATGCCAGCCAAGATGTTTCTGCTGCAGAGGATTCCCAGTTTAGATGCAGAACTTTCTCTCATCACTGACTATAAGTCACGGTATGCAAGTTGATCTGGTGTATAAGACAGCCCCAAGTTTCTGGCCCCAAAAATCATATTTTTGCGTATACTCAGCAAGCATGTTGACCAACCCCCTTTCCAATCAAGGCATGCTATACTCACATTCGTAGTCAGTCTCAATTTTTCTCCTTGCAAATTCACTTTACTTGCCTTAAACTGGGCAGGAGGGATCAAGCAGCAGACATGGGCTTTGTTGCGAAAATGTGCGGGAGTTTAAGACATACCCACTCTTTACATTGGATACCAATGACATTTCAAAATGATGACCACCCTCGCCATGGTTCACTTGTGTGCTCAGTATGCAAGTCCCCTTTTTCATTTTGGAGGGATTTTTTGAGGCTTCCGATATCCATTTGTATGCCAACATCTATGGTATATATTTTCTTATCACTGTTCCAATATCTCACTCCACCACCAATGTCTTAGATTTAGTACAGGAAGAAAGAGTATCATATTTAAGGAAATATTTTTTGTTGAATTCCACTTTCATTGAATTACCACTTTAATATCTTTGCAATTTGTGTCACTATAACAGTCAGTGACACAGCAATGCAAAAACAGGGAAGTACTACAAAATCTTTATAAAACACTGGTTAGGCCTCAGCTGAAATATTGTGTCCCAACACAATACTTCAACAACACATTTTAGGAAGGAGATGTCGAGGCCTTGTAGAGCGTGCGCTGGGGGTTTATCAGGATGATCCTAGGGACGTTGGATTTCAGTTATGTGGAGTTGCTGAGATTGTTCCCTTAGAGCAATGAAGGTTAAGAGGTGATTTGATAGACTTGTTCAAAATAATAATGGGTTTTCATAGAGTTAATAAGGAGAACGGTCAATCACCAGAGGGTGCAGATTTCTGGTAAATGACAAATGAGCCAGAGGCAAGATGAGAATTCCTGTTACCCAGCAAATTGTTGTGATCTAGAACACACTGCCTCAAAGGCTGTGGAAGCTGATTCAGTAATACGTTTCAAAAGGGAATCAGATAAATACTTGAGGAGAGACGGTTGGATGGCTATGAAAAAAGAGCAGGAGAGTGGACACTAATTGAATACCTCTTCCAAATCTGATGACTCAGGAACAAGTCAAATGGTCCTCAGTGCTGAATCTTTCAATGATTCTCATTATCAGTTACCCAGTTATGTCGCTCATTCTTCCTTTAGTCAACTTTTGCTCAGTAGTGTCGCTCTCCTAATCATAAGTCTGGTTATTCTTTGATACCTATCACCTACGCCTGCTATCTCAACCTGTAACACGGCGTTTAAGTACGCAGACTTGATTGTCCAGCACCGTAACATCTAATCACAGATTTCACTTCCTTATTCATTCACCCACTCAAAACCAATCGTATTTAAGCTATTTCCATACACATATCCTTACAAGCATCTACAAAACAATAATTACACACTGATTAGTTAGATTGGGGCACCTTTGCTGAAGGATCACTTTCTCGCATTTGACAAAAGCTAAAATTTATATTTGTATAAATAGCAGCACGGTAGCATGGTGGTTAGCATAAATGCTTCACAGCTCCAGGGTCCCAGGTTCGATTCCCGGCTGGGTCACTGTCTGTGTGGAGTCTGCACGTCCTCCCCGTGTGTGCGTGGGTTTCCTCCGGGTGCTCCGGTTTCCTCCCACAGTCCAAAGATGTGCGGGTTAGGTGGATTGGCCATGCTAAATTGCCCGTAGTGTCCTAAAAAGTAAGGTTAAGGGGGGGGTTGCTGGGTTACGGGTATAGGGTGGATACGTGGGTTTGAGTAGGGTGATCATTGCTCGGCACAACATCGAGGGCCGAAGGGCCTGTTCTGTGCTGTACTGTTCTAAGTTCTAAAGCTTAGCAATGCTAAACTAGCATAAAAGCAAAAAGCAGTAGATGCTGGAACCCCCCCCCCCCAAGAAAATGCTGTAAATGCTCAGCCAGTTTGGCAGCATCTGCAGCGAGAGAAGTAGAGTTGGCGTTTCTGGTCGAATATGGCACTCTTTCATTATTAATGCTAAATTAGCAGTTTTCCCTGAGCAATCAAATGAGCCTCAGGAAATCTGTTGCTGGCCCAATTAACTGCTTCCATACTGGTCTGTTACACTATCCAGATCTATTATCTATTGCATATCCTCCTCCTCCCTACCATTGACAGTTGTGCCCTCTGTTGTTTAGCCTTAAGCTAATTCTCTCCGTGCCTCTTCACCTCTATTTCTGGTCCTCATTAAAATATACCCCCCTGTAGCTAAGCTTTTGGTCATCGCTCCTAATGCCGCCTCCTGTGGCTCAGCCTCACTTTTTGACTGATGATGTGATTCCGAGAGGCATCGGAGGATGTTGTCCTCTGTAAATGAGAGTTGTTGCAAATTCACTTCATTTTTCCACTTAGCCCGAGGTGTGCACCCAGGTTCTCTGCCTGTCTACCTCTTCTATGGATTCCAAATCTCCAGACTTTGCTTCAGTTGCGTGGCATTCCGCAGCTGTAGAAACTCCGGCCTGTCTGCTTGTTACTGACTTGCCTCCGCAATCAGATTTATATGTAGTTTCCATTATGAATGTGGACACGAGTATTTATAATTGAAACTGGAAGAGGTATCATACCAGGGAGCATAGTAAAAGTGCAAAATTATACTTGTGCTTCAGTATTACTAAAGGGCTTGAAATACAAATTTATCTGTTGGTGAGATTGGATTGGATTTGTTTATTGTCACGTGTACCGAGGTACAGTGAAAAGTATTTTTCTGCAAGCAGCTCAACAGATCATTCAGTACATGAAAGAAAAGGGAATTAAACAAAATATAAGAAAATACATAATAGGGCAACACAAGATATACAATGTAACTACATAAGCATTGGCATCGGATGAAGCAAACAAGGTGTAGTGTTAATGAGGTCAGTCAATAAGGGTCATTTAGGAGTCTGGTAACAGTGGGGAAGAAGCTGTTTTTGAGTCTGTTTGTGCGTGTTCTCAGACGTCTGTATCTCCTGCCTTCCCTGCCACAATGTTGTGGAATTATTATTGCATTTGGCAAGGTGAATGCTATTACAACACTCGAATGCACACCATATTATTGAAGTTGTACAAAATTCAGTTAAAGCATACACTGTATAAGGTGACAAGAATATGTAAGCAAACAAAGCTGATTAGAGGACTGCAGACATGCAGAGTAGCTGATGGCCTATTTGATAAAAGTTGGGATTGTACAATATCTATACAATAAGCAACGCACAAAATCTGTCCTCATCTCTAACAGAGGTTATATCGAAGGTGGATGTGAGAGCCATAGAACTCCTACGGTGCAGAAGGAGACAAATCAGCTGAATCCATCAATTGCAGCCTCCCAACTCGCTGCCACATCTCCACTTATCAGGAAAAGCTATTTGGCATTAGTAATACTTGGGGAAAAAAAATCCTTAGAATGCATCCAATGCAAATGTACCTTAAATTGTGTAGGTAAAAATACATGATTGTCCCATGTTGTTTCTTCTAGATGTCCATTCTTCATGTTCGTCAGGACAAACACAGAGAGCACCTGGTGGCATGAGCATCTCTCCGAGGAAAACATTAATCATTTAAGAAAATTAGTTCCTGAAGAATATAAAGCATTGGCCGCCGACAAATCTTGCCCATTAAAAGATGAGCCATGGCCCAGGTTACCTTGGGAGCCAGGTTAGTTAAGACTGTATCCAGTTTTATAGAATATTAGTGGAGATATCTGCAGACTGCATTTTCAAAGATATCTTTTAAATTTGAACATGAGCTTCTTGTTGTGTGCTTCTTGTTGTCGTCATCCATTTTATCCTTTTATTTTGTAATTTAATGGGTATTAATTACAGTATTGTTAGTGGTTATTGCACCGAACGGTGTCTTACTTCCCTGCCACAATGTTGTGGAATTATTATTGCATTTGGCAAGGTGAATGCTATTGCAACACTCAAATGCGCACAGTATTATTGAAGTTGTACAAAATTCAGTTAAAGCATACACGGTATAATGTGACAAGAATATGTAAGCAAGCAATGCTGATTAGAGGACTGCAGACATGCAGAGTAGCTGATGGCCTATTTGATAAAAATTGGGATTGTACAATATCTATACAATAAGCAAACGCACAAAATCTGGCCTCTTCTCTCTAACGGAGGTTATATCGAAGGTAGAGGTGAGAGCCATAGAACTCCTATGGTGCAGAAGGAGACAATTTGGCCCATCGGGTCTGCTCGACCCTCTGAAAGAGCACCCTACCTAGATCCGCTCCCTGCCCTATCCCTGTAACCCTATCTACCCTGCACATCCATGGACACCAAGGGGCAATTTAGCATGGCCAATCCACCTAACCTGCACACCGTTGGACTGTGGGAGGAAACTGGAGCACTCGGACCAAACCCATGCAAACGTGAGGAGAATTGCAAACTCCACACAGTCACCCAAGGCCGGAACTGAACCCGGTTCTCTGATGCTGTGAGGCAGCAGTGCTAACCATTGTGCCACCGTGCCGCTTTGCTCAGAATATCATGAATCTTTGGAATTCTCTACCCCAGAGAGTTGTAGAAACTGAGTCACTGAATATATGCCAAGGCTAATAGAGACCGATTCTTGAACTGTGGTTATGGAGAACGGGCAGGAAAGTGAAGGCTAATCAAAGATCAGATCAGCCACTGGGCAGCACGGTAGCACATTTGCTTCACAGCTCCAGGGTCCCAGGTTCGATTCCCGGCTTGGGTCACTGTCTGTGCAGAGTCTGCACCTTCTCCCCGTGTCTGCTTGGGTTTCCTCCGGGTGCTCCGGTTTCCTCCCACAACCCAAAGAGATGCAGGTTAGGTGGATTGGCCATGCTAAATTGCCCTTAGTGTCCAAAAAGGCTAGATGGGGTTACAGGGATAGGGTGGAGGCGTGGACATGAGTAGGGTGCTCTCTCCAAGAGCTGGTGCAGACTCGATGGGCCGAGTAACCTCTTTCTGCACTGTACATTCTATTCTATGATTCTATGAATGGTGGAGCAGGCTTAAGTAGTCATGTACCTACTCCTGCCCCTATTTCTGACAGTCTTAGTGGTTGTTTCAGGAATTTGAAAGCTGTTATGTGCCTTTGTAATTATGTGGGAGAAATGAATCCTCAACACAAAATAAAAATGGATTTTCTTGTGTGACTAGAATATATAGTGGATATCTATACCATACAGGGTTCTACATAAGGAAAATTTATAACTGGTCAATCCAGCAGTGCTGGGCTGTTTGATGGGATGTGTTGAGTGTTGTGCTGAGGAATCTCTTGCTGCTACCTACCCGACTCCTGATATATCTCTGCCTCTGCCGGCTCTCTCCTCACTACTGCAATCTCTCCACATCTATCAATATGGTCAATGCAGGAATTAAAGGTGGAAATGTTTTGGAGATTATAGTAAAAGCAGAAGAAAGAGGATTGGACAAAAGAAAAAGTGAGGCGAGGAAAGATAAAACAATGTGAAGCAATGCCAAAGGAGCGTAGAGGCTGGGGAGAGTGAAAAGTGAATGAGATCAATATGACCATTAACTTTGCAAGTCTTTTTGGCAAATTTGCCAATATTTCTGGTTAGTTGGTACGGTGAAGTACGAGAAATATTAGGTTGAATTCTGCCTGAAAATATTTGAACTAGTCTGAGTTTTAGTTAATGTATTATCTGACCCATTAACGAACATCTGAATATTTAATGCCGGATGATTGAGAAACCTACTCTTTTATCTTAAGGAATGTTTAAAAGTGAATTTTGTGGCATTGAATTCCCGATGGGAAGAGCATTGACTTTGGAGATTGTAATATTGGGAGTATAGATGCACAGTCTCATGATTTCTCATCAATTAATATTGCCAATAGAAAGTTAAGTGCTTTTGTGGTCAAGTTGCCCGATTTTGCAAGGTGGCCCCTCTTCAGCTCTATGCTAATCGTGTGAGGAGTTAGGGTATGTCAGATTGCGATAGTGCTTTAATTTTATATTGTACATGATAAAAGCATTGCCCAAATAGTTGTCTAGTGTGGTTAAAGAAATGGTGACTCAGAAACACCCCGGGTTAAAAGTGAGTCATGCCTTACCTTTCTCCTTTTTGCAGGCACCCGTAGGGTCGGACTGGTTGCAGTGAAGTTGGGGATGATGCCTTTGTGGACCAAATCGGGTGATAAACATGCAGTCACATTACTTCAGGTAAAAATATGGTGTTAAAATAAAGAGTACTGTTATTCGTTAGGTCAGTTTAGCTTTTATGATTTTGGAAGAAGAGAATACACGAATAGGATACTTACAACGGTGACTGCAGAACAATAGTATTCAATGTAAATACATTTTGACCATTAAAAGAAAATAACCCAGATATTTAGACAAATTTACTACTTGGGCAAGTTGGAATATTAATAAAAAAATAGATTGTGCAGACTTTTAAGTTCAAAAATACTACTACAAGATACTTGTTTCCAATTTCAAATGAAGTTTTAAGGCCAAAATCTGTAACAGTTTTCACATCTTTGTGTTTTATGAAGATGGCACATGCTCATATAAACGTTTCCCCCAAAGTGACAACTTAAAAACAATACGATAAATCACTGGGATTGGGATATGGTTAAAAGAAGCGGAAATGTCTGTTTTAATTTGTTCACAAGATATGCAGGTTAGGTGGATTGGCCGTGCTAAATTGTTGCTCCTTGGTCTCCAAAGGTCAGGTTGGGTTATGGGGATAGCACAGGGCGGGTGTAGACTCGATGGGCCGAATGGCCTTCTTCTGCAGGGATTCTATGTGGGCACTGCTAGCTGGGTCAGCATTTATTGTCCGTTCCTTATTGCCCTTGAGAAGGTCTCTCAAAACATAGTGGCTTGCATGTAATTTTCTCACTATCATGAAACGATGCTAATAAATAAACCTAGTGACTACCTCAATAAAAAGAATGTGTGTGTGTTTCTTCCAGGTGCAGGACTGTCATGTGGTATCGTGTACATCTAAAGAGGGATACGATGGCAAGAAGTCTGCTTTGACAGTGGGTGGAAAGAATACATCTCCGTTCAATGTAAGGAAGTGTTTCTACGTACGCTTTTATTATTTGGTTTGATTCATTAACAGTAAAATATTGTTAAGTAAGTAAATAAGCTATGAGAGACTGCGAAGCACATGCATGGATGGGTGTCGGGTTACTCAATTTTGTGACTATTCCAAACTCTGAATTTCCCCCTGTTTTAAACACCTTCCGTTTATTTTCCCATTGTGGTAGTGAGCCAAAAAAAAAAGTAGCTCCCTCAACCTTTTATAAACTAAGAAATTGTTTCTTTTGGATCTAGCTTGTAGTGTGAGGATGGCATTTCTGAGCAATGCCTCAGGGTACCACACATGAATGGATGTCCAGGCCTGAGAAAAGGGATGGGGGCTTCAGTTACATGGAAAGATTGGCGAAGCTTGGATTGTTCTCCTTCGAGCAAAAAAGGGTAAAGGAAACTTGATGGGGGCGTTCAAAATGCTAAAGTGTTTAGGTAGAGTCAGTGGCAAAGGGATAAGCAGAGATGCCCATTTAAGGCGATTAGCAGAAGAATCAGAGGCGACACGAAAATGTAATTTTTTTTTTGTTGCATATCGAAATGCAAATCGCTTATTGTCACGAGTAGGCTTCAATGAAGTTACTGTGAAAAGCCCCTAGTCGCCACATTCCGGCGCCTGTCCGGGGAGGCTGGTACGGGAATCGAACCGTGCTGCTGGCCTGCTTTATAAGCCAGCGATTTAGCCTTGTGAGCTAAACCAGCCCCTGTCATTGTCATATCCAGTCATTTTGTGATCTGGAATATTGTGACCCTTCAAAAGAAGATTGGATAAATACTTGAAAGAAAAGCATTTCCACGAATATGAGGGAATAAGGAGTGCTATTAACCGGAAAGCTCAACTAAAGAGCCAGCACAGGCCAAAGGCCTCCTTGTGCGCTGCATTGTTTTGTGATTCTAATGCAAACTGTGCGCCGAGAATGTGTCACAAAAATGTTTTATGCCTTGCATTTGTTTTCTGTGAAATAATTTGAGGGATTACAGTTTGACACGTGTGGAAGGTTTTGTGGGTAAGATTGGTGTGGTGGTGCAAGCAGTGCAACAAGCAAAATAGACCACAGCTCATCATAAATCCAAACTTAGATGCAAATGTTGAAATTGTCAAGCCGAAATTTGCCTATCACTTGACATAGCTGCTCCCGGTTTCAGTTCTGTTCCAGAAATTAGGGTAATTGTGGGCAATTGTTACAGCTATCGGAAAAGATAAGCTAATTAGAGGCGTTATCCATGGGCGGCATGGTGGTTAGCACTGCTTCCTCAGTGCCAGGGACCTGGGTTTGATTCCAGCCTCGAGTGACTGTGTCATTTGCACGTTCTCCCTGTGTCTGTGTGGATTTCCTCCGGGTTTCCCTCACAGTCCAAAGATGTGCAGTTTAGGGGATTTGATTTATTATTGTCGCATGTATTAGTATACAGTGAAAAGTATTGTTTCTTGCATGCTATACAAACAATGTATGTCGTACATAGGGAAGGAAAGAGAGACTGCAACATATAATGTTGCAGTTATAGCAAAGTGTAGAGAAAAGATCAACTTAATACGAGGTAGGTCCATTCAAAAGTCTGATGGCAGTGGGGAAGAGGCTGTTCTTGAGTCAGTTGGTGCGTGACCTCAAACTTTGGTATCTTTTTCTTGACGGAAGAAGGTGGAGGAGAGTATTGCCGGGTTGCGTGGGGTCCTTAATTATGCTGGCTGCCTTTCCGAGACAGGGGGAGTTGTAGACCGAGTCAGTGGATGAGAGGCTGGATTATGTGATGGATTGGGCTACATTCACGACCTTTTGTAGTTTCCTGCGGTATTGGGCAGAGCAGGCTCCATACCAAGCTGTGATACAACCAGAAAGAATGCTTTCTAAGGTGCATCTGTAGAAGTTGATGAGAGTCGTAGGTGACATGCCAAATTTGCTTAGTCTTCTAAGAAAGTAGAGTCGTTGGTGGGCTTTCTTAACTATAGTGTCAGCTTGTGGGGACCAGGACAGGTTGTTGGTGATCTGGGCACCTAAAACATGAAGCTCTCGACCCGTTCTACTTTGTCCCCATTGATGTAGACAGGGGCATGTTTTCCACTACACTTCCTGAAGTCGATGACAATCTCCTTCATTTTGTTGACATTGAGGGAGAGATTATTGTCATTGCACCAATTCACCAGAATTTCTATCTCAGGAGACGACGATATAGTGGTATTGTCACTTGACTAGTAATCCAGCCACCCAGGGTGGTAATGCTCTGGGTCCCAGGTTCGAATCCCATCACCGCAGCTGGTGAAATCTGAATTCAATAAAAATCTGGAATTAAAAGTCTAATGATGACCATGAAACCATTGTCGATTGTCGTAAAAACCCATCTGGTTCACTAATGTTCTTCAGGGAAGGAAATCTGCTGTCCTAACGTGGTCTGACCGACGTAATCTTTATTAGTGTCACAAGTAGACTTGCATTAATACTTCAATGACGTTACTGTGAAAATGTGACTCCAGATCCACACAGTGATGCGGTTGACTTTTAACTTTCCCTCACTGAAATGACCCAGCAAGCCACTCAGTTCAAGGGCAATTAGGGATGGGCAACAAGCGGTGGCAAAGCCAGTGACGCTCACATCCCAGGAACGAATATTTAAAAAAAAAAAGTTTAGGTGGATTGGACATGCTAAATTGCCCCTTTGTGTCCAACGATGTGCAGGCTAGGTGGGGTGCAGTGGGTGGGTGGGGGGCGAGGGGGGGGGGGGGCGCATTGGTAGAGAGCTCTTTTAGAGGGTCGGTGTAGACTCGATGGGCCGAATGGCCTCCTCCTGCATCAATGGATTTTATGAAGCCAGGTTTGCCATCAGAGTCTTGGGGAAGAGCACACTGCTGTACATTCTAAAAGGAAGAAAAGACTCCCTGTGGGAAAGGATAGGGAAGCCTGAAATGCTGAGTCTTGTAAGAGGGTTATCTCTGCTCTTTTTGTTTAATTCACCCGAGGCGCAGGTTGAGGTGGTGACATTCTTTATAGTCCGATCCTGATACCATTGGAACCACTTACAAAATTGTCATTTTAAACATACAACCTCTTTGTGCAGGAGATAACTTGTATTTAACCATTTGTTTATTAATGTGGAAAGTGTCCAGAGGCACTTTATTGGGGCAAAGGGGGAAATGTTGATCAAACTTGAACAGGAACGTATTTTTGATTTTTTTTAATGTAAGACAATGTTTTGACAAAATATGTAGGTTTTGAGTAGATGTTTCTAAGCTGAGAGCGATGCAGAGTCGAGGAAGAGATTTCCAAAGAGTACGGTTGAAGCGACTGAAGGAAGGGATGTTTCCAGAAAGCTGGAGTTAGGAGGTTGAAGGATATGCAAGTTTGCAGAGAGGATGGGACGTGACTGTCGGATTTGAAGTCCTGGTTACGGATTTGAAATTCAGCGTGGCTCAGTAAGGACAAGACTAATGGGCAAATGGGTAGGACAGTGCATTTAGACCAGTTTACATTGTTTAGTGGTCAGAAGGCCGTTATTGGAGAAATTAACAGCAATAAAATCACAGACAAGAGTTTCACTGGCAGTGGGGTCGAGATTCAGGCAGAGGCAATGTTGTGGGGTGATTTTGATGGTGCACAGGTCTTGATGTTTGAAGCTTGGCTTTCGGTCCAAAAGGATACCAAGATTTCACATGGTCTGAAATAAGAAAATGCTGGTCATACTCCAGTGTGGCAGCTGTGTCGAGACAGGTAAACAGAGTTAACATTTCGGGTCAGTTACCTTTCTTCATGGTCTGGTTTCTTTTGAGCAAATATCTGAGATGGGAAATTAAAAAGTTAGTAGAGAAAGAGTGTGGTTTATGTTGATTGTGGGAGGGGGGTTGTTTGGTTGCCTAGTGGTGGGGGAGGGGTGGTTAACAGGAGTGCGGTGATGTGTTTGGTTGTGTTTATTGTCATTTTCAGTCTGAGGTAATTCCTTTGTCCCATGTTTGGTGTCAGTCGGGACAGAGGTAGTCATGGAGATAAAAGAAGTGTTAGAGACAGCAGGCTGGCTTGTAATCCAGTGTCTACGGAGAATGTCACTGAGAAGCACATCGTGAGTAAATCTTGGGGATTATCAAAAAAGAGTAGGTCAGAGGCTAGGAATCCTGTGGTGAGTAACAACCCTCCTGACTCCTCAAAGCCTGTCCACCATCTACAAGGCACAAGTCAGGAGTGTGATGGTATACTCTCCACTTGCCTGGATGAGTGCAGTTCCAGCAACATTCGAGAAGCTCGCAACCACCCAGGACAAAGCAGACCCGCTTGATTGGTACCCCACCCACAAACATTCAAACCCTTCACCATCGAAGCACAGTAGCAGCCGAGTGTACCATCTACAAGAGACACTGCAGCAACTCACCAAGGCTCCTTGGGCAGCATCTTCCAAACCCACAACTACTATCATTTAGAAGGACCAGAGCTGCAGGTACCTGGGAACCCCACCACCTGGAGGTTCCCCTCCAAATCACTCACCAGCCTGACTTGGAAATATATCGCCGTTCCTTCATTGTCGCTGGGTCAAAATCCTGGAATTCCCTCCCTAACAGCACAGTGGGTGTACCTACACCACAGGGACTGCAGCGTTTCAAGAAGGCAGCTCACCACCACCTTCTCTAGGGCAATTAGGGTTGGGTAATAAATTGGATATTTGCCGAGGAATCTAGGAGGTTTCACTACTGCAATACACCAGATTATTGGTATTTGGAAGTTATTTGATAGTTAGCCACAATCCATGAAGGATCACAGATCTCTCTCTCCAACTGAGAGAGACAATTGGTTATATCTGGCTTGAGAGATGCCACCGCATCAAACAGCCCTCATGAACTACCACAGCTGATACCAGGATTGAATCTGTACTGTTGGCATCATTTTGCACCACGCTCTAGCCATCTAACCAATTGACCTAACCAAACCCCATGATCATCAATTAATGTGGGGCTCAAAATCCCAACCTTGGGATTAAGAATCCCGCTAACTGAGGTAATTGGGCTGTTTTAGATGGTTGGATTTCCTTGCTAACTGTTCAGTGAGTGATGCCTATGTATGGAACCATGTCTTCATGTGTGCTATAAATGGATATGACGGTTGCAATGAAGAAACGTTTGATCCAAAGAAAATATTTAAGATGGAATCCAATGATGCCTTGCATCATGTTCTGTTACCATTCTGCAATGTGCCTTTTTCGTTTGGGCGTGTCTGAAACTATAGTGGAGACTTTGCTGAGCAAGGGCACAGGGAATATGGAAAGTTGGGCAGGTCAGAGTGTATGCTGGTAAAGAAGCTAATTTTGCTTTCCATTAATTTACACCAGGGTGTGCCGAGCTGATTCATATGTGGATTCTGTGTGTGTTGTGCCTAGGTAAGCCAAGGCATAAGAATGGAAGAAGTAGGAATAGGTCATTTGGCCCTTAGAGTCTGCCTCATTCAGTACAATCATGGCTAATCTTATTGTGGCTGAAGCCCCATTTCCCCCCCTGCCCCTCGTGTCTGTGTCTGTGTGTGTATATCTCCATTGCTCACTGGGGAAAAGATTAACACTGCTCTGAGAGATTAAATTCCTCCTCATCTGTTTTAAATAGGGGACCCCTCATTTTGAAACAATGCTTCCTGATTCCCCCACATAACAAAACCTCCCTTTCGGCATCTACCTCAAACCCCATCAGGATCTTGCATGTTTCAAGAAGATCACTCCTCACTCTTTTAAACTCCATTGAGCATTACCAGGGCATGGGCCCAGGAAAATCTCCCCTTGTCAGCTATCTAATCAGGTCTTTCCAAATTTTCCTGTCCCTCTTCATTTGGAGGAAGGAGATTGATGCAGCCAACATCCTGGATTGCCTGAAAATGTCTCCAAAATACTAACTGGGCAGAGTGAGGTATGTTTTCGTAAAGCCATACTGTGCATGGATAACCACCGGACACTGGCCATGCAAAGTTAGACTAATTTCTATCAGCATATTGAGCTATAGATTTCTCTGAGCCAAAGATTTGCTGTTAACAATTATTGAAAAATCAGTGCAGTTTTAGCTCATGATTTTTTTTAAAGATTGAAAATCCTGCTGTAGGCTCAGAGATGAAAGTATTGTCTTATCGTGGTGCAATTCAATGTAGTACAATGATGCACAAGTATTTCTTATACCCAATAGCTTCTGTACATTGCCACTTTGAAACGCTTTTAGTAATTACTGAAATTGTTACGACTTTTTAAAGTGGTTCATCAAGTAGCTTGAGAAGGTTTGTATAATTCCCAGTACAGTGTGATCAGTTAACTTCCAAATGATCAGTAATTGATTGAAAATGCCATCTAGATTGGCCAAATTAATGGAAATATCTCCATAATCTGTCTTTAGTAAGGCATAGTGAATCGACAGGCTCTGCTGATAGAACGTTTCAAATGTTGTTGCTTCTGTTTAGCAGAGTTTTATATCTTAGAAGCATGGAATTTACTGTGCAGAAGGAGGCCATTCGGCCCATCGAGTCTGCGCCAGCCCTTGGAAAGAGCATCCTACCCAAGCCCACACCTCCACCCCATTCCAGCAACCCTACCCAACCTTCTTTTTTTCTTCGGGCACTAAGGGCAATTTCGCATTGCCAATCTACCTAACCTGCACATCTTTGGACTGTGGGAGGAAACCAGAGCACCCGGAGGAAACCCACACGGACACGGGGAGAACATGCAGACTCCACACAAACAGTGACCCAAGCCGGGAATCGAACCCGGGACCCCGGAGCTGTGAAGCAACTGTGCTAACCACTGTGCTATCAAGCTGTGCTATTCTATGCTACCTTTTTTGGTGGAAAAATGCTTTTGCAGTAAGATCTTTGTGTGAAGACTAAGGGGCAGCAGTCGCAGTAACATGTTCTCGCGAATGGGGCAAAGATTACTTTGCCTGAACCGTCACAGAATGAGCATTGTCTTTTTATTACATTTGAAAAATTCTGCCTGCTCAAGTACCCATGAGACTGACGTGTAAAATATAGTCATTAGAAGCAATCGACCTTGAAGTGCAGATCAATTTGGATACCTATGGTTAGAGAGTCATGCAAAAACTAATCATAAGAGGTGATTTTATGGTACAGTACATTAAGGCAGAGGAATTGCTAATCAGGAGTTTTTAAAATGCAACTCCGAATACAGATATTGAACACAAAATATATTCCTGTGGAAACTTGAAGTTGGTCCTTCCATTGATTTAGTTTTTATGATTGTGTTCCCTTTGTGATATAGAGGGTCCCAACTTCTCAACAGCAGATTTTTTTTCCTCCCAACATTTTCCTTTTTCCTCAGGCAGTCCCTCACGATCGAGAATGACTTGCTTCCACTCAGGTTTGATGCACTCTGCTGATATATCCGGTGCGTGACCTGCAGATTAGAACATAGAACATGATTGTGTGTCATATGTGGGGCAGGTGGTGCTTGAATGCTCTGTTAGGTAGGTTGTTTGGAGGTTTGCTCCCTCTGCGGCCTGGACTTTACCTCTGCACATTCCTGACAAAGCCCCTCGATGTGTCCAGTGCCTTCCCAACTGAGCCCTCTCCATTTTGGTCAGTCACAAGCCAGGATCTCCCGAGAGTTGGCCGGAATATTTGGCCTCTTCAGGGATGCTTTGCGGACATCCCTAAAACATTTCAGCTATCCTCCCGGGAGTCTCCTGTCATGACAGAGTTCAGACCAATCCCTTGCCTGATAATAGACTCCCACAACACATGCTGTCACTGAATAATCTGCTGTGTTACAACAGCCAAGATTGGGAACTGCAAACCTCTGTCTGGAGTAAATCACTACTGACTGCTATCTCTTGCCGGCTAGAGTCATGTTTTGGGCTCAATAAAGCACGTCAATGAAAAAATTAGTCCAAAGAATAATTGTTTATTTGCATCATGTTCTGATCAGCCATGATCGAACGGCAGAGCAGACTCGATGGGGCAAATAGCCTAATTCTGCTCCTCTATTTTATGAACTTACGTTTCTCCATATGCATGAATCTCACTTCAGAAATGTTTACATGCAACAGTAATGTGGCCAAAAATATATCCACATCATTGACAACCAGTTTATCATCAGCCACGCAAACAGCTACAGGTCATCAGCCCAGGGTCATCAACAGACCAGTTTACTTCAAGATTTGGGTAAATGTAGAATTTACATGTCCCATTCTAATGGGTAGCTATGTCCTGCTATATCGAGCAATGCAATATTATTCTTAAATTTTCCCAATCTTCTCCGAGCAAGGTTGACAGAAAGGCTAAACCAATGATCAAGTTTAATCCCTTTTCCATTATTTAAAACCACCTACTGTCTGCTTCTACTGTCAGTCTAGGCTAGGATTGGAGTGTGTTGATCTTCATGGTATCTATGGTTTGGATATTGATAAAAAAAGAGAGACAGATTGCTGAAACTTTTCATCTTGCACTCATCAGGATAAACTCAAGAATGCCAAATTTCGAACGATCGCAGTAAGTCATACTGCAGGAGAAAAGGGTGCTGTTTGGTTTGCAAGTCAACTGATTGGTCCAGCTGGTTGCCATGGAGAATATAGCAGGGCACTATAAGCTCCCCAAACTCCCGGGTAATCTTTTGAAAAGGCACAAGTCTTAGCGATTCCCCCTTGGACTGATCTGTTCCCTGTAAGAACATTATTCACAATGCCCTGTGCTGCTCATGTTTGGCCCTTGTTCCTAACTGTAACCAATCTCTATTTGTTGATGTACCATTGTCCATTAGGGGCTGGTTTAGCTCACTGGGCTAAATCGCTGGCTTTTAAAGCAGGCCATCAGCACGGTTCGATTCCCGTACCAGCCTCCCCGGACAGGCGCCGGAATGTGGCGACTAGGGGCTTTTCACAGTAACTTCATTGAAGCCTACTCGTGATAATAAGCGATTTTCATTTTTCATGTACTCTGTCAATTATTCTTTTGTCTACTATGTACGTACTGTGTACATTCCCTTGGCTGTGGAAAAATACTTTTCACTGTATTTCGGTACATGTGACAATAGAAATCAATCAACAAGCTTGAACGTATTCCTTTTGTTTGCAGAGAGCTGGTCCCAGTGTGTGAATGTATGCCACTTCTAGCAAGTGTAAATGAGTCCTGTTATGAGCTTGTGTGATGACCTGAAATTGGTTGTCAGAGAAGCTATTTTTGCTATGCTTTCTCCTCTGGCCAGTCAGTTGATTTGCCATCCAGTTAGCACCTTTTATTCATGTAGTATAAATTGTTGTGATTGTTTGTTTGAAATTTTGCTTTCTTGTGTTTGTCCCAATGAGTTTAAGATGAAAAGCTTCAGCAATTTGTCTCTTCTCGGCAATATTCAAGTTCTGTACTGCCAACTGACTGTTCATCCGAATTTTCTTCTTGTCAACCTTATTCGGCCCATCTCCTTCACATCTGGCTGGTACTAAGTGGAGAAAATCATTATGGTCAAACTCGTTTTCAGAAGAAATGATCGGCCCTTAAGGAGTCCCAGTTCTCCAGCAGCATGTTTTGGCCTCGACAAGCATTTTTCTTGAATTTGTTTTCCCCATGCTCTTTCTGGACAGTTCCAGATTGAAATCCGTTGCAGGTTTTTAATGCTTTATTCTGCATTGTTTTTCAAAACAGCAGTGAACAATATAGAAGCTTCATTTATCACATGTTGCCTTCCATATAAATTCTTGTGCTTTTTTGAATGCCTCAAGTTATGCTCCACATGAGTCCTTAAGGTCATTCAAGGGAGATATTCATTAGTCTTGCGTTATGCAGCATTTTATTTCTTCACAAACAAATGCAGAATCGGCAGGCAATTCTTGACTGCTTTTGAGACTCGTTAGATTTTACAATTGGTGGAGAAATTTAAAAAAGTATGTTGTATGTAACTTGCCTTGCCCCTGACTCAAAGCTGTGGGTTTGAGTCCTACTCCAGGAACCTCAGCACAAAAATCTTGACTAACATTCAGGTGCAGTACTGAGGGTGTGCTGCACTGCCGCAGGTTATCATACAAGCTGTCCTTGCCGTTAGCAAAAAAAAAAATCCACAGTGCTATTTGAAGAAGAAGTTATCCCCACTGTCCTGGTCAATATTTGTTCCTCAATCAACATCCATAGAGTCATAGAATTTACAGTGCAGAAGGAGGCCATTCGGCCCATCGAGTCTGCACCGGCTCTTGGAAAGAGCACCCTATCCAAGCCCACACCTCCACCCTATCCCCATAACCAAATTAACCCCACCCAACACTAAGGGCAATTTTGGACACTAAGGGCAATTTATCATGGCCAATCCACCTAACCTGCGCATCTTTGGATTATGGGAGGAAACCGGAGCACCCGGAGGAAACCCACGCAGACACGGGGAGAACGTGCAGACTCCGCACAGACAGTGACCCAAGCCGGGAATCGAACCTGGGACCCTGGAGCTGTGAAGCAATTGTGCTAACCACAATGCTACCGTGCTGCCCCGAAGCAGATTACCCGGTCATTAGCACATTGCTGTTAGTGGGAGCCTGCTGCTGCATGCCCTACATTACAACCTGCACTTCAAAAGCACTTCATAAGTTGTAAGGTGCCTTGTGGCAGCTTGAAGTTGTGAAAGGCGCTATTTTTAAGTTTGAAGTGCAAAGAAATTCTTCCAAACTACAAAGCTGACGAGGGTGATGTTTTCAACAGCGCTGCTCATTATACAGCTGGAGATATGGCAGTTATCATGGAGATTCTCATCTTTCCTGCTTCAGTGAAACTGTCAGTTTTTCGATGAACAAGTTAGGAATGCATGGAGGAGCGCAGCTAATCAATTGTGCTTATTTTTCTTTCTCACTTCTCCCTTACGCTTTTAAAAGTGGAGGTTCTTGCTGGTGATTTCTTTCAATTTTTTATTTTGTTCTCGTATCAAAAGGATAGTTTAATGATGTGGCGATGCCGGCGTTGGACTGGGGTGGTCACAGTGAGAAATCTTACAACACCAGGTTAAAGCCCAATCGGTTTATTTGGAATCACTAGCTTTTGGAGTGTAGCTCCGTGATGAAGGAGCTACGCTCTGAAAGCTAGCGATTCCAGATAAACCTGTTGGGCTTTAACCTGGTGTAAGACTTCTTACTGTGCCCTCAATGCCATGAGACTAATAAATGCACCTTAACTGGTGTATTTCAAGAGGGAGATTATGAGCAGTGCTCGCCACATTCTGGTGTCTGCTCTGAGAGATGATAAATACCACACTGTGAGTTTTTACATTTGGATTAATGCAGATTCATTTACTTACGGTATTTTGCATAGTTAAGTTCATGCATTGCAGCAGTAAGGCACAGAAAATTATGATTTAAAACCAGAATTAAATCAATTTGGAGTCAAATTTCAAGGTATTAAAAGCTCCCTTCTCAGCCCAAAAACCCGAAAGATTTTGTGGCTAAAATAGTTACTTGCGGATGCAAAGCTGTATGTGGAAAAGGCTACTTAGCACACAAGGCTCAATTGTATTTATATTAAACTAAAGATTACAAACAATATGTCTACAGGATTGGCTGCAAGATAGGATATGGGCAGCAGAACTTTGAGCTTATGGAATTCTATGATTTTCAACATTCATTCAAAATCAGAGATGTGATATCACCATTAGTGTATGGCAAACTAATGAGGAACATGACAGGCACCATCTGGGTCTGTCACGTGTCAAACCCTTAAACAATGCACGTTTTGAACTTCTCAACAAAGCTTCCTTAACAGAGTAATTAGTAAATCAGTCAGTTCAATCCCTTTTGCTATTTTGAGGCTTTGTAAGGGAAGGCAGCCTCCATTTGCATTCTAGAAAATATGCCTATTTAACACAGGATGCAATGTGCTTTCATCACAGCTTGATATAGTTTTATGGTTGCTAGCAGTCCTCCAGTCTCTCACCTAAGCAATCATTATTCATGAGTGCGTTCTTTAAGTACAAGAGGGAATACTGTAACACTAAGCAGTACTGCAGATGCTGAAAGCCTGAAATAAGGGAACATTGTCATTTTTATTCCATCTCTGTATTTAATGCAATCTAGTCCCAGTAAATTCCATCTCTGTATTTAATATAATCTAGTACCAGTAAATTCCATCTCTGTATTTAATATAATCTAGTCCCAGTAAACCTTTTTGTCTTGACGACTGAGTTGGTGCTTGTTTTCCATTTCGGGGCTATAGCCTGATTTGAACATGATGCTTTTGGTATTCTGATTGAATTGACCTAATTTTCTGCTGTACCCGTCTTCTTTCTGTGAATAGGGTTATCAGGAATGATGCAATTCCATGTAAATCATAGCAGGTATATTAATGAGCAGCGCAATACTGAATAACAGTTTCATAATACCCAAAACTTTGTGAACTTAGAGTCAGCCAGTGAACTAGTAAGTGCAAACGGGAAATACTCGATGTGCAATCCATCATTTGCTTCATGTCGTGTCACATTTGAACTCAAGTTGAGCTTCTGACCAGAAATTTGTTGCTAAGACAACCTCCATAAGTCCACTCCATAACATTGCCCGATTCCTCCACCCCCAATCATCCTCATGGGTCTTTTTATCTCCAGACGTGATTATTGCAACATGTTTCTGACTGACCTTCCACCCTCTGTAAACCGTTAACGCGTCCAAGATTCTGTAGCCCACATCCTAACCCGCACCCAGCCCTCTGGGGCCCATCATCACCTTGTGTTCACTGATTTTTTCTGTTAAGCAGTGCCTTAAGCTCGTTTTCGTTTCCTCCACGGCCTCACCCCTCCCTACTATCTCTGTGCTCTCCTCCAACCCCACAACCTTGTTGAGTTCTCTGCACGCCCCTATTTCTGGCCTCTTGCACGTTACTGGTTTTAATTGCTCCATTGGAGGCCATGCCTTCGATGACCTTGAATTAGAATTCCCTCCTTCAACACCTCCGACTCTATTCCTTGCTTTCCTTCTTTAACACACTCTGTAAGGTCTGTGAGCAAGCATTTGGTCATCTGTTTCCAGTGATGCACTATCAGATTTTGTTTGACATTCCTCTGGTGCATATTGTATTCTTCAAAGCCGCGATGTAAACAACAGGCGGTTGCTGAATTGTGGATTGATTTATTTTTCAGAAACCAGAGTCTCTTATGGAAAAGTACAGGCTTGCGGGGATACCCCCAAAACAGAAAATAACAGTTTTCAGGGTGTCTGAAAACGCCATTATTAAACCAGGTAATGCTTTAAACAGAACTGTTCGTGTGCATTTGTTTTGAGATGTGAAAAAAAAACTGACAAACGTATGCGAACCTATCTGCATTCAATAGAGGTTTTTCTTTAGTTCTTTCACAGGATCTGGGGTGTCACTGGCTGGGCCAGCATTTATTGCCCACTCCTAATTTCCCCTGAGAAAGTGGTGGTGAGCAGCCTTCTTGAACCGCTGCAGTCCATTTGGTGTCGATACACCCACAATGCTGTTATAAAGGGAGTTTCAGGGTTGCAGGAGATTGCCGATAAGGATTTTGGAAAGCACATACTGCATTCTCCCTTTTTAGTAACGCTAAACAGTACGCTGGTCTAAAGATTTTCTAAGTCTATTATTTATTCTCATCAGGTGGCATTTGCATTAAAGCATTCACTGCCTCTCTGGAATAAGCAGAATGTAAACATTCCAGCCGTGTTAGTAGAATCAACATAATTACTGATTAAAAGAAAATTACTGCGGATGCTGGAATCTGAAATCAAAGGAGAAAATGCTGGCAAATCTCAGCAGGTCTGGCAGCATCTGTAGGGAGAGAAAAGAGCTAACGTTTCAAGTCCGATGACTGTCAAAGCTTTGGATGGGTGAACAGAACTTGGTGAGAGTTCAGATATTGTCAACAGTTTTGAGAGCAGTGGAATAATTAAATCTAGAGATGGATAAAATTACTTTCATAGAACATGGGCTGAGATTGGGATGAGGACAAAAAACATTAGAGGTGGAAGTGCTTATTGTAATGGCGAAGATATAGGGCCACAACGAAAGAGAAAATGCTGGCAAATCTCAGCAAGTCTGGCAGCATCCGTAGGGAGAGAAAAGAGCTAACTTTTCGAGTCTGAGAGTCATCGGACTCGAAACATAGAACATAGAATTTACAGTGCAGAAGGAGGCCATTCGGTCCATCGAGTCTGCACCGGCTCCTGGAAAGAGCACCCTACCCAAGGTTAACACCTCCACCCTATCCCCATAACCCCACCCAACACTAAGGGCAATTTTGGACACTAAGGGCAATTTATCACGGCCAATCCACCTAACCTGCACATCTTTGGACCGTGGGAGGAAACCGGAGCACCCGGAGGAAACCCACGCGCACACTGGGAGGATGTGCAGACTCCACACAGACAGTGACCCAAGCCGGAATCGAACCTGGGACCCTGGAGCTGTGAAGCAATTGTGCTATCCACAATGCTACCGTGCTGCCGCAACGTTAGCTCTTTTCTCTCCCTACAGATGCTGCCAGACCTGCTGAGATTTTCCAGCATTTTCTCTTACAATTACTGATTAGATTTTTGTATAGCATAGCTCATCACCCATTGAAAATAGCTAAATTGCAACACTTGCACCGTCTATGTAAATAATGCCAAATTTGAGTCATTGAGGTTTTGATTGGTACTTTCAGCTGCTAAGATTGCCGTTTTGGGCACAGGGAGTTCATTTCTAGCTATTTGTTAAATCATTTCTGCTTGCAATGGTAACTAAGGATGTAGGAAATGTAAACCTAATTCTCTTTAAAAATCCATTCTGAAACTGGCCTGATTTCAAACCTGGTCCATGCTGTCCCTACTCAGTTTGTGCACATGGTTTCAGCAGGAGTTAGTAGGTTGGGAGAGGGAAATACCAAAAGGTTTCCCCTTCCTCCCTCTCTCTGTGCAGTTGTGGTGCACTTAATAGGTGAGTTCGGCACAGAACCACTCTCTGGGATATTGTGGTTAAATACATTCCTTCTTTCCCATCAGCCCATAGGACTTCATAGGAGTATAGCACAGAAACAGGTCACTCAGCCCAGCTCGTCCATGCTGGAGTTTATGCTCAACTTGAATGTCCTCACATCTTTTCTTTAGAAGCCTCCAATGTGACGCTGTTGGCTGGAATTTTTACTTAAAGTTTCCATGGATACTCTTTGAATGGCCACCAGGTGGAAAACAAAGGGAACGGAGTCATTGTTTGTACATAACATGCATGCTTCTGCCTATTTTGATTAACTCAGCACATACTGCAATCGAACATGGGGCCTTCCAAGTCTCAATTGCTCAGCTACGTGCTGCATTAACAGCTGACAATATCTTGCAGCATCTGCTTGAAATTGGTACAAAAGTCAGAACTCGTAATCATTTATCAAGAGGTGCAGCCCGCAACGCTGCAGCCTCGTGTTGTGTATGGCACTTTTACCATGGCCCGCTTGTAAGCCTAGTGAGCTTATCTGCCTTTTTGTTTTAAATGGAGCTCGAACAACAAAGTACTAGCTCCCCTGCTGGAGATAAAATACGTCAGAGTTAATTTTCTGCTGCTTAACACCTTATACACTGGCATTGTGCTGCAGGGCACGGGAATATTAGCCATTTAGCTGTCGGCTTTGATTGCAGTCTGGAGAGCTAATGCTCAGTGTCTACAGTTGACCTCCATGTCTCTGATTTCATCAGCTAAGGCTAGCTGACTAAGGAATTGGATTGTGAAAATTAGGGACCGAAACCAGGAAATGTTTGAATCTAAATGGCATATATTTTGAAAATCCCCCCAGCCTTTGTGATTCATCCCTTTAAATCATCCAAACGTTGATGTTTGAATAATTTGCAAGAGTTGGCTGGCTTTAATTTGAATTTGAATTCATTCAAGGTACTCCATTGTATGCTGCTCATTTTCGGCCGGGACAGTACGTGGATGTCACAGCAAAAACGTAAGTCCCATATCTTGGAACAACTGCTTGAATTTGGAGCAAGAGGTACAACCCATAATCATTCATCAAAAGGAGCATCTCGCAATACGGCAGCATTTTGTGCTGCGGCTGAGCGTTGACTGACACTTCCTTTGCTTGCTAGGTCTGTTACTGCAAACCTGCATTGTAACAGTGCGTTATGGAGATCCATTTGCAGAACACATTTGCTGTTTGTATTCCCTCTTTAACAGCATTTCCATACACTTTAGTAATGAATTGCCTCAGATGGTAAAGCTGGAAGCTCTTATTCCATTGTATATTTTGTGCAGTACTTATTAAATCTCTGTGCTTCAGAGTTAATGCATTAAAAAGACCAGATCTGAATAAAAATGAATCTTCGATGCCTGCCGCATGGTGAGGATTACAGGCACTCAAATTAACGAGTACTGACTTCTTTTAAGCTTTCCAACAGAAGCTCATTAAGTGCTGTGAACCTCCTTAGGCTGATGACTGCATTTGAACCGGGCAATCTACTTGCTAAATGGTCATGCTATGCTCCTCATTTGGAAAGGCTTAATTGTGAGTCACTATTTTGGAACCACCTTGTGACTGCGTGTCTGTCTTTATGCTCAAGGTGTTAACTGTGGCCCCACAGTGGCAATCTTTTGTTTTGTGTCAGGTCACAGTTTCAAACTCTATTCCCGTGACTTAACCTAAGCCTATAGCTTCCCTATTGGTTTTTCCATGACAACACTTCGACCAGTCAGCATAGAGTTGCCAACCAATCAGCACCCTTTCTCCTGTTGAATAAACTGTTGCGATTGTTTGAAATTTGGTATTCTTGCATTTATCTGGACATGCCTGTCTCTTCAGAAATATATAAAACAGAACTTTAATAAACTGACGCACTTGTTATTTTCCATATGTACGTTGTGACACCCAGTTCTATTTTGCCATCACCTTTCTTGACCCCTCCACTATTTCTAACTTTACACACTCTCCAAAACACAGTAGAATCATAGAATCCCTTTGGTGTAGAAGGAGACCATTCAGCCCATTGGGCGGAATTCTCCGCTCCCGGGAAAAATCGGGAAGGCCGTCGTGAACTCGACCAAGTTTCACGACGGCCCCGGAGGCCGCTCCTCTCACCGTATTCACCCCCACCCGGGGGGCTAGGAGCGGCGCTCCGTTATTCTCGGCGGCCGGGCCTTGACGCTTGACGAGAATGATGCGATGGCGTCGCCTATGTGACGTCAGCCGCGCATGCGCAGGTAAGCCGGCTCCAACCCGCGCATGCGCAGCTGACGTCACGACGGCTCAAACCCGCGCATGCGCGCTGGCCGTCTTCCCCTCCGCTGCCCCGCAAGACGTGGCGGCTTGATCTTGCGGGGCGGCGGAGGGGAAAGAGTGCGTCGCTTTGAGACGCTGGCCCGATGATCGGTGGGTACCGATCCCCTCCCGAGCACGGCCGTGGTGCTCACTCCCCTCTCCGCCCACCACAAGCTTCAAACGGGCCTTTGGCGCCCATGCTCACGACGGCAGCGACCAGATGTGGTTGCCGCCGTCGTGAAATGGTCGCGAACGGCAGGCCGCTCGGCCCATCCGGGTTGGAGAATCGCCGGTCGCCGGGAAAAGCGGCGATTCTTCCGAACTGGGGGTGGGAGAATCGCGGGGGACGCCAGGGGGGCGTGAAATGAGTTGCCCGACCTTCCTGCGATTCTCCCACCCGGCGTGGGGAGCGGAGAATCGCGCCCATTGTGTCTGCACCGACCCTCCAAAAGAGCACCATACCTAGGCCCATGCCCCCACCCTATCCCAGTAACCCCACCAAATGTTTTGGCCAATCCATGTAACCTGCACACTTTGGACTGTGGGAGGAAACCCAGCACCCGGAGGAAACCAACCCAGACATGAGAAGAAAATGCAGACTCCACACAGTCAGTACTATGTGAGCCAAAATATCCTCCCATATTGGGAAGACTGAAGCCATTCTTTTCAGTTCCTGCTCCAAACTCTGCTCCCCAGCTACTGACTGCATCTCTCTCCCTGCACTGTACTGTTCTACTTTGAAGTAGTATCAGACCCTAAGATCAACTTCCAACACCATCATTAAGGCCACCTATTTCCACCTCAATAAAGTTGTCCACCTTTATCCCAGCTGTTGGCTGCTGAAACCCTCAGCCATGCCTTTGTTACCTCTGAAGTAGACTTACCTAACACTCCTGGCCAGTCTCCTACTTGACCATCTTCGAGCTTGAGGTCGTCCAAAAATCGGCTGCCCACATCCTAACTTGTACCAAGTCCCATTCAGCCCGTTGCTCGCTGGCCTGCATTGGCTCCTAGTTAAGCAAAATTTAAAATTTATTTTTAAAATTCTCCTACTTATTTTCAAATCCTTCCATGACCTCATCCCCTTCCTGTCTCTGTAATCCCTTCCAGCCCCGCAACCCTGCGAGATATCTGCCGCCTTTAATTCTGGCAGTCTCACTTTAATCACTCAATCGCTGGTAGCTGTACCTTCAGCTGCCTGGGCTCGAAGTTCTGGAATTCCCTCCCTAAACCTCTCCGCCTTCCTACTTTGCTTGTCTCCTTTAAGACGTTCTTTAATATCTTCCTCTTTAACCAAGCTTTTGATTATTCACCCTAATATCTCCTTATGTCACTTGTGTCAAATTTAGTCTCAATGCATTTTATTACATTAAAAGTGCTCTATTAGTACAAGTTGGCAGCAAAGTGAACCTTTGTGCACAGTATACAATTGTGCACAGATTAGATAGATAGATAGAACAGTACAGCACAGAACAGGCCCTTCGGCCCTCAATGTTGTGCCGAGCCATGATCACCCCACTCAAACGCACGTATCCACACTATACCCGTAAGCCAACAACCCCCCCCTTAACCTTACTTTTATTAGGACACTACGGGCAATTTAGCATGGCCAATCCACCTAACCCGCACATCTTTGGACTGTGGGAGGAAACCGGAGCACCCGGAGGAAACCCACGCACACAGGGGGAGGACGTGCAGACTCCACACAGACAGTGACCCAGCCAGGAATCGAACCTGGGACCCTGGAGCTGTGAAGCATTTATGCTAACCACCATGCTACCCTGCAGAGTAAAAATCCTTCACGCAAGTTTCCAATTGCCAACTGTGTCACCAACATTATATACACATGGAGGATTCCTCTTGATTCATACACGTTGTATTTGTTCTGAATGTGGTGTACTAGGAACAATTTGAAAAGATGCACAAAACTTATTATGGTCTTAAACTGTTTAATAACTATGCACCATATCCTGCAGAAAATTAATGGTAACTCTTTTTATGGGTACTTCATTATCCATCTGGAGCTAAGTGTTGCCGGATGCTGAACTGTGTTGTTGTTGCTGTCTTTTGAAAATTCAGTTGTGAAATTATGTTTAATTGCAGTTTAATGAGCAAGAGAACAGTGATATTAAAGAACTGGACTGGCAGGAGAGGTGGTTAGGGGCCAAACCATGAAATGTGGTTTAATTACTCGCTTTCAGACTTTGCTGTTCTCTGGATTTCATAACCCTATTTATCAGGCATAAAATCACTCAAATGTTCATTTAAAATTAATCGTAGCATAATAACATATGTTGTCAGCTGGGTAAAGCAAATTCCACTCTTAATAAAACCCTGTGAAAGATGCCATCTATATTATTAATGATGGTTTAGGAATTACCTGTAAACATCTTTTGGAAAGTAATAAAATATCATTGCTATTGCAGGAGGCTTCAGAATATAGATATCAGCACTTCTTGTGAATATTGTGTCGAGACTATTTTGAGCAGATTTTCTTTTCAGTGCTCTGCTGAGAGACACAACCAAAAGGCCTCTCTGCCAGCCTCTACTCTCAGCCAAAACAAAAGAATGAAAGATTTTATCGACACAATGGTTGTGTTGTGTTTTTTCATTGCTGAGGTGGGCTAACAAATTGTTGATCAACTATGAGGCACCAGCATCACTGTTAGCAACTCACTTCCTAACTACCGAGGCACCAGGTCCGCATTTCAGCTGCTATTTGGCCCAAATCAATGGAATTAGCAAACTGGTGCATCTTTCCAGCTGTACGTGTGCCTGCTGCCCAGCGTAATAGGTGAAGGCATAAAAGAAACCACCCTTTGTTCACTCCTGAAGCAGGCGATAAGCCCTTTGCAGATGAGGGCCTCTCCCCTCCCCACATTTTGACATTTGTTTGGCCTTAAGATGGGCGGCACGGTAGCACAGTGGTTAGCACTGTTGCTTCACAGCGCCAGGGTCCCAGGTTTGATTCCCGGCGTGGGTCACTGTCTGCGGAGCTTCACATCCTCCCCGTGTCTGCGTGAGTTTCCTCCCACAAGTCCTGAAAGACGTGCTGTTAGGTGAATTGGACATTCTGCATTCTCCCTCAGTGTACCCGAACAGGCGCCGGAATGTGGCGACTGGGGGCTTTTTGCAGTAACTTCATTGCAGCGTTACTGTAAGCCCACTTGTAACAATAAAGATTATTATTATTATAACTGGTGCCGGCTGTGTCACGCAGCAAGGCCAAGGGCCGGTCTACACGGCCCAACAAAGAAGAGTAGTTTAGCTGAACGTGGAGCCGGCAGGAGGCGGAATGGTCCTTCCAGCCCCACATTAAAGGGACATAATCTGTGAGAGCCCCCGACACGTGGGTGGTGGCATTCTTACCTGCCATGCTATATTGGTGTTTTAAAGTTCTCGGGACTGCCTGAATATTTCACTGATGGTGTTTGTTGATCCGTAATTATGAATGAGGCGGAGATGCGATAAATGTACACTGATATCTGACTTGAAAATGTTCATTTTTAATAAGTTGCTTCTCAGCGTCTGCTGCCATTTGCCAATTTTCTTCTTGATGTGTATTTGTGCAAGTATTTCACATTTCCTGTTCATTGCCCACTGACTCCTTGCTAGATATTTATGGTCAATAGAGAGTGAGTCTTTTTCTCCCAATTTACATTCCACTTGTGTTCCTGGTACCGCATATTTGAAGGCTTTGGTTTTGTAATCTGAAAAAGAATCGATTGAAACTGTTGAATAAAGTCACTTTTGTCGTTGTTCTAAGATTTATTGTCTGCTAGTTCGGGTGGCTACTGTGAGATTGTTTAAAAGTGAGATGGGGGTGGGGGGGGGGGGGGGGGGGGTTGGTCGTTCGGTTGCTAAAATATTGGCAGTAATGCTTAAAACAGACACCTGATTAATAGTCACAAGTAAATTGATTCAAGAATTACTCGGCACCTTTGGCCTATTAACTCCTATACCTCGGTGCTGTGACTGCCTTATAAATTATTTTAATTGTTAAATGAACACTGACTTCCGAGAATACTTTTTTAACCACTTAAGTTGAGGACTTGCCCTGCAAATTAATTGAAGACAAAACAGTGAGCCTGTGGTGCTTGACATTGTCACCGTGCATGATGGATCGCCAAGTGCCAAACCTAAAGTGATTAGAATAAAATCTGAAGACAAGTTGTATTGGTTGAATAATGACTGGAGAACCTGCCAACTCTGGTATTGTTTTGCTGCTTGATTATTTACTGAGGTGGTACTGATTTAATTTTTGCAAGGTGGATGCATGTGCTCGAATCGCTGTTGCAACAGATACTCCAATAATTGGATATTGCCAGAACTGCGTTCCATTTACAAACTCTTCAATGTCTGCAAAAAAATGCTCCTTGAAATAAAATTGTCATGAATCTGTCAACTGCAAAATTATTAAACATAGTGGTCGTCTTGAAGCTCCATTTATTTATTCTTGAGTTCATGAAAACTACCAGATGAATCTTTGGGCCAAACACAATCTCTGAGAGTATTTTAAGTGTGTCCTGTTCTCAGTGGTATTACAGGACTTGTAAAATTGATATTGAAACATCAGTGGTTTTGTATGAATCTTGAAGATTGGGTAGTTGTTGTGGAATCTAATTTAAGATTTGCACGGTGTGATAACTGTCTCTATTGTGGTTTACATTAAGGGTTAAGAATGTAGCGTTTTGGATCCAGTTTACAAATTGGGGGTGTTTACTTTTGCTTTGATTTTGTAGGCCTGTGTGTTTACAAAGCATGCTTGAACTTTACATCCAGCTGCAAGGCTTTTAGAAGCAAGAAAGCCCTGGGGTTACTGTGGAGAGCATTGTTTTTACTATGGAGAGCATTGTTGAGTGGAGCTGTGCTCTAAAAGGGAAACTAGTGGTTTTATTTTTTTCCCAAAAAATGTAAGTGTAAGAGGAGCTGACCTGGAGGCTGCAAACATCCAACCAATTGAATTTGGCTAAATTCAGTGGGCTGAGAATTGAGAGATGTTCAACTGTGAAACAGACGCCCAGGAAATGTTTTGTGGGTCAGGGTGGGCGACCATCAGCGATGCCTATACTTGGACCAGGAGGTCATATTGGTAGGAATACACCATAGACCTGAACTGTGACCTGTGTAGCCAGACCCAGAGTATGAGTACGTTTAAAAGCCTATCAGTATGAAAGCCACAGTAAAAAGGTTAAGCTGGGTGACGTCCGTTGGATTGAGTTTAAGGTGGAAGCCCATATTGTTTAGAATCATTATCTTATTTGCTCAATGTATCTATTTAGTCGTTATTGCTTGTATTTGTTTTCTTCAAGTAAAGATTCTTTGGATGTTTCAATTTAATCTAGGAGTACTGCTGCTTATTTCTTTACTCTGGGTTCTCCCACGTGCTATATTCTTTAAATGATTATGGCCCATCAAGCCAGTTCCTAATAAGTATCAAGGGCGGGATTCTGTGATCCTGAGGCGAAGTGTTGACGCCGTCGGAAATGCCGTCGCGTCAACACTGCCTCAGGGTCAGCAATTCTGGCCCCTACAGGGGGCCAGCACACATACATCAACAGCACAAGTCTGTGCTCTCAATTCTACTTCAAGAATATACTGAGATGCCCTTTGCCCAGAGTTCTGTGGAGCACTTGCTTTTCTCATGGGGAGCCAGTGGTCCCTATATCAAAGTCCTTGGTTCCCCATGATATTCAGGGGCGGTAGATAAATGGCCTCCATGTCAGGGCAGCACGGTAGCTTTGTGGATAGCACAATCGCTTCACAGCTCCAGGGTCCCAGGTTCGATTATGGCTTGGGTCACTGTCTGTGCGGAGTCTGCACATCCTCCCCTGTGTGTGCGTGGGTTTCCTCCGGGTGCTCCGGTTTCCTCCCACAGTCCAAAGATGAGCAGGTTAGGTGGATTGGCCATGATAAATTGCCCTTAGTGTCCAAAATTGCCCTTAGTGTTGGGTAGGGTGGAGGTGTTAACCTTGGGTAGGGTGCTCGTTCCAGGAGCCGGTGCAGACTCGATGTGCCGCATGGCCTCCTTCTGCACTGTGCACTGTAAATTCTATGATTCTATGTAAAATCCTGTGGCTGATCCAGCAACTTTTTGCAAAGTTTCTTTTGTCTCTTGCTTAGATTTATTGTTGCTGCTGATCATAAATGAAGAAATAAATTGGCAACGGCAACCGCACCCACGGGCCCTCGGCGTTTGCAGAAAATAATTAAACTTGTATGTTGCCACCTCCAGAGCAACTAACAATTTATTACTCCCTTTCCCTGACTCCAAACTGTCAAACGCTGACTCACACTGCTCAACCAACGGGTTGTCCGTTGTGTGTCCAGTCACATTCCCAACCTCGTGTGGCAGGAGGCTCGAACTTTCCTTGCCCTTTAGTTGCTTGCACCGTCATAACAACCTGGAAATTCTATGTATTAGCTCGTACTGCGTTCTTCATATTTCACCTGAATTGCAGGGCAAACTCGTGCAGATGTGGTTTGTGCCCCGATTCTGCCGCAGTGCTGCCGGCGAGAACGGGGAGAAAATCCCAGGAATTCCCAGCCAGCAAGCTCGAGTGACACGATTGAACTTCCCGTTAAACCCCAGGCAGCAGATACAATGCAGTTAGAGTCACAACATTTGCTGAAGTATTTCTGCGTTGCCAGTTATATCTACACTTAACCTACAAAACTGCAGGACTCTCCGTCGACGGGATGCTCCGCTTTGCCCGCAGCGCCCCCAGGCCCGTGGCTTTCCCGGTGGCGTGGGGGTGGCCACAGCCCGCCTGTGGGAACGGCGAATCCCGCTGCTGGTGAGCGTGCGCTGCGCCGGAAAACGGGGCTGGCTGGACGGTGAATCATGCCCCCTGTTTTTATAGAATGTGGGAGAGGCTCACATGGGGTGGAACTCCGACTATCACAGGGAGTGGTTAAAGCAAATTGTACAGATGTTTCACAAGAAGCTAAGCAAACATTTCCGGGAGCGAGGAGTTGATGGTTATGTTTGTACATTTCACTGAGAAAAGACTGGAGCAAGCTTGATTTGTAGCATGGCACGGACTCGTTGGGCTGAATGGCCTGTTTCTGTGCCATATAACCTATGTAATTCAGGGGATCGAGGGTGTTAATAAGCCAAAAAATGTGTGAACTGGACGACATTTATTATAAATTGGGACGTAGAGTCCAAAAAGTAGCAGGTTAAGTATAAAACACCTGCTCGGCTTCAACTGGAGTATTGTGCCCAGTTCAGGTGAAGCATTAGTTAGGGAGCAGAAAAGATTTGTGAGAACGATTCCAGGGATGAGAGGTTGGAACTGTTGTCTTTGGAGAAGACAGAATTGAGGGGAGATTTGATAGTTGTTCAAAATGGGCAGCACGGTAGCACAAGTGATTAGCACTGTGGCTTCACAGCGCCAGGGTCCCAGGTTCAATTCCCTGCTGGGTCACTGTCTGTGCAGAGTCTGCACGTTCTCCCCGTGTCTGCGTGGGTTTCCTCCAAGTGCACCAGTTTCCTCCCACAGTCCAAAGATGTGCGGGTTGGGTGGATTGGCCATGATAAATTGCCCTTAGTGACCAAAAAGGTTGAGAAGGGTTACGGGGATAGCGTGGAAGTGAGGGCTTAAGTGGGTCGGTGCATACTTGATGGGCCGAATGGCCTCCTTCTGCACTGTACTATGTAAAATCATGAGGTGTCTGGCCAGAGTAGATGGGGGAGAAACCATTGCTGTTGGCAGAAGGATCAAGAATGAGAGGGGAGCAATTTAATGTGATTGACAACAGAAGCAAAGGCAACAGGAGGAAAACCCTTTTCACATAACGGATGGTTGGGACCTGGAACATACTGCCTGAGAATGTGATGAAAGCAAACTCAATCATGGCTTTCAAAAGAGAATTGGACAATTACTCAAAAGAGCAAAAACTCGTAGGACTACAGGGGAAGGGGGATAGGACTAGGTGAATAGCTTTTAGAGAAAGCTGGCAGGGATATGATGGGTCAAATGGCCTCCTATAATGTAACCATTCTATGATTGTTGGGCAATAAAACATTACATTTAAATAAACTACAAAACAAAAACCACACAAACATGTCTGAATTTCCTTCTCTTGTATTTAGCAGCGTATATCCCACTGAGGTTTGAGTTGCTACGTATTTCTAGGATGATAGGTTAAATCTCTAGAAAAGGTGAGCTTTACCAGAAGTTAGTTGTCTTTGTGAGCATGCTGATAACCTTTGGGACATTATTCATATTTCCTGAGTAGACTTGTGTGGTAACTCTGGAATAGTTGACCCACCAGTTAGTTCTGGCCACTGTCTGAGATACAATCGTAGGATAAAATCATAGATTCCCTGCAGTGCAGAAAGAGGCTTTTTGCCCCAACGGATCTGCACCGACCCTGGGAAAGAGCACCCTACCTAGGCCCATGCTCCCACCCAGTAACCCACTCAACTATTTGGACACTAAGGGGCAATTTAGCATGGCCAATCCACCTAATCTGTGGACTGTGGGAGGAACCCGGAGCGCCCGCACGGGGAGAAAGTGCAGACTCCACACACACAGTCACCTGATGTTGGAATTGAACCTGGGTCCCTGGCGCTGTGAGGCAGCAGTGCTAAGCACTGTTCCACCGTGCTGCCCCAATATAAAAGAAAGTAATTTCAGGCATTTGTATCCCACATTTCATGAACCAAAGTATTTCACTGCTCATAAAGAACTTCTGAAATGTAATCACTGTGTAATATAGCAGCCAATAGGCACACAGCAAACTCCTACAAACAGTACTGTGATAATGACCAGATTGTGATGTTGATTGAGGGATAAATATTGGCCATTTCACTTAGAATAACTCCCCTTGCTCCTGCTATGGAATAGTGTGAAGGAATCTTTTGATCCGACCCAAGATTTAATATTTCATCTGAAACACAGACATTCCAACAGTAAATTTGTGACTACACAGACCCGGGAGTGAGACTTGAACCCACAACCTTCTGACCAGGGACGCATGCTCCCAAGTGAGTCACAGGCATATTTGGCTTTGTTTAATTACTGTATTAAATATATTGCAATTTGATTCGGTGCAAAACCTCCAGCATGGTAATGTCTGTGACAATGGATCACCATAATAGAAATTAGGAGTATCGGGACCTATTCCAGTCGTCATTTCTGTTTAACGTGCAATTAGCTTTAAAACAAGTGTGATTGCAAATAGTGATTCCCCACCCAGGCGGTCAGGTTTTCCTTTTCTACCTTTTATGTAGTCCAATAGAGAGATCGCTAGTCACACTGACTAATTGGGACTCATTGTTTGGGATTAGTAAATTATGATGTGAGTAAAAGGCACTTTTTGCTGAACACTTGATCGTAATAGCCAATTACATGATGCGTGCATGTGTATTGCAACATTTCCGTGCATTTGTTGGTAAAATGGTAAGATGCTGACCGAGCGTGCAACTGTTTTGATTGCCGTGACTGTGTTATTCCTTTGGTTACGCAATGAAAGCTACATTTACCTGCAGTGTGCAAGTGCATGTACAGTGTTTTGTATTAAAGCTAGTGTACGCGACTACAACGGTGTCACCATAGCCATACCTATGGCCAGCATCAGACTAGATCCTGTCCCCGTTAAAATAAGAATATATGCCTACAGTGTTTAAATTTAGTAAAGAAACGTCATTTGTGTAATTATGTGTTATTTTTAAACAGTCTGCATTTTCTATTTAACCATTTTCATTATCTTTTAATCTCGATCGGATCACCATTTTAGTTGAGCAACCTTGCTTCATAATCTTTGCCTAAACCGTTTTTAAAAATGCTTTGAAAACCTAAATTCAAATAGACATTTATTTATGGGTAAAGCGGAGGTAGAATTCCATGACGGTTATATAAAGCTACAGGATCCATGCCAGTATCAAAGAGTCTGGGTTTCCCAAGTATCATATGTAAAGACTTAGTAACAAAACTGCATCTGATTGATTTAAGCGGGGAAAGAAACGATTGATACCTTTTTTCCCCCAGAAAAATAGGAGTGCGATTTCTGTTTTATGAGATTTTGTTTCCTACCGTTGAGATTCTTGCTGATGTGCTTTCCCAGCTCTTTTTAATAATAATCTTTATTGTCACAAGTAGGCTTACATTAAACTGCAGTGAAGTTACTGTGAAAATCCCCTAGTCGCCACATGCCGGCGCCTGTTCAGGTACACAGAGGGAGATTTCAGAATGTCAAAATTACCTAACAAGCACATCTTTTGGGACTTGTGGGAGGAAACCCACGCAGACACGGCGAGAACGTGCAGAGTCCGCACAGTGACACAAGCGCGAATCGAACCCAGGACCCTGGTGCTGTGAAGCAACAGTGCTAACCACTGTGCTACCGTGCCACCCCAGTTTGCCTCGGTTGTTGGAGGGGAGCGCAGAGAAGAGTTCACCGTAGAACCAAAAGGATAAGTAACCTGCAGAGGTGACAGAACAGCTTTTGTGCTGTTCAGGAACAGAACCGAGCATGTATGAAAAGCAGCGCACAGTTTTGCCTCGCACCTTGCCTTATCAAAATCAGTGACGGAAAAACTGCCTGATTTTCGAGTATTCAAAATTCAAACGTCTTGTATGTTTCAGTTTGAAATCACTAACTACGGTGAGCCTGTGCTTGTCACTGAGGGAAACCAGACAGACTTGAGGGGAAAAAAACCTTTAACATGAAAGATGTCAGAGACAATTAACCCCCCTCCCCAAAGATTTGAAATAATTTTCATCGGGAAATATGAGGGGGGGGGGGGGGTCAAGACAAAGGCAGTATGTTAAATTTGAAAATATTTTTAGCTTAGAATATTTCATCATGCGTGGAAGGTGTCCCATTTAATAAAATGGACGGATTCTTGTGAAGTGTCTGAAACGTTGCAATTTACTGCACAGAATAAATTATAGAACAGATCTCACCTCCGCTTAATTATATATTGTCAGGAATGGAGTCTTCCTCTATTAAGTAGTTTACCTATTACATAAAAGCAAAATACTGCGGGTGCGGGAATCCGAAGCAGAAACAACAAATGCCGGAAAGACCCAGCAAGTCTGGCAACATCTGTAGAGAGAGAAACGGAGCTAACATTTTGAGTCCATGTGACTCTTCAGAGCTGGGCGGACTCAAAACTTTACCTCTAATTTCTTTACACAGGTGCCGCCAGACCTGCTGCGTTTCTCCAGCATTTTCTACTTTTGTTACTGCCTAATAATTGGGGGAACCAGGGCCGTAACACAGTTCCAGTAATCACGTTCTTGCACTGCATTCGACGGAGTATCTCGGAAAGAACGCTGCAGTGTGAGCAAAGTATTGAAACCTTGAAATAATTCAATTGTCCATTCATCGTATTCTCATGATTTACTCAGCTAATTAGTGAAAGACTTGGTGTCTTTCAAAAGCTGGTTCAAGCTGCCACGAGTGATGATGGCCCACAGCAAAAATAGTCTTCAAACAAGTTTGAATTCACAAAATAAACGTAGCTTTACACATGTTAGATACTATATGTTGTTATGGATCAAAGAAATCTCTTCTAATTTCCTCAAACCTATGCATGTTGTTTTACCTTTGAACGGTGGTGGTTTCCCAAGCTACACCTCTTCTCCTTTGTGTCTGGGCCCAAGGATTTAGTACTTTCCACCTGGTACGAAGCTGCTGTGACTGCATTAACTGCTGATTGCTTGGCCTCTGGGCCTTTTAAGTGAGTGCGCGTGACAGCCTGTAGGGCAGCATGGTGGTTAGCATAAATGCTTCACAGCTCCAGGGTCCCAGGTTCGATTCCCGGCTGGGTCACTGTCTGTGCGGAGTCTGCACGTCCTCCCCGTGTGTGCGTGGGTTTCCTCCGGGTGCTCCGGTTTCCTCCCACAGTCCAAAGATGTGCGGGTTAGGTGGATTGGCCATGCTAAATTGCCCGTAGTGTCCTAAAAAAAAAAGTAAGGTTAAGGGGGGGTTGTTGGGTTACGGGTATAGGGTGGATACGTGGGTTTGAGTAGGGTGATCATTGTTCGGCACAACATCGAGGGCCGAAGGGCCTGTTCTGTGCTGTACTGTTCTATGTAGTATTGCAGGGAACTACCTAACCTCATCCTGCTTTTCTCATACATGTAAATGTGCTAAGACGCAGCGATGGAAGCAAAATTTCAGCAGCCCAGAACATGAAGGTTTCCATGGTAAAGTTACCTGAAGAACTGGGCCACTAGTGGATCAAACGTTACACGGAATTTTCAATCGGCGGATTAGGTCACTTAAACTTTCCCCAAACCTCCACCGCAGCGCTTTGCCGAATTAACAATCTCCGATGCACGGAGAAGTAAGTTTTGTTTGAAACCCGGTGAAAACTCAAATGAGAAGAAAATAACGTGCAGATAAAATGCAGACATTGCAGGTGGTAATGCTTGGTCACTGGTCGGGGCTGGTTTAGCACAGGGCTAAATCGCTGGCTTTGAAAGCAGGCCAGCGGCACAATTCAATTCCCGTACCAGCCTCCCCGAACAGGCGCTGGAATGTAGTGACTAGGGGCTTTTCACAGTAACTTCATTTGAAGCCTACTTGTGACATTAAGTGATTTTCATTTCATTTTCATTAGTATACAGTTGTGATTGTGTTAGAATGCTCTCTACAGCCACAGAATGGTTACAGCACAGGCAGCAGTGATTTGGCTGCTCGTATCTGCACTAGCTCTCCAATTGAATAATTCACCGAGTGCAACTCCCCGTCTTCTCCCCGTAACCCGGCACATCCTTCCTTTTCAGACAACAGCCCAATTCCCTCTTGAATACCTCGATTAAATCTGCCTCCGCCACCCTTTCAGGAATGATTTATGATTTTCCCTCAAAGTGAATCTACATATCACCCACGGCACACGTTCAAAGTTTTGATTACTTTTGTCTTTCAGTCTGTTGAACAGCCCCCCTGGGGGAATGCATATGAATTATGATCTGCAACTTTGAAACTTGTCATTGCAAATTGAAAATATATTTCTAATCCTGCGAATCTCTTGCAGAATTGGCAAAGGTTTTCAGGGAGTTATGAAGAGGTGGGGATTTAAAGGCCAACCTGCAACTCACGGACAGACCAAAACCCATAGGAGGCCAGGAGCATCAGGCCCTGGGGGTGTAAGTGCTCATTCTGTTCTTTATGAAAGTAGCTCTTCCTGTTCCACTGTGCACCATAGAATGTTCAAGACTCTGAGTTGATCCGTTCTGCCGCAGCACAGTTTGCTATTGTGTCAGATCACTCGGGTGGGTGGTTGAGGCTCTAGAATCATTGCAGTTCTTCCAGCCAGCAATAGCTGAAGTGGCATTCACAATGATTCCGATGTTATAATTTCCTTTTGAAAACACACAATTTCAGAAATTGCAACTCATCACACCACATCAACTTAAATAATAGTTTCAGAGCTTCTGGGTGATTGCTTTGTACGACAAATTAATCAAATAAGGGGTGTGATATGTTTATTATTTTGAGTTCTGACATCTCCCTCACATTTTGCACTTCTGTGCCTCAATTTTAATCTGTGTCTTAAACTACGTGTGAATTACAATAAACAATTAAGGCATTGGGCGCGGCCGAACCAAATAGCAACTGCGTCCCGTAGCAAGAGCATTTAGCTGCATGTTTCCTGGTGCTCGCAACACTGAGAAACACACTGCTATCTAACGCGACTCCGGTTAGATACGGGGTCTCAGCGGGGAACGCGTGACCGAGGCCGCACTTAGTCCCATTTCCTACACTGAGGGACCTGCTTGCCAAAACTCCTCGGTGCACGGAGAGATCGGGATGCCATTTCAAAATGGCGTCCTGGTCTCTTGACCTCCCCCTTCCCGGACACGACCCCTGAAACCCCCATAAGTCCCAACTCACCTATAAGGGGTGACACCCAGGTGGCACTGCCAAGGGTGCCAGGCTGGCCGAAGCAGTGTCAGGGTGCCATCCTGCCCAGAGGGCAAGCACCTGGGGGCCCTGATCCCCTGGGAGAGCCCCATGAGTTATGACGACCAGTACTGAACAGCACTCGCCCGAGGTCTCCAAGGTGAAGAGGATAGATCCCAACGCCTTTGGTTATCTCAGGGAACTGCATATTAAAGTGAGACTAGCTGTCTCGCTCTAATGTGTAGATTTGCCAAAAAGTGATCCAGCCCACAGTGGGCGGGTTTCACATTTAAACATTTTGCAAGATCGCGTCAGATCTCGTGTGGCGTGCTGGGTAGATCCCGAGTGGGGTCTCCTGGCATTGCCTGGCCACGATGCGCCACTGCATGCTGACCTTCGGGCGCAGCGTGGCCAGTAGATCGCGCCCATTGAATTTGTTTTCCTCTCCAAATTGCTTATGAAATATTAGAATTTTACAGGTAATATATTTATGCAAACATAGCCCAATAACAGAAACATTTTGATCAGCAAGATAATTATAAGCTTTAATACTGAAAATGTACTAAATCCAAGTCACAATATGCAAAGCAATATGTTGCCTTGAGTTTGTATCTCATCCGTTGTGTCATGAGGCATTTCTTGTCATCTTGATTGCAGGACCCTGCTCGTGTTTTTCCTGGGAAGAAAATGCCTGGAAAAATGGGGAACATCTACAGAACATCATATGGACTAAAGGTTAGATTTAGCAAATGTGCCCAGTTGTGACTAAACCTGGTGCAGAGGGAGGAGGATTGTTGTACAACTTTCGTTTCGATTGAAATGCCATCATCCTTTTTGTCAAATCCGGGGGGGGCTCGTACACCTACTTTTTGTGACTGAATCAAGATAATGGTCATACTTTGAACATATTTTCAGAGCTATTTTTTACACAATTGAAACCACTACAAACTGTTGGGAGTCATTTTGTAGCATTGAATTATATGGTGCAGAGAAGTTGATACTGAGGTGATTTTAAGAGCTTTGCCGGACCTTTAACTCTTCATTCATGAGACTTGAATTCCACAGCAGCACTCGATAAAGAATAACATTTGCTTAAATTTTAGGCAATACACTTGACTGCTTCTTGCTTTAGCCACATGCATTCTATTGCAAGCTCCATACTTGCCTTACATCTTGTGGAAGCATATTGCAGGACAGGTTGTTTGTCTCAGTGCTGTACGTTTAGACAATGTCTATGTATTCCGACGAACAGTAGTACTTGGCTTACTCAACTATAATTATAGTTTTGCTTGCAGTGTTTGGATGGCTATTTGCAAATTGGCTGCTGTGTTTTCATACGTTCCAACATTGACTACACTGCAAATCAGTTCTATCAGCTGTGGAGCACTTTGGGGGCATCACCAGGTTGTGATAGGTGCTATGTAAATGCTAATTCTTTCTTTGTACATAATGAGTCCCAATTAATGTCTGAATTTCCTTGCTAGGGAAGGATAGCCAAGGCATTTTAATGAGCTCAGTTTTGATGTTAATTGAGTAAAGGGCAGTGTACGTTGCAATTTCTAATTTAAGTTTCTGGATTGGAATTTTTTTTAAATGCCTAAAGTAGGGTAACGTGGGTGGTAGCTAGGCAAATACTATAGGAAAAGCCATGGGCGTGCACCTTAAATTTTTTTGATCTGTAAGCTGAAAGGTGTGGGTTCCTGTCGCCTTTGTGGTCGGGCAGAATTATCCATTGCACGTCTTGATGAAATATGTTTTGCACATGTATGCTGTCTGCAACGTCTCCTTACTTTTCCCCAGTTCCACTGCAAATTCATTTATTGGCAAAGTATTTATGCATTCATAGGTTTGGAGAGTGAATACAAAAGAGAACATCCTTTATGTTCACGGATCTGTCCCAGGTCACAAAAACTGCTTTGTGAAGGTAAGAAGATTAGAAACTACAATATATTTCAATAAGAATTTCTAACAATGGTGCTGTAGTGTTGTTAGGGGAGTGGAATAACTTATCTCTCAAACTAATGAAGCAGCTATTCCCTACCTTGCAGGTGGAAATTATATTTTAAGACTTTTTAATAAGCCTGTCGTCTGCGATTTTCTCACTGAACCTCTCCGTTTCTCTATCTGTCTCGCCCACATTTTCTGGAAAGCTTTGTACCCTCCTCGCTGCATTATAAATATGACTGTCAAAAGGCAGAAAATGGGGAACACCAAGGAAGCATCGAATCCTACTGTTGCTTTAGTTCCAGCTTTAAGTGACATTAATGTGAGACTGTTCTTGTTAACTCCACTCTTGTCTTTCTGATTATAGTCAAAGCAGTTCGAGCTTCTCTTCCATTCCTCGTGCTCACTTTCGAAAGTCTTTCACAAATCCATCTTTGGTCATCACTTCCTCTTGATCTGACGCTGCTCCTTGGCAGCATCACCATCCATGAACATAAGATCATCATTACATAGTAATGCTGATAACGCCTAACTCCATCTCTTTACCATCACTTCTAGCCCTCATCCACCACCTCTGTTCTTTCTAACTTCGTGCCTCACATCCAGTCTTGGATAAACCATAATCTCCAGATAAATATTGGGGAAACTCCAGCTCAATCTCACAAGCTCCGTGCCACTTTCTGGTCACTAACTCAGAATACTTTGCACGAATGGCATCCAGTTCAGGCCAGAGCTGGGATTCCAGCTCTGTTATATTCTTCACCTCCTTCCACCTTTTAACACTGCAGCCTCTTCGAATCCCTACAGTGCAGAAGGAGACCATTCGACCCATGACGTCTGCACTGACTCTCCAAAAGAGCACTCTACCTAGGCCCACTCCCCCGCCCCATCCCTGTAACTCCGTGCATCAATCATGGCCAATCCACCTAACAACAGTTTTGGGAGGAAACCCACGCAGAAACTGAGAGAATGTGCAAACTCCACACAGCCACCCAAGCCCGCAATTGAATTTGGGTCTCTAGCACTGAGGCAGCAGTGCTAGCCACGGTGTCACTGTGCTGCCCCTCTTGTCCTTTACTTTGTGTACCAGTGAAACCCTGATGCATGGTTTTTCACCTCCAATGCTCCCCAAGTTCGTCCTCTTAAGTGTCAGCTCCTCCAGTTCTCTCCTAAGATGCACCACCCTACCTCACCATCTGATCTGTCTTTACTGAGTGAAAAAGGCTCCTGCACCCATTGTCAGCCATTTATTTCTAGGGCAATTAGAGAAGGGCAATAAATGGTGGCCCAGCCAGCAACACCAACGTCCTGTGAATGAAAAGAAAGCTCTCACTTCCTGAACCACCACCAATGTCCTCACCACCTTTTAAGAACCTCCTTACAGCCCATCTCTTTGAGCAAACCCTTTGTCATTTCCAAATATCTCCCCTGTTCACTGTCTGTTTTCCATTTAACTATGAAATTCTTGAGGATATTTTCTCAAGTCCACAGCACGAGAGATATGCAAGTTGTGGTAATGGTTTTACCGGTGGGTAGGTTTTTTGTGGGAGAGTGAATAGAGTAATTCTTACTAAGAAGTTTTAGTGCATTTCTTTGCACTTTAGGTAATCCTATTCATCAGAAAAGAAGGATAAAGTAGCAAAATGGAGCCTGCTTTATTTGAACTGTTTGCTTTGAAAGTGGAACTTTAATTATTTTGGAAACTTATGACTTTTTTTCATGACAATCTCACAGAAGAGATTTAAAAAGTACTGACTTTAAGATGCAGAAATGCATTAATCATATGTTAATCTCGTCTCGATTCACAAAAGATTTTGCCATTGTTTTTTTAATAAGTTGCGTCTTTAACCCGCCTCCACGTGATGGCAAAGGAATTAGTGTCTGCTCGATAAGGATTCAAAGACTCTACCTTCCTCTAAGCTGCTACAAAGCTATGTGAAGTAGTGTTGGAGTTCTACTGTGTGAGAAAATATGTACTTTGCAACATTTAAAGTGATACAATTCCACTAAATCCTAAACAGGATCTGGATATAAATAGTGCTTTTTTGTTGCTTTATTTCATGGGATGTGGTTGGTGTGGCATTTATGTCCAAGGCCAGCATTTATCACCCACCCTGAATTACCCTTTATCGGAATGGCTTGTTCTGCCATTTCAGAGGGCAGTCACGGGCCAATGCTGCTGTGGGTCTGGAGTCACATGACCAGGTAAGGACGGCAGATTTCCTTCCCCAAATGGAAGCCAGATGGGTTTTTACACTGATCTGTGTTCGTTGTCATTTTATGAACTGAATTAAAATTCCACCAGCTACCGGGATGGGACTTGAACCCATGTCCCAGAGCATTAGCCTGGGCCTCTGTGACATTGCCAATGCACCACCATCTCCTCCAATTCTGTAGCACTGATGTGGTTGCTGTCCCATGGTAACAGTGATTGGCACTTCTCCTCTGTGAGGAACAGATCCAGAGAAGAAGAAGAGGGGGGGGGGGGGGGGGGGGGGGGGGGGGGGGGAGAAAGAGAGGCATTTGTACATTGTGATTTTTGTTTTAAAAAATCTCCGTTCAAAGTGCTTCACTTTGTTTGGTCGTGAATAAATTGTACAAGAAACCAGTTCAGTTGTATTTTTGGAAATTAGCAAAGTCATTATCAGCAGGTAGCTGTAATGTTTGCAACCGTTCAATCTGAACTGACTAAAGAAAGAGCTGATCGTTGCATTTGAGGTTGACAGGTTTAGATAAGACAGACAAAGAATAGCAGTTCCCATTAGTTGATAATACAAGGCCCAGGGGACACAGATTTAAGGATTCTGGGCAGAGGGAGATGTGAGGGAAACTATTTTAGTGCAGCGAGCGGTAATGACCTAGAAGTCTGCAAGGAAGCAGAGACTATCGATGATTTCAAAAGGAAATTTGAAAAGGTTGGGTGCTTGAGGGAAATAAACTTGAGGGGTGACAGGGAGGGACTGGGGGGAATGGGACCGACTCGACTGCTCTACGGAGAGCTGTCAATGGACTGGGTGGCGGTTTCCTGTAGCAAAATGTGGCTGAATTTTGTTTGGTGTTGATTGTTCATTGTCTTTACCCATGTCAAGCCCATTTGTGGGAGGACATTTTCCTCTTTACTAACCTATCGCGACGTAGCATACAGCTCTGCAGTGAATCTGAATTCCATGACAATATTTCTAAAATTTCCTTTCCGCTTGCTAACCTTCAAATAGACTTTGCATCATCCTCCATTCCCTGTAATTTTACTTTGCTAACATCAGGGTGTTGAAATCAAATTTTTTTGAATGTTTTTCTGCTGTAACTTGTGTATTCGCAGAACTTTTAATTTGTTGCACATTCCGATACCTTCCGTCAATCTTTCCACTAATGAGCTGCAGGCGTTTGAACCTCAAACCTGACTTCACCGTTTCCTCATGTACTTTTCCTCTCTTCAGCCTTCATACCTGGAACTATAAACCATCACCTTTGCTGTGATTTCACAAATTAGAGAAAAATATCTTTTAATGTTTGGTTATCAAAACAATCAAAATAAAAAGTGGATTTAATTCCAGTGGATGTGTTTGCCAAGCTGGCGCTCCTCTCGATAGTGCCACTTCAGAATACTGAAATCAAAAACATATGGTCCTTTACTACTTCATCACCCATCACATCCACTTACTTTAATAAAATCTGAAAGTTTACTTTTTAAGCGGTGTTGCTGATCAGGTTAATATACTACACCATTTAATAAAAAACGCCATAATATCAATCTGGTGTCTAAATCTGCATCTTCAAATCTGCTTCTACCTGCCCGTTTAAAAATAGGAGAGGAGGTGGATTGGCCATGCTAAATTGCCCGTAGTGTAAGGTTAATGGGGGGATTGTTGGGTTACGGGTATACGGGTTACGTGAGTTTAAGTAGGGTGATCATTGCTCGGCACAACATCGAGGGCCGAAGGGCCTGTTCTGTGCTGTACTGTTCTATGTTCTATGTTTGTACAGCTTTGTGAGTCAGAAGTTGAAAAACTTAATAAAAAAATGTGGAGCATCCTCACCATATCCAGTGCTTGCTTTGCTTACAGTGGCCCGTGTGGTTAATTGATTTTGGAAATATTATTGATTTTGGAAATATAAGAAATGCAACACATTGCCCTCAATGTTCGCAAAACTAATGAGTTGGCCATTGACTTCAGGAAGCAAAAGTATTGAACACACCCATGTCTGCATCAATGGGGCCGAGGTGGCGATGGTTAACAGCTTCAAATTCCTAGGTGTGCACATCACCAACGATCTGTCCTGATCCACATCAACGCTGTGACCAAGAAAGCACAACACCTCCTATACTTCCTCAGGAAACTAAGGAAGTTCGGTATGTCCACATTGACTCTTACCAACTTTTACAGGTGCACCAAAGAATGCATCCTATCTGGCTGCATCAGCCAGATATGGCAACTGCTCGGCCCAAGACCATAAGAAACTTCACAAGAGTCTCGTGAACACCGCCCAGTCCATCATGCGAACCTGCCTCCCATTCATTGACTCCATCTACACCTCCCGCTGCCTGGGGAAAGCAGGCAGCATAATCAAAGACCCCTCCCACCCAGCTTACACACTCTTCCAACTTCTTCCATCGGGCAGGAGATACAAAAGTCTGAGAACACGCACAAACAGACTCAAAAACAGCTTCTTCCCCACTGTTACCAGACTCCTAAACAACCCTCTTATGGACTGATCCGATGTCTTCACACATCTCTGCCGAGTAGTACGCCTGTATTTTACATTGTATTTTACATTGTGTATTTTATGTTTACCCTATCATGTATTTTCTTTTCATGTACGGAATGATCTGTCTGAGCTGCACGCAGAACAATACTTTTCACGGTATCTCGCTACATGTGACGATAAACAAATCCGATCCATCAGTCAAACATTAAATGTGCTTGTACCTAAACGTCTGCACATAAGCTCATATAACAAGTCAAGTATAGTGAGCATTGCTTTGATCATTGAGGTATCCGCCCTGGAATTATGTCAAACACTGCCTTGTTTCAACCCAGATACTCCAGCTAGTTGCTCTGACGGATATGTTCCTAATTATTTAGCTGAAGCTAGCTTGGTGTTCTCTCTTACCGTGCAATTGTTACTGACTAGCTTCAGTGACTTTGCGACTGTCTTTGTTTTCTCACTTCCTAGTCCCAAGACCGATTGAAGAACTTGAGTCATAAATGGGAATTGATGTGGAATCTGCTTGATCGTGACAGCTGCTGCTTTTAGGGAATAAAGGCTGGTTGCCAAAGATCACCTGTTTTAAAAGCGTGCCCTGTTCAAAGGGAATAGAAAATCATAAAAATCTGCTGATGTATGAGGTTCTTGCAGCTGTGCCTACCGTGTGTTCAAACACATCATGTAACTCATTAAAAAGCAAATTTATACAGATGATTAAATTACTAAGCATAATGCTTAACGTTATTTAATACAGAGGTCCTGACAGTGCTGTGTTTGTGCGTTGGACCACCCATTAGATGCTAAAGGCTGCTCTGTAACAAGCTGTGAAAAGCCAAGTTGGAGCATTTTGTTCCTCCTGTGGCAGCCTACTAGAAAAAAAAACTGTTGGGAGATTAAATTAGCTGCGCAAAAGTTACAGCCCACAAACTGAATGTTTAAGAATGGTGCTGGAAAACTGAAGATGGGAACAATCAGTGGGACAGAGATTTGATTTTCACTGTGCTTAATTTTAACTGTTGTGCGATTGTCCAAGAGGTGAAAATGACCAGAAGGACAAGGCAGTGGGTGATTCAGTAGCCCAAATCATAATTGAATGTTAATGATGCTATTCACCTATATATCTCATCAGGGAATTCTAGAATATCAATATCGGGTCAATATGAGTTGCTCTGTGAATTCAGTTCATTAAACTTGAGTATTTTCTCTTTCTGATCTTCCTGTCTTCCAATCCCCATTTCCAATCTGAGAACACGAACAGGCGCTAATGCTACGTGGAAAACATTGATTGGGAAGCAGTGGGAAATGGGCCAGTGCGACTGGATTTCTGATTTAACTATGGAACAGCTGAGGTCAATAACTCAAATGTGTGGAGATTTGGACTCTTAAAGAACTGGAACTTTCAAATAAGCCACCGTGAGGCAGGAGTGTGGATCATAGAATCTTAGAATTTACAGTGCAGAAGGAGGCCATTTGGCCCATCGAGTCTGCACCGGCCCTGAGACAGAGCACCCTACCCAAACCCACGTGCGCTCATTCAACAGCCGACGTGTACCCACCCGATGGTAGTTTTTAAAATTAGTTTGATGGAATGTGGGTTTGTTACCCATTCCTAATTGCCCTTGAACAATTGCTAGGCCATTTCAGAGTCCACCACATTAGTGTGGGTGTGCAGTAACAGGGCGGCAGATTTCCTTCCCTAAAGGACATTGATTGGTTAGCTCTTTTCTCTCCCTACAGATGCTGCCAGACCTGCTGAGGTTTTCCAACATTTTCTTTTTGGTAATGAGATTGAAACCCAGGGCTATGTTTCAGGCAGGTTGTGTATAAATCTCTCTGGTTAACAGACCGGTTAGGAATACAGCTGTCATGGTGGAATTGCAATCTTATTTTCGGCTTGTGCATTTACTAAAGGTAATGACGAGTGGCCATTAGTAATTATGTAAGATGTATAATACTGATGGGGGTCCTGTGTGTTTTCAGTTAGCTGTACAGATCTAGAAATAACCATATTTAATTTTTTTTTTAATTATAAAGTAAAGATCAACAGATATCTGAGACTTTATAACTATACATCAGCAAGTGTCAGATATCGCACTTTGTAACTTGGGTTGTGAACGTGATCTATACCTGCCACAGTTCTGATGAAGATAAAACATTGGGACATGAAATGCTAGTTGCAGGTGTCCAAGGCATGTATTTGGATTGCACCGTTGGCCACCTATGAGCCAGGTACAATTTAAATGATTTTTACATTGAGGGATTTGGTAGAGGAATCCTGGACGGAGTAGACGGGGGAGAAACTGTCCTTGTTGATGCGAGGCCAAGAGCCTGAGGGCACAGGTTTAAGGCAATTCTCAAAAGAAACAGTGGCAACATCAGGGAAATGTTTTCACGCAGCGAGTGGTTAGGACCTGGAATGTGTCCTGCCTGAGCATCTGGCAGAGGCAGGGTCAATCAAAAGGCATGTGAAAGGGGGAAAGGCAGGAGAATGGCACTTGGGGAATGTCTTTGCAGACAGCCAGCATGTGGCAGGCAGAATGGCCTCCTCCCATGCTGTAACCACTCTCTGATGTATGTTTCTGTTTATGAACCCGTGCAATCTTCAGTCTTGCAAGGAATTGTAAAATATTGCACTTTCCTGTACTCTTGTCATTGGTCCAGAAAGTTCCTTTTGCTTCATTAATTACATTTTTCTGAGTCAGTAATTAATTTGTAGCGCCAGTCTCCTCCTCAGATGCTTTTCAGAGATGCCATCTGCATTAGCAGAAGTCATTACTTGTAGGCTTCTGGGTGAATAGCACAAAGGCAGAGGAAAATTAGCTGTCCATCGATTGAAAATGCGGTGGTGATTATTACCATTCTTACTGAGGCTGATGTGCTCAATCCCACCGCCCCACTACATTGCCTTTGTTCCACACATTCTGTTGGACATTACTATTATGAACTGTTCAGTGCCTGTAATGAGTTCCTATTATATTTTCTTTCACGCGCAGAGAAATAATTTGAATCAATAGCTTCTGCTGAGTGAGATGAACATTCCATGTTTATCTTGCTAACTGATCATTGGACATTATCTAAATTACTAAGAAGGCATTGAAAATGAGGACAGTTCAAACCATTTAGAGGTTATTTTAAAAGCCAGTCAGTCCCTGTTGTCAGGTTAATGTTAATCAACCACCCCAGCCCCCCCCCCCCCCCCCCCCCCCCGCAATTAACAACTTTTAATTTGATAGCTCGATTTTTTTCCCACTGCTGATTCTTGCCCACTTGTGCTATCAAACCTAAATGTTCATTAATAAGAGAAAGTGAGCTCTAAATTTGGATGGTATAGGTCTACTAATTTAATATATGGTGCATATTGATGTAAATAACACTGTTTCGACCCCAGTTGATGCAGCAACTGGCCGGAAAGATCCCTGGCTCTAAAGATCGTAACTTTAATATTTTTATTAGAAAACATGGAGGAACAGAGTCATATGACAGCCAATTTGTTTTAACAAGAAAAAAAAACATTTATTAAACACAAGGTTAATTATGATATAAGACTCCTTTACTTCCCCCCCCCCCCCCCCTCCCCCCCCCCTCACCCCACTTAGCTTCACAAATATATACCGATTTTAAGGTTACCATAATTTACAAAGTGTATCTCAGGCTATAATGGTCTCCGCAATACACAGTCCCTTTAAACATACAAACTGGCTGTGATTAGGCACTCACTCCACCTGAACCCGAGTGAAGTTCTGTGGATTTCTCCTCCAAACACCCCCAATGATTCTGATACAGTGAGCCCCCCCCCCCAATGATTCTGAAACAGTGAGCGCCCCCCAATGATTCTGAAACAGTGACCCCCCCCAATGATTCTGATACAGTGAGCCCCCCCCCCCCCCCCCCCCGATGATTCGGATACAGTGAGCCATTTTGTCCCATTGACCTCTGGCTTCCTCACGTGTGATTTCAAATTTTGTTTTCAAAAATGCACATTTTCAAATCTTCTCTTAAACTCTGCTTTCTCTCGCTTGTTTGTATTGAAAAATCTACCCCAGGTTTTCCACACTACTCTTTAAAACAAAGCTTCTCTCCACTTTTAACAAGGAATCCAGCATCCAGGTTTTACAACTAGCACTTCAGGATTTCTTTGTCTTGACTGTGGTACTAATCCTGCATAATTGCTTTGACTATCAGTTCTCAGAGTCTATTAATAATATCTGTTGTCACAAGTAGGCTTAACACTGCAATGATGTTATTGCGAGAATCTCCTAGTCGCCACACTCCGGCGCCTGTTCGGGTACACCGAGGGAGAATTCAGAATGTTCAATTCACCTAACAGCACGTCTTTCGGGACTTGTGGGAGGAAACCGGAGCACCCGGAGGAAACCCACGCAGACACGGGGAGAATCCTGCACAGGCAGTGACCCAAGCTGGGACCCTGGCACTGTGACACAACAGTGCTACCCACTGCTACCGTGCTGCCCTATGATGGCACCAAACTTTTGATATACCTCTTAACTCTACTATTCCATTTTAAATCTGGTTACTGCAGATATCTCTTCAATACAGAACACTTAATCTGTTTTTCCTTTGATATTCTCCTCAACAATACCTTGTTCAGCTTCTTGGTCTCTGTTCTCAAGTTCGGTCTTCCTAAGATATTCTTTCTTGCCCCAATTCCCTGGTTGTCTGGACTTTATCTGGTTCTTTTGAAAGTCTGCCTTTTGCAGTCCTCTTCTGCTGTCCAGTTTTTCTCATAGTTGAGACGATCCCTCCTCGGTATCCCATCTCCATCTGCCCCAGTTTCCACGCAGAACAAAGGAAATCTCTTCCCTCTGGAATGTGACTACTTCTTATTAAGCATCAACTGTTACTTCTCCAAGCTTTTCTTTACTGTTCACGCCGTAACCTCTCTAAGCACAGTAGTAGCACTGTTTGAACTGAAACCAAAGCCGTCCACACATACAAACACCTTTGTCCAACAAATCTAATTATAGGTTTACCCTTCCTTACACAGAAATGCTAAATTAAACCCACTTAAAACTACATTTTCTAATATTTATCAATACAAATATAAATTCCTTAAAACTGCCTTTGTTTTCTTGACAACATGTTAAATCAGGGACAAAAACAGAAAATACTGGACCATCTCAGCAGGGTCTGACAGCATCTGTGGAGAGAGAAGGGAACAAACTTTCGAGTCTGGATGACTCTATGACATTACCTTCGACAAAGAGACATCCGGACTTGAACCATTAGCTCCCTTCTCTCTCCACAGATGCTGTCAGACCTGCTGAGATGGTCCAATATTTTCTCTTTTCGTTTCTGATTCCAGCATCCGCAGTAAGTTGCTTTTACCTTCATGTTAAATCAGGATATAGACACACAGCATGGAAACAGATGAATGAAGGGCAGGGCTGTGAAGAGAGATAAAAGGCTTGGATATCAGGAGGTGGCAAAGTGACAAAGAAATAAAATGCAGGAAAAGCAAGTCATTGAGTGAATTAAGAATTAATGATTTTGTTGGAATTGCTTTCATGAAATCTGGGAAACTACAAAACTGGTGACGACTGATCACAACAACAAAAACAAGTCTACAGCCCTGATAAATGTATGGTGGTATCACCTATCCGTCTTCTATGCTAAAACTGAACACTTACTGTGAATAGGTGATAGTGACAAAATGTGTCTTTTAGGAATTCTTTAAAACTAGACTTGTTTTTTGACATTTTGCGCTGATGCGAATTACATTGCCCCATTCTTTCCACATTGCCCTGTATCTTCCTCTGCTTGAGAGATGCTGTCCATCTCCAGCACTCCCTCAGGTAGTAATTAGATTAAAACATTTAAAGATTTGATGCATGCGAAAGCTGCACTCGACATATTGACCACTTTGCTGTGGCCTGAGAGCTTTCTGGACTTGGGACTCTAGTTGAGGCACTGCCATGGGGAATTATCCAGTTGATGGTGACTGACCGTTGCTTGGAGGTTAACTGTCAGCCACCATCAACTGGTGCAATTTCCAAGGCAATGCCTCCACCAACCAATTTACCTGTCAGTCAAGCAGCACTCTCCTCTCGTACAGTATAACTTGTTGTTTTCCTCTTATATTGGTCTACTTGCAAAGTGTTCTGATGAGTGCAAGACAGAAAACTTTGACATCTCTTTTTTTGTTCAGCAGTAGTCAAGTTCTGTACTACTAAACAACTAACATTGCAACTGGATTCGCACCAAACTGTGGAGCAGTTACCCTAGGTGCTGACATTTTTCCGGAGCAAAACTCATTCTTCATCTGAAAGTGAAATCTCAAGTCACCATCAGCCTGAAATTGTGTTCCAAGACTGACATTTACTTAATCATATAGAATTTACAGTGCAGAAAGAGGCCATTTGGCCCTTTCTGATTAATATAAGACCAGTACTGTTGGTAAAAGAAGACCGTGTATTCAGGTGCACCGTAGTTCTAAATAATTGTGATGTGTGCCCAAGAGAATGTGATGCAATGAACTGAATGTAAAATACATTTTTCATAATCGTTGGAAAGTTAAAAGTTGATGACAAAGGTTTGAATTGTTGCTCTAAGTGTTGGTAACATCTGAGACTGGGAGAAAAGATTCTTGCCCGATTCCAGTTGAGTGGCCAGTTTAATTGTTAGTGGCTTTGAAGCGGATTGTCGTCCACCTTATAGAATCCCTACAGTGCAGAAGGAGGCCATTCAGCCCATCAGGTATGCACGACCCTCTGAAAGAGCCCCCATCTTAGCCCATTCCCCTGCCCTATCCCTGAACCCCAGCCCACCTACATCTTTTCACTGTGGGAGGAAACCGGAGCAGCTGGAGGAAACGCACGCAGACACGGGGAGAACGTGCAGACTCCACACAGAATGTGCAAACCTGAACACCGGCAAAATTGGAACAATTTGCATCCTAGATTCCAAAAATGGAAATTTGTGACCTAGAAGCACAGCCGGTAATCCACAAATCTGAGGGGTCGATATCTGTCTAGCACCATGGGTCCAAATAAAAGTGCTGTCCACTTGGAAGGTTCAGTTGTTCTGCTTTATCGGCTGAATTGATAGCTGAAATCTTGGGGTGAACGTATTTGTTATGACAGATTGCTGCACAAAGTCTTGCCTGTTAGATCAAAAATGCGGAATGTGAATCATTTATTCATCGAGCCGCTGAAATATCTTTCACTACGGTACAAAAAATGAAATTTTAGCCAGCTGTTTTTTTTTAAGCAAATAAAATTAGTTACAAAATGGGAAGGCAAGTGATGGAAGTAGTTTCCAAGTGCCCGTTATGTATGTCATCCCAATACTAACAGATTTGGAAATGTGCTATTCTTTGATTACAATGATATCCTGTTATATTTAGATTGATTAACCCGTGCGTTTTACCTATTGAATTTAAAATTAACGTCATCTTGTTTTTATTTGGAATGTTTATTTTTCCAGATAATGAACAGCTTGCACTTATTTAACATGGAAAATTGGGCATTGACTTTTAGTCTGTTGAGTCTGTCTGCAGAGTTGCTCTTGTGCTTATTTATCAGATATTCCGTGTTCTGTATTTCCAACTTCCCACAATGGTTTTATTGATCAATGATCAAAGGAAGTGGGTGCGATATTATGAAAGTTGGTTCTCGAGTCTCTGCTCTCAGCAAAACAAATAATTTCCACAAACATGCCCACAGACCCCGATGATCTAAATCTTAGACCCTTGTGTCTGTCGTGACCAGTCCAATGTGACAAGGATTTAACCCATTAATTGCCCTTGCACCATGGTCTTAAGCAACAGATGGGTTGCCCACTCTGAGGCGAGAGGTCAAATCATCCCATCTATGCTTTGTTTTGCCGCTATAAATTGATCTGTATATAGTCGGTAGATCCCATCCCAGAGTTAACTTATGACCCGCTCCTGGTAGGGGATAGGACAATTGGGCGCGGCCGTTTGGACGCAGCCGTTTGGGCGCCATGGGACAATTGGGCGCAGCCAATTTGGCGCGGCCGTTTGGGCGCAGACGACAGAAAACCTTAAATTAGTTCATTTAGTTTAGTTCATTTGGTGATTATGAGCAAGGCTCCTCAAGTACTCAAATTTTCAAATATAAGAACACTTTCATGTATTCTTTTATCTTTATTGTAAATTAAAAACCTTAAATTAGTTCATTTAGTTAAAAACCTTAAATTAGTTCATTTAGTTAAAAACTAAAGTTAAAAAACCTTTAGTTTAGTTCATTTGGTAATTATGAGCAAGGCTCCTCAAGTACTCGATAGCATCCATGTTTTCAAATTTAAGAACAGTTTCATGTATTCTTTTATCTGCATCTCTATACTTTTTTAGTTTTTGTGGCGGTTCATGGCCGGTTAGTAACCTTTCATAATATGCATCTCTACCTTTCTGTACTTTACGCAGGCCATCAATTAGTTTCCATATGGTGGGATGATGCATGCCAAGTTCATATTTCAATCGACGGTGGGCTGCCTCCGCATTATTGTTTGTGCGGTCTTCCCCGTTTAATGTTCTCTGATAAAGGTTCCAAATCTCAGGGCGAAATAAAGGTGTTCGCCTACCATTTCCTCGTCTGTTCAGACGACCAACATATGTATCTTCAAACCAGTTCAGTAAATCTTGAAGTTCTTGCGGCAGTTGGGTCGCTAAAGCATCCAGATATTCATCGATTTTGTTCAAAGGGGCGAAGGCAATGGCAATAATCATTTTGGCTTTTAACGCGAAATCTGGATCAGTGTTATACAAACTACGGAACCCCATACTAGCTAGATGTTTTTGCATATTTTGAGCTAAATGAAAAAAACATCCTTTTATTTGAACATCAGGGAATATGTCTTTCATAGCACTGTGCGCAGCTTGTTCATAATCACAGACGATTGAACTGGGTTTCAAGTTGGGTTCGATTTCTTTCAATAATGCGAACATTCTCGTATATGTGGTGCGTTGCTTGTTGGGCAAAAGAGCATAAACCGTAGGAGTAACTCCTCCGTGTTTTTTTTACCATAATTACATATATCTGAGAAAAGAGGCTGGGAGCAATACTGAATGTGCCATCTGCAAACCACATATCAGATGTCAATAAGTGCTGTAGCCAGCTCTGTCTTCCGAAGATTAATATCCGGTCGTGACTTGGTCCGCTATCACAAAGTAAAAAATTTTCTTCCACTCCTGGTTGAGGGACATATATCCTGTAGCATTCTGGCACAATCAATTGTTGTAAATCACTTGGATTGGTGGGGGCGTTCAATACATAATTACGCTTTCTGCTTATCATTCTCCTCAAAGCAGATATATTAGGAATGGCTGGTAGACTCGCTTGGGATATGTCTGTCAAACATTCATTAACAACTACAGTCGGTGCCTCAAGGGTTTCCTGTGCTCTCTTTTTTATTTTAGTTTTCACGAGTGCAACCTCTACTTGTGCAGCAGAAGCATCATGCGAATGGCTGTTCAGCTGCCTCACCACGTTTGCAGCTTTAGTATGGAGCCGTGCTTTGCACCGGTTTTTTTGCTCACAACGCCAAAATTTCACTTCGCTGTCACCTTTGCTTGTTTTGTCAAAGACGTAAAGGAATCCGTTATGAACAAATTTTTCTTTACCACGTTTCGTTGATACTGCCTCAGCCATCATATGGGTATGCGAATTGGTTTAGTTACAAAATATATAAAAAGATGGTGATAGAACGCACCAGCACCCAACTCAACTGAGGCTAATTCACAAATAAAGAAATGTTATTTTGGTGCCAAAACGTCAATAATGCCAATATATAACGCCAATATATAAACAGACGGTGATAGAACGCACCAGCACCCAACTCAACGCACACGCACCAGCCAACTCACCTGAGGCTAATAATAAAGAAATGTTATTTTGGCGCCAAAACAGCCGGCGCCAAAACGGGTTGGCGCCAAAACGGCCGCGCCCAAATGGCTGCGCCAAAAAGTACCTAACCCCTCCTGGTACTATCTGGCAAGAAAAACCAACAGCTTAACTCGCCCACCTCGTTCTCTGCAGCTCATTCTTCTTGGCAATCTACTCTTCCACCTAACAAGAATGTAGGAGTGATGTGCCATACTAGAACACCACTGAACCTGGATGCTTTCCAAGTTAACAAAGCCGGGAGGGAGGGAGAGAGCCTTTTTGCACTATTGTCAAGCCTCCGAGGTGCTAGTTTCCAAATAGTATCAGCATTTTCCATTGGATGAATTACCCTTTATTTTTTTGCCCCCTTCCGCAACGACTGTACTTGCGCCGCAGTTAGACCAGCGCAAACAATCAATGGCGAGAAAAGGTAGCAATGAGAGAAACATCTTGGAGAAAGGGGTATTGTATTTAAAACTAGACTTGTGTACATATTCCTGAAAAATGCTTGATTATGGCTTTGCAGTTTTTTCCAATAAGAAACTGAAATGGAAGAGGCCAGTGGGTGGAAGGGTGAACACACGCAGGTATTTGCACAAATCCCATGGAATTGTCCTGTTGCAACTAACCTAAGACTTCAACGCCGTGATTGGATTGAGGCACGGAGTCACATTTTAAAATTACTACACAGTGGCTTCTAGCTTTTCAAAATCTAGTTTACTGGATTTGGGATCTTTATATCTGTAGCCAAAACATTAAAACACCTTGCCAAAGGAGGAGACTGAGTAATGAGTAAAAACTTTGTCGTAGAGGTAGATTTTAAAGGAGGAGTAATGAGTGATTTTGGCATGGCGGAGGGTCCAATATAGAGCTTGATATAGGCCAGTCAGATCCGGTGATGGGTAGCTAAGTCACTAGTGTACCAGATGTACCAAAGTTTAGGCCCTTTAGACTTGAAGGAGCAAAGTTATGGGCTAAATGAGGAATGACAACCAGGATATGAGCGAGGAAATATTTTGCTGGCCAGGAAGGCATCGAAGGTGGAGGTGATTTAATGAAATCTATTTTCTGGAATGTTGAGACTTTTGTTTGTATGTTTGAATATGCAGTAACATTTAGATCGCCCGTAGTTTACATGGTTAACTATAAATTGAGTCTGAGCTCAAAGAAAAGCAAGGGAGTTATCTCTGGTATCCTGACCAATGATAATCCCTCAATCGACATCGCAAAACAGGCTATCTGTCATCGCTTTGCTCGGGGGAGGTCGGTGGCGCAGTGGTTAGCACTGCTGCCTCGCGCCGCCGAGAAACCTGGGTTTGATCCCGATCCCGGGTCACTGTCTGTGTGGAGTTTGCACATTCTCCCTGTGTCAGCGTGCCCCCCCCCCCCAACCCCATAACCCAAAGATGTGCAGGATAGGTGAAGTAGCCATGCTAAATTGCCCCTTAATTGGGAAAAAGTAGAATTAGGTACTCTAAATTTTAGAAACTTTTTTTTTTAAATTTGATTTGATTAATTATCGCTTCACTTTGCACAAATTGGCTGCTGTGTTTCCCACATTACAACAGTGATTACACTTAAACGTCAGTGGCTGTAAAGTGCTTTGGAACTCCCTGAGGCCATGAAAAGTTGATATATAACAATGTCAATCCATTTTTCGGATACCCAGGATTATGTCAGTATTTGCAACGGGTTTGGAGCAGTTTCTTGGCATTTGTAACAGCTGTCCACACAATACAGCAAATTGCTGCAGATGCTTAATAAATAGAAACACAAAAATGCTGGAAGCACTCAGCTGTTCAGTTGCCATCTGTGGGAAGAGAATGATAGATATGGTTAGCATTTTCGGTCAGTGACCTTTTGTCAGGACCCAGGGTTATATTCCATGTTATTAACTGTTGTGGTCAGTTCATTACAGGGTTTGCGAGGGATAGCATACTTGCTGTGCATCTGTCTCTAAAGATGAGGGATCAAATTATTCTGCAAATGAAAATATAGAACGGACTTCACCAAATCAGATATTTTCCAATTGGTTTTATTATTGGCTTGGAATGATGTGTATTCTGTGTCAGCGGTGGTTTAACACATTAAATTATACTGACTGATTTAAAGGTGCGTGTTTTTTCTTTTAAACCGTGCCTTATTTGTTTTTCTATTTTGTGCCAGGTCAATGACACCGCACTGCCTACCCATCAAGAAGACAATAAGAATCCACCGTTCCCAACTTACTTTGCTGATGGAGATGACGAGCTGCCGGACGACCTGTTTGACGATGCAGTGTTCCAATTCACTGCACCCTCTATCGTTGACCCCTAATGTTTGACACTTTCGAAAATGTCTTCCTGTCGGCTGCTCATGTCTCCCACGTCCCCGTATCCAGTCCATTTCGGCCAGAGACTTTTATTTCCATGTATTGGCTGGTCTACTGCGTGAGATTTGAGGAAGGAAAAAAAAAAATCAGTTTACGGAGCGAAGAGTTAACCATGAATTGAAAATGCAACAGTGGTTAAAATAAAGAATACTTTGTGTTTTTTGTAGCCCAGGCTTTGAGGATGGACCGGGTTAACTTGATGACCCAGGGCTTGTCGGAAGTTGCTGGATGACGGTCTGAAAGAAGAAAAAGGCTCGTGCTGCAAAGCTGTGACGATATTATTCTTTGTAATCCAGTTATGGACTGCAGAATTTGCCACTTTATCCAGTTCGATTACATACGGTGGAAGGGCGTTCTTTTAAAGTGCAGGTATCAGAGCGGGGAAGCCTCTGGCAGAAAATGTACATAAATTAAAATATTTATAGAAAATAATCTTCTCGTGTTTTTGGTCTAAGTAGTTTAAAATATTTGAAAACTATTGCAGTACGCTGGGGATTTGCTACGCACTGTTCTGTAATCTCAGACATCAAGGGAGAACTCTGGCTCAACACCTTTTTTGTATGCTCACTAATCGCTTGAGGGCAAAATGGTTGAAATTGCAATTGGCTTCATCTGCATTCAAAGCCACCCTTCAGCTATGTCATGCATCGCAACATACCATCAAGCTCTGTATCATTAGACAGCATATTAATTCTGTGAAAACACTGAACACCTTTGATTGCTGCTAGCAGTTCATGTACAAGGGTATCACCATCTATGCATGTTACAACATGATGGAATTCAGTGGTAAACACCAGATGACTTGTTTTCATTGCAGCAGTACAGTGTAAAGAAGGTTAACCGCAGTGTGCTTTGAATGGGAACATGTCGGGGAAAAGTTGGGAGCTACTGTTCCTGAATTTTATACTGCTTCAGCAATGCCAAATGCTTTGAGCCTTAAACTTTGGGTTTAACTTTTGCAACCATTTTAGAATATATATTGTCGCAAGTGGTTTGTCCATGCCCACGTGCACTTAATTCAGCCTGTATAGTGTTACGGCCCCCTGGGCGAGTGTGCGGTCAACTCCAGCCCAACAGGCCCCGGAGTCCCAACACAGGTTAATTAACCATTAATTGTGTAAAGGTTCTGGTGCCTGGAAGTCTGGCCCTTAACTGTTCCAGTGACTTACAGGCCCCAGATTTGTGAGTGAAACACAACTCTTAGTCTACTACTCTTTCCCCCCCCCCCCCCCCCCCCCCCCCCACACACACACACACACACACACTTTTACCGGCCCACCCTCTACCCAAATACACACAAGACAGACACATGGAGAGGGAGGGGTGTGGGGTAAAAATAATGAGAGGATTAAAGTGAAGTGGAAGGAGAGTGTCCTTGCTTCGGATGTTGAAGCAGCAGGCTGTCCTCCCAGGATGCGGAGTGATTCAAACCACCAGTTGGATTGCCAACAAGGATTATCTGGCAGGAGCACTCAGTCAGAACCCCCATGCTGCAGAGTTTGCTCTGGGGGAGTCACTTAACTTTTATTAACCTGGGCCTTCACTCCGAAAGAACAGCCTCAAGCCTGTGTAATTCCAATTTGTTTCCAACTCCATCAGAATGACCAATAGTCTTTCTGAGATAAGAACAGAGTCCCCCAGACGAGTTTAAAAGGGTTTTGAAACAACTGACCCTTGCTTTTAGCTGGTGGCTTGCCTGGATTTCCTTAAGACTTTCTTTGTTTCCTCTCAAACCCAGTTCTCCGTTTTAATCTTACTTGGTTTCTAGTCTCACTAGAATGTCCTCCAGCTTTATGGAGGAGAAAACAGTGTCTCCAACCAGGTGTCAGAGAGAGGTTTACACTTTCAGAGAGAGAGAAACTCAGCTCTTGAGTTCAAAACAGAACTAAAAACTGGAAACACAGTCTCACAGTGGGAGGAACATTCCAGAATGGTCAGCGCCAATCGGCATAGATTATCAGCTAATCCCCAGCGATCTGAAACAGCTCATTGGTCGCCTGCCAAGTCCATCAAGATGAGTCATCACTAATGTCAGACCAAATACCACATTCTTCTGGAGTTTCCCTTATTTTAAATTAAAGGTGAAGTCCATCTCAAAGGCATAACTCCCATTAATTGTTCAGGTACAAAAATGTAAATAGAAAAACGGGTGACGGAGGGGGACTAACAGGAGTATCCTGACAATAGAACAATTTGACAATCAGAGACCCGATTAAAGTGTGAAAATATATATACACCGGCTGTCCTTTCATGTGATGGTAGAATTTTAATTAGCTGTCTTGTAAAAGTTCTGAATAATTTTAAGCTTTGTACAAGCGGACTTGAAGGTATATGCTTCAATGCTGCATCGTCCGTGGACTGTTTTTCGTAGTCCAGTACAGCACTTGCAGCAACTGTGGTCCTTATGTATTTTGATTATGCTTCAGATTACTTGAAGGTTAGTTGAATGTAATAGCCCGGATTTTGCAATAGTAACCGCAGTGAAATTTGCCGTTCGCCGCCGTTACTCTTCTAAAACTGACAACGTTTTGTGTACGCACGTGCGCAGTTAAACATAGATTCAGAAGTTGCTGTCATTGATTCTGCGCTTTTCCATAGCGTGCATGATTGAAGTCCCCACGGATGCAAACCAATTAGAAATCATTGAACTGATGAGATCTTCCTCTTTTATCGCTGCAATATCACTTTTTTTTTAAATGTGCCTCGTTCATGAGGTATGATTGGATTGCTAATGGTACACTAAGTCAACTACTGCTGAACAGCCCCGCTGGCCCAGAAAAGCTAATTTTATATTTGTGCAATCAAATTCCATTCTAATAATTCCTGTTATTTTTTAAATGTATTTGACGTTTCAGTTTCTAAGGTGCATGTCCCAATCTTTATTTAATTCTAGTGTGATGGATTTCCTGGTTTGCTGACTTGAGAATTTCTTCAATGTTGTTTACCTTACTTCATGACATCACTGTTGATGGAAGCTTGGACAGCCCCTTGTCTTGGCACTAGATTCAAACTATTGTTGAGAAAGGTTAAACCACATCAGGATTGTTCAAATTTGGGCAGTGAATGTCCTTGTTCCTCTACTGACCTCAAAATCTGGGCTATTGTAAATTCACATCGATACAATAAACCTCAGTGCCCAGAAATAGTTCACACACTTTATTACCTCCAGATGTGTCTATTTCAATATCCTCCTGGCCGACCCCCTTTCATAGAGTTTCCAGTGCAGAAGGAGGCCATTTGGCCCATCGAGTCTCTTGGAAAGAGCACCCTGCTTGAGCCCACATTTCCACCCTTTCCCTGTAACCCAGCAACCCTACCTAACCTAAGGGCAATTTTTGCACGGCCAATCCACCTAACTTGCACATCTTTGGACTGGGAGGAAACCGGAGGAAATTCGTGCAGACTCTGCACAGACAGTGACCCAAGCCGAGAATTGAACATGGGACCCAGGAGCTGTGAAGAAACTGCTACCGTGCCACCTTTTCGCCCTCCGTCAATTTGGAGCTCATCCAAAACTCTGCTGCCTATTTTCTGACCCACACTAACTATTGCCCCCAAGTCACCGCAGTGTTTGCAAACCCGCTGCCTATACCTGATCTGCCTCCATTTGTCATCCCAGATCATCGCAATGTAGTAGACTCATTATTCTCCTCTTGAGTATCGTTGTAGCCAACTGCTGTGTAATTGATTATCTCCAACAAGACAAGTTGCAATCATCTTCTCGGACCTTCAATAGCACCATCGGCCACTGCCACACTTTGTGGTATCTATGATCTTAAGGGTGCCTTGCAGCAACATTTCCCTATCCTGTAATCCTATCACTGGGTAGGGATCGGAGCAGAAACGTCTCTCTCCCAGATCACACCATTTAACCTGGATATCTTCATCATTGAGTCATAATCCTCAAATTCCCTTCTTAACATTATTGTGGAAGTTCTGAGATTGCATGGACTGCAGCGATTAAAGGGGAAGGCTGACCTTGCCCCTCAGGTAAGTGGGAGTGAACAACAAATACAGCCTTGGCACAACTCCAGAATGAAAACAAAGTATTAACACAATGTCCAAATTGTTCATGCAAAGTTTTGGAATTTATAAAGTTTTGAAACAACTAAGGCTACAGGAAAAGAAGGGTATGACAATCGAAGTCTGATTTAGCATGGTGTTGCCTTCATTAATTAGGTTGTGGACCCTCCCCTATAACTGGTCTGCAAGAAGCAGGGTACCGTGATAGCACTCACCACAATAAATAAATAATCTTCATTGTCACTAGTAGGCTTACATTGAAACTGAAATGAAGTTGCTGTGAAAAGCCCCTAGTCGCCACATTAAGGCGCCTGTTCGGGTACACAGAGAGACAATTCAGAATTCTCAGAGTAACTTTTAAGCAGGAACTTGACAAAGACCTGAAAGGGAAAATGGCAGGGCTATGGGGAAAGAGCGTGGGGACTGTGTGTGGTGATAACCACTGTAGATATGCATACTTGCAGTGGGGGGATGTATGGCTGTACCTGTAATACAGGTTCCTCTGGTAAGCCCCTGCCGGCTAGCTCCACCCACAGGGAGCTTGTGTATAAATATGTGTGTGAGTCACTCAGACTCTAGTCTTCAGTTGCAGCCGGAGGAATAGCATCACACAGCAATAAAGCCTCGATTGTACTTGTCCCTTGTCTTTGAGTATAATTGTTAGCGCCACACTGTGGTTAATTGAATTGTTCTTTCAAAGGTGGCACAATGGACTGAATGGTCTCCTTCAGTGTTGTAGAATTTTGTGACTCTGTCAGGGTCACTAAGAACTAATTTCACTTGGAGCCCATGTTCCAGCTTAACTTCCAATCGTGTGCGGAAATGGGGACCAAAACCATTCCATTCAAATACAAGCAACTCTTGGAATTTTATCAAACATGTATTTAGTCAATTCGGGGGGGGGGGGGGGGGGGGGACACCAGCTTGCTCTAAATCACTTGGGGGGGGGGGGGGGGGGGGGGGGCACCAGCTTGCTCTAACTCACTTAAAAAGCTAATTTTCAACCTGTCTCTTTCAAATCTGCCCGCAGCCTCGGAAAAACATTGGGCTATGCTCGCTGAGACGAATAAAGAATATTGCTTTCATTATAACTTAGCATAGCAATCAAAGAAGTATTTTCTATCACAAAAGACAAAGTCCTGTGGATCCTGGAAACGCAAACAGAAAATGTTGGAAATACTTAGCAGGTCTGGCAGCTTCTACATTTCTATCCCATGTTTTAGGTTGAATATTAATTCCCCTTGGCTGCCCTGCTGAGTATTCACTGCATCTTCTGTTTTATATTAATTATCTTGAGAAAGGAATCGGTAAACAAAATCTGTTGTCCTTCAGTATCTGCTAGCGGTCTGTTTGAATAAAGGTGTTTGGCGAGTGATAACTAAGCCAATATCTAGTATTGTGTTATTCTCCTGCCTTCCAAAGACCACAAGGATTATGGAATGAAACCTGTAAACTGAAAATACCACAGAACATCCTCCCAAAACGATGATTAAAAGGTTTTTAATTTATTACATTTTACCCAGGCAGCTGTTTCAAAAATTATCTTTCAATACCTTGTTGATTGTTTTTCAGTGAAACTTCATTAAAAAAGAAACCACAAGCTCTCATATCATTTACTGAAAATTGGTTCCTACCACATCTGCTTTCCAGCTTCAAAAAAACTCTTACCTAAACCTGCTTTATCACCAAAATTTATATTCAAATTATAAAACTCAAATGATTGTCCTTCGTCCCCTTGTTTACATTCAACCTTGAGTTACCCAAATGTGGAGATTGATATATTTCCTAGAATCGCTACAGTGCAGATGGAGGCTAATCGGCCCATCGATTCTGCACCGACCCTCTGAAAGAGCACCCCACCTAGTCTTAATAACCAGTCCTATCTCCAGGGTGGCACAGTAACACAATGGTTAGCACTGTGGCTTCACAGCACTAGGGTCCCAGGTTTGATTCCAGGCTTGGGTCACTGTCTGTGCGAAGTCTGCACGTTCTCCCCGTGTCTGTGGGTTTCCTCCGGGTGCTCCAGTTTCCTTCCACAAGTCCCGAAAGACGTGCTCTTAGGTAATTTGGACATTCTGAATTCTCCCTCTGTGTACCCGAACAGGCGCCGGAATGTGGTGACTAGGGGATTTTCACAGTAACTTCATTGCAGTTTTAATATCAGCCTACTTGTGACAATAAAGATTATTTTAAAAAAATTATTAAAAACCTAACTTGCACATAATAATACAGTAGTCATCTTTATTATTGTCACAAGTCGGTATAGGCAGCACGGTAGCACAGTGGCTAGCACAGTTGCTTCACAGCTCCAGGGTCCCAGGTTCGATTCCTGTCTTGGGTCACTGTCTTTCGGGACTTGTGAGAGGAAACCGGAGCACCCGGAGGAAACTCACGCGGATACGGGGAGAACGTGCAGACTTTGCACAGACAGTGACCCAAGCGGGAATCGAGCCTGGGACCCTGGCGCTGTGAAGCAACTGTGCTGCCCATCCCTGGACTCTTAAGTGGCAATCTAGCTGGCCAATAAACCTAACCTGCAGATCTTTGAACTATAACCAAGTTCCAGTTGTAATTGGACTGAAAACGTTTTTCTCCTGGCAAAGGACAGTCGGCATATTCCTCGAATGTAGTTTGCATGCTGCAAACAATTAGGCAAGCTTGGCTGTTTTGTGATTTGAATGGGAGATTACTTTCACAGCCAACGATTCAAAATAACAATTGCTAAAATGTTAATGGCGTATTGAGGTGTAATCTAACTCTTAGTGTTGAAGGACAAAACTCAGCCATTTACCATGGCATCTTTTTTTCTACACAGAGTACTTCGAAAGAAGGAGCTTTAAATTCAGTTCTAATGTTCTCAAAAGTGCAAAACTCGGGGACGATTCCAAATTCACGGCATGCTTAATTAAAACTACCACATATTGCTCCTGTTTCAAAGCTGTTTCTACTTGATTGTTACACAGACTGTTACACATGCATTGAATCACATTTTCCTTTTGTTGATGTAGTGAGCAAAGTGATATGCAGCAGAGCATTATACACACTTTCCCAGGGATGCAGTTTTCCTTTGCTCCTGGATCTACACTGAAAGCGTTAAGTTTGATCAAGCCTTTCTCAATGTTGGTTTGCACAGATGCGGCCATGCGTGAAGAATTACATTTTGAAACCATTCAAGGGCAGGAACCTTTTGGCATTGTACAGCTGTAACTACTGACCTGCACAATTATGGGAAGATTTTACACTGCATTATGAGGTAACTGTATGTCCTCATTCAACATGATGTTGGGGGACATTAAGAGTCTGAACACCTGCCATTTGCCTCATTCCCAGCGTGGGGACTAGATGAGTTATTTATTGTTAAGAGCAATGGGATATCCTTGGGCGCACGCTAGTATTTCCTGGCACTCACCATGACAGAAGGAGCGAGCTTAGTTTGTAAAAGCTGTCAGAACAATGGGGCCAGATTGAACAGGAGACAAGTGGGATTAGACAGGAAAAATAAAATGCAGATCAATTTGAGGATGAGGAGGAGGAGGTAGTTTGGACGAGGAAGAGGATTGCACAAAAATGAATCCTAAATGTCTTTAATTTCTCATTAAAGACCAGAATTACTTGGGCAAAGATGAGAATGTAATTTGAAAAAAAAAATGGCATTGTAGAAATGACATTTTAAAGTCAATTAAGTTACATTTTGTTTTACAGCACTTTCAAATAGAACATAGAACAGTACAGCACAGAACAGGCCCTTCGGCCCTCAATGTTGTGCCGAGCCATGATCACCCTACTCAAACCCACGTATCCACCCTATACCCGTAACCCAACAACCCCCCCCCCCTTAACCTTACTTTTATTAGGACACTACGGGCAATTTAGCATGGCCAATCCACCTAACCCGCACATCTTTGGACTGGGAGGAAACCGGAGCACCCGGAGGAAACCCACGCACACAGGGGGAGGACGTGCAGACTCCAAACAGACAGTGACCCAGCCGGGAATCGAACCTGGGACCCTGGAGCTGTGAAGCATTTATGCTAACCACCATGCTACCCTGCTGCCCCTAAAACAAATGGCACAGCCTAAAACAAATAGAGCAACATACTTCACAGGGGAGATCATCTGGCAAGGCAAATCGAGGGGCAAATCAAATATTTTTTGTTTTAGATTGCAACGCATCATTGAGATGCTTGCATTTGATTTCATGGCAACTCAAAATAAATAATGTCTAGTCCTGCTTCTCCGTGCAGAAGAAAAGATTTGCTGAAGGCACTTCATTAACACAGAGTTATTAAAGTATTGCTGAAATTTCATCAAGAACTGATGCTACACTTCACACCCTGTGGTGAGGGGGTGGGGGGTCAACATTGAACTTGCCAAACTTATAGCTGAGCAGTTGACTGCTTTCCCTGCCAAGAGCACTTAGTAATATTTTGAAATTTAGCCTATCAGAGCCTCGAGGGAGTGGCTGTTTAATGAATTTTATTGTTGGAAATCAGTGGCAGGATAAATTAAAAGCTGCCTGCTCAATTCCACGGTGAGATTAATATTTAGTCCCTCAATTAAAACACATTGTTTCTTTTTAGTTTGACTTTAATGTGACCACACACACAAAAACAAAAGGAATGCAAATCAAAATGTCCGTGTAAGATTGAATCAGCAACTTCAGAGGAGAGGGTCTGTAGTGCCCGGGGAGAGGGCAAGTGGCTTGAGATTTGAGTTGGAGACCTTGGGTGTGAAATTCAATCATGCAGCAAGCACTGTGGTAGACCAACTCCAGGATAGTTGTACAGGGTTGGGTATTGGCAGCATCCCACACAGCATCAGGCAATGGGAGTGGGTGCACAGGGGGGCTGAATCTCCTGTTCGAAGGTATATATATATTATTAATAAATTTAGAGCACCAAATTCTTATTTTTCCAATTAAGGGGCAATTTAGCGGGGCCAATCCACCTACCATGCACATCCTTTTGGGTTGGGAGGGTGACACCCACGCAGACACGGGAAGAATATGCAAACGCCACACGGACAGTGAGCTGGGGCCGGGATCGAACCTGGGGCCTCGGCACCGTGAGGCAGCAGTGCTAACCACTGCGCCACCGTGCCGCCCTCTGTTACAAGATATTAAAAGGGTGAGATGATGGCAAAGCACAATTAGTCAAACTGACCAACAACTGTACAGTGTCATCTTCCTTGTTCATTCCTAAAACACATGCCAGCAAGCAAGGAGGACCCCGTACTGGCGTTCTATCAAAGGCCACTCAACATGTTGCACCTGAGGAGCTCTCTTTGACTTGCTCATGCTCAGGCTTTTGGAAGCACTGCGGTGAGTTGCTGGAGGACTTTAAAGGATTCTGCAAACCACAGAAAAGCTGAACGGATCAGATCACTTTTGATACGTACGGGGAGGTTAATTGCAGTGATAATTGTTCTGCAGTATAAGCAGGACAGGGAGGGGGATTTCTGTGAGGAGGGAGGAGAAGGAGGACTTTCCTTGGCAGACCTCACCCTGTGAGGGTCTACTGGGAGCACCAGTCCTATATTGGGAAAAACCAGGAGCCATGCCTCAGGGGCTCTCGCTTTACTAAGGATGGAGTTGTGTCACCTTTTCCACAAATACCTGGGGCCTCATGGCAGGGGGAAGACAGCTCTCCTTGTGCCAGTGTAGATTACCAGAGGCTGTTCCTTCACATCTACTTCAGTCTGGGGTGTTAGGAGGCAATATTAGCAGCATGTCGCAGTTTGCCATCCACAGAAGCATCCAGAGGATGAGAGAGATGTCCTACAGGAGGAACGGGTGACTTCATCCTTTTGTCCCGGAGAAGCAAAGACCAGGCTGAAGGGACACGTGGGTTTGCTAGGATAGCCGGCTTCTCACGGACTGCGCAGGTGTGGATCTGCAGGACCACGTGTCAATGTGGCGTACACCACAATCGCAAGAGCTAACACTCAACTAATGTGCAGTTCGTGTGTGACCAGACCAAGAAATCTTTAGGGTGAATGCTTGCTATCCTTTCAGAACCCACAATGCCACTGACCGTTTGGATTACCCACAGTCTTCAAGCCTCCAGGACAGACAACAGGATAGCTCCTCAGAACCAAGGGGATGCTGCCTCCAGCCTTGGCACATGGCCCTCCCCCTTATCCATCTGGTGGGGTCAGAGGGCCTTCATTGAGAGATGTGACCCCACATGCAACACAATGAAGCAGCCCAAGCTGAGACTCTGCTGCCGAGAATGCTCAGGGAATGGGGTGGGGGAGAAGTTGTGGGTGGGGCCGATCTCTTTGGTGGTGTGCTGTGTCCGCCACTACCTTGCTCTCATGAGGGCCCCGGCCTCTACTTTCTGGGATCACAAGGGAACCTCAAGAGGGGGAAGAAGCAAAAAGGTCCCAGCACCAGCTGTAACTAGGTGGAGTTAGTTTAGTTGAACAGAACTCGACCAGCTCCAACATGGGCCTGCCATTAGACTCCCCATGACAAATATGCCTTTGACGTGACTACAGGTTGATATTCATAGATTATCATAGAATTTACAGTGCAGAAGGAGGCCATTCGGCCCATCGAGTCTGCACCGGCTCCTGGAAAGAGCACCCTACCCAAGGTCACCACCTCCACCCTATCCCCATAACCCAATAATCCCACCCAGCACTAAGGTGGACACGAAGGGCAATTTATCACGGCCAATCCACCTAACCTGCACACCTTTGGACTGTGGGAGGAAACCGGAGCACCCGGAGGAAACCCACGCGCACACGGGGAGGATGTGCAGACTCCGCACAGACAGTGACCCAAGCCGGGAATCGAACCTGGGACCCTGGAGCTATGAAGCAATTGTGCTAACCACTGTGCTACTGTGCTGCCATTGGGAAGGTGGTGACTTAGCGTTAATGTCAATGGACTGGTAATCCAGCAACACGAGGACTGGTAATCCAGCTCTGGAACATGGCAGCTGGTGGAATTTGATTTCAGTTCATAACATCTGGAATTGAAAGCCCATCTCAGTCATGGTGACCATGCCAGCTATTGTTAATTGTCGTAAAAAAAAAACATCTGGCTCACGAATGTCCTTCAGCGGGGGAGGGGAATCTGCCATCTTTACCCGGTCTGGCCTACACGTGACTCCAGACTCCACAGTGAGGTGGCTGCCTTCTGAACCGCCCTCAGAAATGATCGAGCGAGCCACTCAGTTCAAGGGCAGTTAGGGATGGGCATCAAATACCGGCCTAGCCAGTGACGCTGACGTCCCATGACTGGTGGTGGGGGGGTTTCCATGGCAGCAATCAATGTGATTGGAGCAGGCTTGACGGGCCCAGCAAGTATTTTTCTCTAATTTTCCACCCGCTCATATGTAACTAGGGTGAAGTGTGCGGGGGCAGGGGAATGGCACTGTGCAGCTACAATCACACATCCACTAATTTATGGCTTTCACTGAACAATTAGGTGTTGGAATAATGTCTCTAAAAATCTTGTCATCCCCTTGTGTCAAAAATGGAGTTTGCCTTACATTTCTCACTATAAAGCAGTGAAAGTAACTGTTGAAAATGTACGGTATCTGGGTGGGAAAGCAGAGAATCCAGACAGTTAGTGAGACATGTGAGAAAGAGGTCAGCTGTGACTTGGTTGGTAGCACGCTCGCCTCTGAGCCACGAGGTTCTGGGTTCAAGACCCACTCCAGGCCTCGGGCGCAGAAATCAAGGCTGACTCTCCAGCGCGGTACTGAGGAAGTGCTCCACTGTTGGCGATGCTGCCTTTCCAACGCGACATCAAATGGAGACCTCGTCTGCCCGCTCGGTGAATATAAAAGATCCCGTGGCAGTATTTCGAAGAGGAACAGGCGAGGTGTTCCTGGGTAACTTTATTCTTGAAAGAACATCATGAAAAACAGATGTCCTGGCCATTATCAGTTTGTGGAATCTTGCTGTGCACAGATCAGCTGCTGAATTTCCTACTTTACCTCACTGAATACACATCCAAAGCACTTCATTGGCCGTCAAGTGCGACATTTTGTAAAAAGTGCTTTGTTATACAAATCTTTCTCTAAAATATCAGGCTCAAATCTCCAATTAAAAATGCGACGGTGAGCCGTCAGCTTCTGAAAAGCGAGGGGGTCTTTACATTGACATCTGTTTAGAACATCTGACTTAAGTAACTTGAATGTTGTGATGCATTTGGGAGGGGGGGGCAGAAGCTGACTTGGTCTGAATCTGCTGGTCACGGTGCAGCTGAGCTGTAGTTAGTGAGTGCGCGATGGCTTGTTGAATATTTTATATGTCTCGGAGCTACGCAGAGATAACACTGGTTTCCAATTCTACAACAGGTTTATTTACAACAGGTTTGGCCTCACGGTAGCATGGTGGTTAGCATCAATGCTTCACAGCTCCAGGGTCCCAGGTTCGATTCCCGGCTGGGTCACTGTCTGTGTGGAGTCTGCACGTCCTCCCCCTGTGTGCGTGGGTTTCCTCCGGGTGCTCCGGTTTCCTCCCACAGTCCAAAGATGTGCGGGTTGGGTGGATTGGCCATGCTAAATTGCCCGTAGTGTAAGGTTAATGGGGGGATTGTTGGGTTACGGGTATACGGGTTACGTGGGTTTAAGTAGGGTGATCATTGCTCGGCACAACATCGAGGGCCGAAGGGCCTGTTCTGTGCTGTACTGTTCTATTCTCTTCTATGTTTAAAAATATCTCGACAATCACAAAACGTCTCCACTCATGTTTATCCCAGCTCAGCATCTCGGCCTTTCGGTGTGCCTGTTTACTTTGGCTCTGAGTCAACGCCCAGGCTGAAGCAATCAAACACAACCTGCATAGATCAGTTACCAGACTCGCACAATCAGAGACAGAATAGTGAAACAATTGAACACCACAAACTGTATTTGAGAGATTTCCGTTGTCGGGCAGGAGGAAGGCTTACTGTTATTTTTTACAAACTTTAGACTTTAGGGGCCTCACGGTAGCATGGTGGTTAGCATCAATGCTTCACAGCTCCAGGGTCCCAGGTTCGATTCCCGGCTGGGTCACTGTCTGTGTGGAGTCTGCACGTCCTCCCCGTGTCTGCGTGGGTTTCCTCCGGGTGCTCCGGTTTCCTCCCACAGTCCAAAGATGTGCGGGTTAGGTGGATTGGCCATGCTAAATTGCCCGTAGTGTAAGGTTAATGGGGGGATTGTTGGGTTACGGGTATATGGGTTACGTTTGTTTAAGTGGGGTGATCATTGCTCGGCACAACATCGAGGGCCGAAGGGCCTGTTCTGTGCTGTACTGTTCTATGTTCTATGTTCTAGATGTAGCTGCAAAGGAAAATGTTCACTCAGCCCTTTCTTTCTGGTGGAGGGAGAGATGGTGCATCGGAGTAAAACAGAACCCCTGCCAGGCGATTATTTGGTTAAAGGGGACTCCTTCTGGCACCTTACCAGACAGCTTGCCAACAGGAAACCTGTCCCTTTTCAAAACGGTTTTTAAATCGCTTCGGATTTACCAGCCTGAGCACCACGCGGCCACATTAAGGGATCTCTTGCTAGTATGAGGGAAGTTTGGCTTTCCCATGGGGGGAAAAGGAACAGAGAGGAAAGAGGCAAGCAATAGGCAAACAGAAGTCAAAGTGCAGATAATGGGGCTGAGCAACTGAACTGGGAGACAGAAGCAGATACGTGAAAACTCACCTGTAGGAAACGACTTGCCTCCTCAGTGAAGCTAAGATCGGTGTGGAAAAAAGCTGGGATTGATCCTAGTACACTTAGCCAATTAGGGATAAATAGAAGAGATGGCATTGAAAAATAGATTCCTTTTCAGTATTACAGCCAGGCTTGGAAGAAAATAACATGGTGATGGAAGTAGCTATGGCAGCAAAAGTAATTGTTGCACTTGCGGTAAATATTAAAGAGACACATGAGTTTTTATCCAGGTATTTTTCTGCTGCTGGGTTTCACCAGCCCGAGGTTTATCATCCATTTAAGTGAAGTCGCAGGATGCCAATCACAGAAATGGACAATCATAGTCATTGCGCATTTAGTCAATCTCGCGTGGAATTTGACAAGAGAAATTGAGACCGCTATGGAGAAATGTCATTTTGATGTTCCCAAAGAGTGTGATACTGTAAAGCGATGGCCAACAGAACCTGCTAATATAATAATACGGGGATGAAAGCTTAACAGAAATGAACAATAAATCTTAAGATACAACAGTATAATTTCAACATGAAATATAGACTCACGGAAAGCAGCGGCAACAAGGTATTTCACCATTCATAATAATCTTTATTGCCACAAGTTGGCTTACATTAACACCGCAATGAAGTTACTGTGAAAACCCCCTTGTCACCACATTCCGGCGCCTGTTCGGGTACACGGAGGGAGAATTCAGAAAGTCCAATTCACCGAACCTGCACATCTTTCGGGACTTGTGGGAGGAGACCGGAGCACCCAGAGGAAACCCACGCAGATACGGGGAGAACGTGCAGATTCCGCACAGACAGTGACCCAAGCGGGGAATCGAACCTGGGACCCTGGGGCCGTGAAGCAACAGTGCTAACCACTGCGCTGCCGTGCTATATAACAACAACTTACTTTTATATATCATCTGGAACATAATGAACTTCCCCAAGGTGTTGCACAGGAGTTTGATGAAGAAAAGTTCGACAATGATAATAAGATATTAGGACTGATGACCAAAAGCTTTATCAAAGAGGTAGGTTTTAAAGAGCGAGTTAAGGAAGAGAAGAGAGGTTTAGAGAGGAAATACCAGAGCTTAGGGCAGCCAAAAGCAGAGTTTCAAATGGTTAAAATAGAGAAGCGCAGCGATCTTTATTCATTCAGGGGATGTGGGAGTTGAAGGCTGGGCCAGCATTATTGCACATCCCTAATTGCCATTGAGTGGTTTGCTCGGCCATTTCAAAGGGCATTTCAGAGTCGAGCATGTTGCTGTAGGTCTTGAGTCACATGTAGGCCAGACCAGGTAAGGACTGCAGATTTCCTTTCCTAACGGATATTAGTGAACCAGATGGGCCTTTACGACAATTGACAATGATTTCATGGTCATTATTAGACTTTTAATTCCAGATTGTTATTGAATTCAAATTTCACCATCTGCCGTGGTGGGATTCGAACCCGGGTCCCCAGATCTTTACCCGGGTCTCTGGATTACTAGTTCGGTGACTTGAAGTGTTCTGTGCAATGCACTATCAATTACTACAAATATGAGAGTAGTGGAATAATCGAGGCTTTATTGAGCGAAGATGTGGTGCCTCCTGTAGCTGGAACCAGAATGGCTGCAGCACCGGCAAGCACACACATTTATACACCGCCTACTGGGCAGAGCCAGCACGTACCTCACGTTCCCATGTACCTCAATGTATGAGTTTTACCATACTAGTGGTGACTACCACACTGTGAGGTTGGAGGAGATTACAGAGATAGGAAGGGGTATGGTCCTGGAGGGATTTGAAAACAAAAGATAATTAAAAAATTGGCAGACAGGGAGTCAGGTGGGTCAGTGAGCACAGGGTGTGATGGGTGAATGGGACTTGGCTCGATTTAGGGCACGGGAAGCGGAGTTTATGGACGGTGGAAAGAGGGAGACTGGCATTGGAATAGTGGCAACAGCACGGACGAGGGGGTTCAGCAAAAGATGAGCGCAACATGTTAGTGAAGCGCTGCTGGACAGGGCGCCACTGAACTAACACATCAACAGAGCAGCAGCCATCCTAATCAATCAATACAGCGGTGAGTGGCAAGCCGCAGCAAGGTTGAATAAATCTGCACAGTGCTGAGCACGTTGGCAAATTCAGAAATGACTGCCCTGCCAATCAAAAATCTGTCCAACTCAGCCTTGAATATGTTCAGTGATCCAGACTCCACATTAAACGGGAGAGCCCTTACTTTGAAACTGCTCTCTGGTTGTAGATTCCCCCACAAGAAAGAGGAAACGTCCTCAGCAGCTATCCCGTGCAGCTCCTCACAATCTTCTGTATTTCAATAAGACCGCTTCTTATTCTTCTGAACTCCAGTGAGTGTGGACCCGACCTGGTCAACATTTCCTCATAAGTCAAGCTCTTCATGTTAGAGATCAACCTAGTGACCCGTCTGTGAAGTGTCTACAAGGACAGTACATCCCTCCTAAAGGCTGTACCCAATACTCTGGGTGTGGTCTCACCACTATCCTGTACAACGATAACAAATAATTTTCTACTTTTATACTGTATCCTCTTTGCAATAAAAGTCAATTATTCCATTTGCCTTCGTAATTAATTGCTGTGCCCGCATTTTAACTTTTTGTGATCCATGCATATGGACACTCAGGTCCCTCCGCAATCCAGCATTCTGTCATCTCTCTGCCGTTTTGTAAGCCAAGGCTTGAAACAAGATGGCTGCAAATTGGTCAGGCTGGGATAGAGAGGTTCATACAGCCACAAGTCTTCTTTTTCAGACAGAAAACATTTTGTCCTCTGTTATTGATTTTTTTTTTAAATTGGGCTCGATAGATTTCTATTGGGCAAAGGTATTAAGGGGATATGAGTGAAGGGATCAGCCATGATCTAACTAATGGGACAGACTCAAGGGGCCTAATGGCCTGTGTCTGGTTTTCAGTTCTTGCTGAAGATATCATCGGACGCACGTCCCACCGAGGAAAGTGTTCTCTGATTAGCAAAACCGTGAACAGATTCTCATTCACTGTCAACTGGAGTGCATCAGGGAGACATCAAAGGACCTGACGGATGTCCTCCTCTGGCCTGAGTCTTTCATTCAACAGATTAACAAGAATTAGTTCAAATATTTATTTGTAGATTTCAGTCGCGTTTTCTTTTTAAAGAAACAAACTCTTCCAACTCTTTTACCAACTACATGGAGCCATTACAAAAGGAGGCCATTTGGTCCCTCGAGTCCACGCCGGCCCACCGGGGAGCAATCCAGTGAGTTCCGTTCCTGTGCTGTTCTCAGAGTTTGTATGTTTTACCTGCCTGCCCCCTCCCCTAGCCTCTGAGACAGGGGTTTGCAGGTTACAGCTCCAGGGATCTGAGTAAAGATTAAACCTGGCACTCCAGGGCAGACCGAGAGAGTTCAGCAGTGATGGATATGCCGCCTTTGAACTGCGACCTTGTCTGCCCTTACGTCAAGAGAACAGGGCAGTTCTCGCTGCTGGTCCTGCCTGATATTTACCCCTCAAACAACAACATGAACACAGATTTTAAAAATAAGCCAAATTGCCGTGGATGCTGGAATCTGAAACATGAACAGAGGATGGGAAAACTGAGCAAGTCTGTCAACATCTAGCAGGAGAGAAGCAGAGTTAAACGTTTCAAGTCATAGCATGGCATTTACAGTGCAGTAGGAGGCCATTCAGCCCATCGAGTCTGCAACCTTTCCTGGAAAGAGCCCCTCACTGAAGCCCACACCTCCACCCTATCCCCGTAAACCAGTAACCCTACCGAATATAAGGGTAATTTAGCATGGCCAATCCACCTAACCTGCCCATCTTTGGACTGTGGGAGGAAACCGGAGCACCCGGAGGAAACCCACGCAGACACAGGGAGAACACGCAGACTCCACACAGACAGTGGCCCAAGCCGGGAATCGAACCTGGGACCCTGGAGCTGTGAATCAACTGTGCTAACCATTGTGCTACAGTGCCGTCCTTTGACTCGTTGTCAGTTCTGTTAATGAAAACAGCAAATCTGGGCATCACATTGCTGATCATGGGGGCTTGCTGTGCACAAATCAGCAGCTGCATTCCCACCATCACAACAGCCGCCATGCTTCAGAAATCACATCACCGGCTGTAAAATGGTTTGGGCTATCTGGTGATTGTGGAACGCACTGTATAAATGTAAGTCCTTTTTTCTTCTTGTCTGTCATGTGACATGGTTTTGATCCACTTGGGGTAATTGTTAAGGACCCACTGATGTTGAATGTGAGGGTATCCCAAAAGATAACTTGGATCACTGGTTCATGGTGGAGTATATTTTCAATTTGGTATAATGTGAGAAAAGAGACGCAAACCAGTGAGGAACAGTCAAGTCTTGTCATCAATTAATAAAGAATATTTATGAAGTTATGTGAACACACAAGGAATACTACAATGCATTGCAACAATACACATAATTACGATACAGGCTACACATACGGTATCTCATGTAGTTAACCCCTGTTCCCAGCTATCTACCTTCCTGAACTCTGAGAAACGCCCCTTTCCCAACCAACATCCAATATTAAATAACTCTATGAGCTAAATCCAGCATATAGTTACCACCTGTAAACTATCGTCCAGTTTAGGAAAACCTTCCTTCAGCTCAACGTTTCTTCCTTTTCAGAGTTTTGAATCCAGCAGCTTTCAGCACCGACTTGTTTCCCAGGAGTCAATCTGCCTTCTCCAGCTGGGTGTGGCTATAGTCGTATCTGCCTCCCAGCTGTAACCTTGCTTCCCCCTCTTCTGCTCATTTCAGAGATATCTAATTTGGGGTGACGGGGTGGGGTGGGGGATGAGGGGGTCGGGGGTGCCGTGTGTGGGGGATTGAGCCACAAACGGGCTGGTAGCGAATCAACAGCTCTCATCCCACACAGTCGCCTTCCATTGAAGTTCGCAGAATGGTAGTTCAATCTCATCTTGGGGACTTGTCTCGCTGTCACTTTTTACTCTGTTTGAAATTAAAAACCGTGGGCAAATGAATGGAAGATAAAAGCTGGCACCATGAATATAACAGGCTGCTGATTCACTCCGAAACGCTCTGTTGGTGCAGATCATTTCCACTCCCTTGATGTCTGCTTTGACTCTTATTTCTAACCTGCAGAACTGATATTAATAAAGAATGTAACACAATTGAATTGGGAGGTAGGACACATTCCAGCGAGTTGATCTGTGCATGTTGTAGGAGTAGTTGGTTTTAGAGCGCTGAATGTAAAAAGAAAACAAAATGGGTAATTTAAATGCGCAGTACAGCGGATGCTGGAAACCTGAAGTAAAAACAGGAAATCCTGAATCAACTCAGCAGGTCTGGGAGCTAACATTGTGGATCAAAATGATCCTTCCACAGAACTGATCTGAATGATCTTTCCGCAGAGAGTCCTGTCGGCGGATCATTCAGATCTGAAACGTTAACTCTGTTTTTCTCTCCACCGATGCTGCCAGACCTGCTGAGTTTATCCAGCATTTTCTGATTTTACACAGGTGAGTAATTTGATTGGATCGTGTGGCGGAGCCCGGCAGTGCTCTCCCACGAATGGAGCTGGGTTTAGATTGCTTCACTCTTACTTCAAAGGGACAAGTTAGTTAGTCAGTTCCATTATCTTCACCGGTTTAGACCATATGGTGACATCATGGTTGTGTTGTAATCACTGACTGACCGCTAGGAGTCTCATTAGCACATAAGTGAATATTGGAGTCAGGTGAACTCAGACTGGCTGGAGGAAGCTGCAGAGAGGTTGCTTCTGCTTGATCTTACTGTTACTCGTCTGTTGCTTTGCATATAGTTTACCCACAGTTAATGTTAAGAAATCATTTATAGCTTTAGCTGCAAGTGTTCCTGTAATATAAATCAGGCCATCCAACAAGAACATTACATAGTACCAAGGCTGGATGGTATTAAACACTGAGAAAAAAAAACCTATCAGCCTGCCGCGAGGTCCAAAAAGTTTTAAAGATTTTGCAGACTGCAAGAATGAATCACATGGTGATTCCACCAAAGAGTCTCAGATTTCATGATGACATGGACAGCAACTGGCGTCTGTTTCTTACTGCAGTAAATTTAGAAGATCAATCAGATTTGCGTAAGCTAGAGATGCTCCGAACAGCGGCAGGGCCCAAAGCAATTGCTGTGTTTGATACTTTTAATTTGCAAATGGTGAAGATAGTAAAAATTTTAACAAAGTAATTCGAAGATTTGAAGCACATTGCACCGCCAGAAAGAAAGACATTTATGAACTATGTGTTTAGATCACGTTTACAGAAGACAGGAGAGTATATAGATCATTTAATCACTGATTTAAAGTTAAACGCTAAAACCTGTAATTTTTTCTGTGGTGGAACCTTCCATGATTTCGGATCAGGTTGTGTTTGGTGTGAATGAAAATAAGCTGAAGGAATCGGAGCTGTCTTTGTAACAAACAGTTAAGATTTGTCAGGCTCACGAGGAAAACACCCGGTTGCCGCCCTTTTTCCAAAAAGGCAGGAAACTTCTGAAAAAAGGCGGGATAGTTCCTGCAGCTCCTCAGACACCAACAAACAGGTGAACGATCAGGACAAAATATTTCTGTGCAAAAGATGCGGTCAAAGCCACAAATTAAAGCAGTGTCTAGCGTTTGGCAAGTTTTGTTCCAGATGCAATGGAACAAAATCACTTTGCTTAGAATTATTACTCTAAGCTCAACCCCAGATCGGTCAGCACAGTGAAAGATACCGTCTCCAGTGATGAAACATCATTGCTTGTTGGAGTAATAACAGAGAAGCAGAATATTTTGGAGACATCAAAAATTTCTCCAGCCCTTAGAAAAAATGTAAACAGAAACTGCATTTAAAATAAATACAGTTGATGAGGACAAATGGCTGCTACCACGTGAAGTGAACGGTTCAGTGGTCCAACTGAAGTTAGACACTGGTGCCAAAGCCAATTTAATCAGCATGACTGATTTAAAAAATCTAAAATTTCAGCCGATTAGAAGAAATCACAAAATATCTCTGAGAAATAATAACGGTTCAAGCATTAAATGTTATGGTGCTTGTGACCTGAGCGTGGTGGTGAAGAACACAGTTTATTCCGTCCGATTCTATATTGTATCTGAGGGCTTGGATTCATTGTTGGGTGATCAGTCCTGTGAAGGATTAGGTCGAATGTAGTTAGTATGTAGCATCCACAACAGATTGGATCAGCACTCCAACGATTCTGAGAACGTTATCAGCAAATTCAGCAATGTGTTCACAGATTTTGGTACACTACCATTCGCCTACAAGATGCAACTCAAAGGGGATGCAAAACCTGTGATACAGGCACCAAGAAGAGTACCTGCACCTCTCCGGAATCACCTCAAAAAGGAGATGGACAGATAGAAAAAGAATTGGGATATTTGCAAAGGCATGGATCCCAAAGATCTTAACGAAAAAAGTGTACATATTGTAAAACAATCGTTACAGAAATCAATGGACAACAATCTGATCCGTATCTCGCAGGATGATGTTACAAAGCATTACCATTGTCACATGGTAGATCGCCAGCCGAGTTACTCATGAAATACAAGGTTGCGTACCACACCCATACTTGGAAAAGAAGGAGGAGAATGCAGCGGTACTGCAGGAAATGCAAAACATTAAAGCTAAGCAAAAGCGGTTCTATGATAGAGTGTCTGGAACTTTGCCACTTCTGAGTAGTGATGACATTGTGAGAGTAGAAGATTCAGGCAATTGGTCGAGAAAAGCCATCGTGCTTGAAGAAATTGCACCTCTTTCCTACAATGTCGGAAGGGTTGGTTTTAAGAAGAAAACATCACGTACTCTTGAAAACCAGAGAAGACTTGCACGACAACATGCTGGGCGACGAATCGGTGTCAGAATCAACATCAGCTGCAGTGTCAGATAGTTCAGCAGTTCCTGAGCATGAGAATGTCATGGAGAACATTGAATCTACAAGTTCTGAGCAGCAAGGTCAAACTTTGAGACGGTCAACCAGAGTCTGGTTGACTCAATTTGTAGATTTGCACTATTTGAACATACTATGCTTGCTGTATACATATATATTTGTTAATTCATAGAATTTATAGTGCAGAAGGAGGTCATTCGGCCCATCGAGTCTGCACTGGCTCTTGGAAAGAGCACCCTACCCAAGGTCAACACCTCCACCCTATCCCCATAACTCAGTAACCCACCCAACACTAAGGGCAATTTTGGACACTAAGGGCAATTTATCATGGCCAATCTACTTAACCTGCACATCTTTGGACTGTGGGAGGAAACCGAAGCACCCGGAGGAAACCCACGCACACACGGGGAGGATGTGCAGACTCCGCACAGACAGTGACCCAAGCTGGAATCGAACCTGGAGCTGTGAAGCAATTATGGAGCTGTGAAGCAATTATGCTATCCACAATGCTACCGTGCTGCCCTTAAACCAGTTTTAAACATTTTAAAGATAAAACTATTACTGTTAGACTCACAGGCTAATGATATCACATGTAAATATATTGATGATAATGTATTAATTAATTCCTTCAAACAAAAGGGGATGTGGTGGTATCATGGTTGCGTTGTAATTCACTGACTGGCCATTAGGAGTCTCATTAGTATATCAGTGAATGTTAGAGTCAGGTGACCTCAGATTGGCTGGAGAGCTGGGAGAGAGGTTGCTTGTGCATGATCATACTGTTAGTCACCTGTTGTTTTGTATATAGTTTACCCACAGTGAATGTTAATAAATCGTTTATAGCTTTAGCTACAAGCGTTCTCGTAATATAAATCAGGCCATCCGACAAGAACGTTACAGACCAATCACAACACACCATGTTAATGCTATTTAAGATCTGCATATTGTTTGGGAAAGAATGATCGCATTAGTCTCGGGTTTTAATTATTTCTGTTTCTCGGCAAAGTTGAGTCTGATCTTTCTGTGACCACTGCGTTATTATTCCTGTCCAATGATTTGTGAAAAGCTGCCAGAGTTCACCACTTGTTCTGACATCGGTAATAATTTGAGCTATTTAAGTTAACGTGAGCTAACACCATGTTGTGTAATTGAGAAAGGCAGTTGGTAGGATAAGTCTTTTAAAATGTTGGAAGTTATTTATAACTTAACTGAGGGTGTGTTATTAATGGACACTTCTAGAGAGCATATCACCGGTCTGTTTAGCCATTTATCAAAGCGACACTTTTACAAATCACACATCTATTACAAATAGTGAACTAACCCACCTTATTAAATCCACCGAGCTTCCTCAGGTGCTGCGTACTCTGATAGAAATTGATTTCTTAGTAAAAGGACATTTCTGCAATAATGGAAATGAGTGAGGTTCATCAAGCCCAGTGGAAGCCCTGAACACCAACATTTCAGGTTGTTTTGTAATCTGTGGGTGAGAGAATGGACTAAGTGAGGCATTGGAATATATTCTCCACAACCCAACCAAGCCAGCTCATCCCGCTTCTCGTGGAAATAGCCTCCGATTTGTTTGTGTGGCAGTGGAAGCGTGTGGTGAGCATGTGTCGAGCTCCCCTGTGCTCTCTGGCCCTTATCTGAAGGCTTTCAGGAGGAAAGTGACAGCATGATTCAAGTCAGAGAATGAAACCGTTTAATGAAGATGAAAGGAATGACTGCGATGCATACAAAAGAAATAGAAAAATGGCAATGTATTCCAGATTGTTTTATAAAACAAGATGGTGTTGAGATGTACATATCGATGCATGTGCAAATGATTTGGACATGAACATAGAGAGAATAGTATCAAAATGGATGTATATTACATTGGGAGATACTGCAAGTTGAGAAAAAATGTTGGAGTCTGTAGATAGGACAAACACATATTAGATTATTTTTTATTCAATCATGGAATGTGGGCGTCGCTGGCTAGCCCAGCATTTATTGCCCATCCCTAATTGCCCCTTGAGAAGGTGGTGGTGAGCCGCCTTCTTGAACCGCTGCCGTCCATGTGGTGTAGGTACATCCACAGTGCTGTTAGGATTTTGACCCAGCGACAGTGAAGGAATGGCAATATAATTCCAAGTCGGCATGGTGAGTGGAACATGCAGGTGGTGGGGTTCCCATGCACCTGCTGCTCTTCCCCTTCTAGAACCAAAGAGTTGGTGGTTGTGTGCTTGGAAGGTGCTGTCAAAGGAGCATTGGTGAGTTCCTGCAATGCATCTTATGGATGGCATGCCCTGCTACCAATGTGTGCTGATGCTGGAGGGTTTGAATATTTGTGGACGAGGTGTCAATCATGCGGGCTGCTTTGTGCTGGGTGGCGTCGACTTTCTTGAGTGTTGTTGGAGCTGTGCTCAACCAGGCAAGTGGAGAGTACTCCATTACACTTCTAAAATATGCCTATTGAATTCTGGACAGACTTTTGGCAAGTCAGAAAGTAAGTTACTGCCACAGGATTCCAGGCCTTCGACCTCTTGTAGCCACAGTATTTATATGGCTGGTCCAGTTCATTTTTTAGGCAATGGTAATGCCCAGAATGTTGGGGGGGATTCAGCGATGGTGATGCCACTGAATGTCAAGGGGCGGTGGTTAGATTCTCTCTTGTTGGAGATGGTCATTGCCTGGCACGGGAGTGGCACGAACATTACTTGCTGCTTGTCAGTCCAAGCCTAGAAATTGTCCAGGTTTCGTTGCATTTGTTGATAAAGTCTTGTCTTTTATATTGTCCATTTTTGTTAATCCAATGCCATTCACACTGTTAAGATGAAGAAAAACTGATGATGGGTATAAAGTTTTCGTTGAGCGTCCGTAAACAGGGGATGGCTAGGGCTCTGGGTTGAGTGCAATGAGACCTCTGAGACTGAACACGTCCTTAAACTCTCTCAATAAAGAAAGGTTCTGGGGAATCCCGGCACATGTGGGACGAAAGATTTGCTGGACCATTCAAAGGTCCATTGACCTTGGGCGGGAATTTACGGTCTTGGGCCGGACCTGAGCGGAGTATCCCATGCCCTGTGTTTGGCTTCATCAACCTGCTTGAGTCCTGTCAATATAGGTGAGTGACTGTATTTGTGGCAGGTATGATTCACTGAAGGTACCTGTTGTGTAGCACACAGGGAAAGTTGGGAAAAGGTAAAGTATTCAGTGAATCAGAGGTGTGGAGGCATTGAGAAATGCAGAGATAAATAGATTGTTGAAAACTAAACAAAGAGCAAACTAAATTTCACGTGTTATATTTCACATCCTCAAATTCAAATGCAAGTAATGAAAAATGTAATAATTATACATTTTGTAATACGCAAAGAAATAAGCAAAGTCTTGAAATTTTCATTTTCCCCGACACTGTTTGTGAGATTCTCAGTATTTTTCTGCGAGCAGCTCAACAGATCATTAAGTACATGAAAAGAAAAGGAAATAAAAGAAAATACATAATAGGGCAACACAAGGTACACAATGTCACTACATAAGCACCGGCATCGGGTGAAGCATACAGGGTGAAGGTTAATGAGGTCAGTCCATAAGAGGGTCATTTAGGAGTCTGGTGACAGTGGGGAAGAAGCTGTCTTTGAGTCTGTTCGTGCATTTTCTCAGACTCTTGTATCTCCTGCCTGATGGAAGAAGTTGGAAGAGTGAGGAAGCCGAGTGGGAGGGGTCTTTGATTATGCTGCCCGCTTTCCCCAGGCAGCGGGAGGTGTAGATGGAGTCAATGGATGGGAGGCAGGTTTGTGTGATGGACTGGGCGGTGTTCACGACTCTCTGAAGTTTCTTACTGTCTTGGGCCGAGCAGTTGCCATACCAGGCTGTGATGCAGCCCGATAGGATGCTTTCTATGGTGCATCTGTAAAAGTTGGTAAGAATTGATGTACCATCAATTGGATGCGAGACATGATGAAGATCCAAACTATGGCTTTAATCAGCTAGTTGTTAGCCCGGTGGTCGACTACAGAGAAAGGCCGACCGTCGGGAAACCTGGGTACTTATACCCCGCCTCGGAGCGGGGTCTACTAGCCTCTCGACCAATTGGTGAGCAGTCACATAACTAATCCCAGCCAATCAGACGAGAGGCACATGACCAGCCAGAGCCAATGGGAAACCAATGCTCTGCACCAATGGCAGTGCTCCCACTCATATCACCAGAAGAGTTAATGTGGACATGCTGAATTTCCTTAGTTTCCTGAGGAAGCATGGGCACTGTTGTGCTTTCTTGATGGTAGCGTCGACGTGGGTGGACCAGGACAGGTGGTGTGCAGCTTCTTTGCTCCCATCGCTGTAAATGGGCATTCCTGTCAAAGCCACCCCACTCCGCCGGGAAACCCGTGGATAGGGGTGCGCTGCTGCCGGAACCAGAGAATCCCACCACCAGCAGGATTTTGGTCTTTATGTGTCCAATGAATAGCCACCATGATTATCTCCAGCAATACAATCAATTATTGCTGGGTATCCCCTAATAAATGGTGTCCTACTCAAGGTGCGTAATTAAGCCGTTGCTAGTTAACCTTTTTTCATTATTTTCCATTAGATCCCAGAGTTATCTAGGCCTTTGGAGATCCCAAGGGTGTCATTGGTGGTCCAATGGGTAGGGCACTTGTCTCTTCATCAGAAGCTGCTGGTTCAAGCCCCACTCCAGGATTTGAGCACAAAAGTCAAGGCTGACGCTCCGGTGCAGTAACGCAGTAATGCAGGATGTGCTGAACTCTGGAAGTGGCAACTTGCACATGAAATTTTAAACCAAGGCCTTGTCTGCCCCCTCAGGTAGGTGTGAAAGATCTCATGGCACCATTTCATAGAAGATCAGGAGAGTTATCTCGGGCCAATTTTTATCCCTCAAACAACATCACAAAAAAAAGCCACGATTATCAGGTCACTTTACCAATGTTGATTGTGGGAGCTTGCTGTGCACAAATTGGCTGCTGTGTTTCCCATATTATAACAGTGCCTACACTTTGAAAGTACTTAATTGTCTGTAACTTGTTTTGGCACATCCTGTGGTTGTGAAAGGCGCTATAGTAATTCATTCTGTGAGCCTTTTTATTGGTGATGTGGAGATACCGGCATTGGACTGGGGTGAGCACAGTAAGAAGTCTTACAACACCAGGTTAAAGACCTCTTTAACCTGTGATTATCCCTCTCCCTGGATCTGTAATGATTTGATTACCTGCAAATGCTCGCATTCCAAGCATTGCCCAGCATCTCTGACTTTGTCTATATAAGTGTTTCTGGAACATACCTCTCCATTCACCTGAGGAAGGAGCAGTGCTCCGAAAGCTCGTGTTTGAAACAAGCCTGTTGGACTTTAACCTGGTGTTGTAAGCCTTTTTATTGGGTCCATTTTGAACTTAGGCTGGTGTCGACCGTTGACGAACCTTCTCTTGCATTAGGCCACAAGAAATAGGAGCAAGAATAGGCCATTCAGCCCCTCAAACCTGCTCCACCACCATTCAATAAAACCATGACTGATTTACCACAGCCACAACTTCCTGTGCTGTCCCTCGATTCCCAAAGTTCAAAACTCAATATACTCAAAGACTCAAGAGAATCCACAGCCCCCTGAGGTAAAGAATTGCAAAGATTCACAACCCTCGGAGAGAAAATATTTCTTCTCATCTCAGTCATAAACAGCTGGTCCCTTATTCTGAGATAAGCCCCCCCCCCGGTTAGAGACTCCCAGGTAGGGGAAATATCCTCGCTGCATCAACCCTGACGAGCCTTTGAGAATTTGATATGTTCCGATGTGATAGTGAATCAGCATCCTCGCTTATGTCTCATTTTTTATTTCTCTTGATGAAGTGGGTGGTCAATTTTCAATCTCCCCTTTAATACGACTGCCTGAGGGTGGGACTTACCACAGAGACTCTGTCAGAAGCTGCTGATGTGAAGAGATGGCACCGGTTAGCAGGTAACTGATGACCTTTTACAGAATAAATGTACCCCATACCACATTAGTAATGGTTAGCTTACGGCATTTGGATTGTATTAAATACATATTTCTGCTTCTCAGAGTGTAAGATGGAGGGAACAAGTCAATAACTCAATATGTTTTCATTCATCTCACCTTCCCAGAATGACTTTCTTTTATTATTTTTTTCATTGGTGTGGAAGAAAAGATTGCTCCCAATTTCTCATCCATAATACAGATGGATTAGGCTCATTCGGCTCCAAGCTTATTTGATTACAGTACCAAGGAACAGTCCTCATTGTGAAAGATGAGAATTCTGCCTCCACAGTCCGCTTAATATGCACATGCACCAATGAATGTTTACATTCTCCATAAGCCGAAGTGTTGCCAATAAAAGGTTGCACTAAAGATTGGGGAAAATGAAATAAGAATGATGAGTACGGCTGACTGCGGAATTCTTTTCTTCAATAGGTTGTTGATGCGTGCGAACATCACCAACCGGAACTTCCCCTCCAGGCCACTCACCATCCTGATTTGGAAATATATCGGCCATTCTTCACTTTCGCTGGGTCAAACTCCTGGAATTCCTTCCCATTCACCACAGGGACTGCAGCGGTTCAAGAAGGCAGCTCACCACCACCCCCTGAACGGGAACAAGGCAAGAGCACAAAAATGCGACGCCCACATCCCGCAAATTAATTTTAAACATTTGCAAATGACAGGGCCAAAGTTTAATGCCCTCTAAATCTGGAATAGATCCGGAATAAAATCTCAACAATGGTGATGATTCAACTACCGGCTCGTCATTAAAACTTACTGTCCTTTAGGGAAGGAAATCTGCTGTCCTTACCTGGTCTGGCCTACATGTGACTTTGGATCCACAGCAACGCTATCAGCTCTTAACTGCCCTCTGAAATGGCCGTGTGAGCCGTTCAGTACAAGGGCAACAAATGCTGGGCCTTGCCAGTGACCCCCACATCCCATAAGACCATAAGAGATAGGAGCAGAATTAGGCCACTCGGCCCATTGAGTCTGCTCCGCCATTCAATCATGGCTGATATGTTTCTCATCCCCATTCCTAGAATTTACAGTGCAGAAGGAGGCCACTCGGCCCATCGAGTCTGCACTGGCTCTTGGAAAGAGCACCCTACCCGAGCTCAACACCTCCACCCTATCCCCATAACCCAGTAACCCCACCTAACACTAAGGGCAATTTTGGACACTAAGGGCAATTTATCATGGCCAATCCACCTAACCTGCACATCTTTGGACAGTGGGAGGAAACCGGAGCACCCGGAGGAAACCCACGCACACATGGGGAGCATGTGCAGACTCCACACAGACATTGACCCAAGCCGGAATCGAACCTGGGACCCTGGAGCTGTGAAGCGATTGTGCTATCCACAATGCTACCGTGCTGCCCATTCTTCTGCCTTCTCCCCATAACCCCTGATCCCCTTATTAACCAAGAACCTATCTATCTCTGCCTTAAAGACACTCAGTGATTTGGCCTCCACAGCCTTCTGCGGCAAAGAATTCCACAGATTCACCACCCTCTGGCTGAAGAAATTCCTCCTCATCTCTGTTTTGAAGGATTGTCCGTTTAGTCTGAGATTGTGTCCTCTGCTTCTAGTTTTTCCGACAAGTGGAACGAATTTAAAAAAAACTGTCTTTCCTTTCACATAATGCTACTGCATTATTATTGGGTTAAATTGCTTCCAGTTATGATTCATACAGGCAATTGTTGAACACTAAAGTGTTTCCTAACAGTTGATATGAGGGATGTCTTAAATCAGAGGCAATTTCTTTTTTTCTCGGAGTGTGTGCATCGCTGGTAAGGCCAGCATTTGTTGCCTTCTCCCTGATATCCCTCTCCACTACATTTTTCATATCACTCCTTCGACAGCACCTTCCAAACCCACGGCTGCCATAATCTAGATGGACGAGGACAGTATGATACATGGGAACGCCAGCCAGGACCCTCCACCCCGATTTGGAACTTTGTTGCCAATCCCTCGCTGTCGCTGGGTCACATCGCGGAACCCCCTCCCTAAGAGCACTGTGGGTGTACCTACACCACATGGACAGTAGTGGTTCAGGAAGGTGGTTCAGCACCACCTTCTCAAGGGCAATTCGGGATGGGCAATAGCTGCTGGACTAACCAGCGACGCCCACATTCTGCGAAAGAATAAAGAAAAAACAGTGGTGTTTGGAATAAGGGAAGTGTAAGGTGGGGTATGTTATACAGAGCAGTTTGTAGGAAAGGGTGTTAAAAACTTGTAGCTCTATTAGTCTAAAGCTCAGGGCAGCACGGTATCACAGTGGTTAGCACTATGACTTCACAGCACCAGGGTCCCAGGTTCGATTCCCCACTTGGGTCACTATCTGTGCGGAGTCTGCACATTCCCCCGTGTCTACGTGGGTTTCCTCCGGGTGCTCCGGTTTCCTCCCACCAGTCCTGAAATACATGCTTGTTAGGTAATTTTGACATTCTGAATTCTCCCTCTGCGTACCCGAACAGGCGCCGGAATGTGGCGACTAGGGGATTTTCACAGTAACTTCATTTGAAGCCTACTTGTGACAATAAGCGATTTTCATTTCATTTCATTCATTTTCATTCCAGCGCCTGTTCGGGGAGGCTGGTACGGGAATTGAACCGTGCTGCTGGCCTGCCTTGGTCTGCTTTCAAAGCCAGCGATATAGCCCTGTGCTAAACCAGCCCCATTATTATAATCTGACATGATGAATCTCGCTATTGCCTTTGCCTGGAACTGACTCAACACGAAGTGTAAGTTTTTAAAAAATATGTAATTAATCACTGCTTTAAAAACACAGTTGATTAAAAACTAACGATGATAATTGCCACATTTGCGAAATACCGGTACCACCAATTTGAATAAACCCAATTTGAATTATTAAAAGGATTAGTTTGTTTCTCTGAATGTTCACAGAAGGAAGTGGATTTTAATGAGTGCTTGAGGGTCAGATGGTGGATGGGTTTTTTAACAGCGGTTAATAACAGGAAGAAGGGAAATAGATAGGATGTTTAAACAGTGTGATGTTGCACCCTCCTGGGCATCTCAGTGGATGGCTGGATGGGAAGGAAGGCCAGGCAGCCATCCAACCGACTCCAATAAAGAGGAGACCTAAAGAGCGGCAGTCCAGCATTGCCTTCGGAAGAATCTGTTGTATATCTGGATTATTTATTACAGCTATTGTAAACAAATCAGTGTCCCCTGGCATCCTGTTCATTTAAGGAGCGCTTAAGATTTACTTGTGTTTGAGATCAAGAGGTAATGGAGTGGGTGAAAATCATAAATATGAGAGTCTGAGCACAAAGTGTGACCTTTATCTTGGCGTACTGAATAAATGATGGCATCAATATTGGATGAGGGTGTTCTGTCTGATTACAGTTTATTATAACAGATACCACGATTGACAATTTTCTAAAACACTTGCTTAGATTTAGTAGTAAATGAGTGATTATAAGCTAATGGGGAACAATACTCTCTATTCAGCAGCTTGTAACGTGTACCAGGATTTATTAACAACAGTTAAGCAAACCCGGTATTATAATTATCTCTTCTCCTCTATACTTGGAAGAATTGAGCTCAGAGAGCTCACGACGGCTGATGTTATTACTGATGCCATATCACCCTTCATTTCTAAACAACGGCACTTGAATCTTTCGCCTCTGCCGAGCTGAAATCTTTTATCACTGAGAGACAATGGCAGGATTCTCAGAGCATAATGTGAACACTGTAATTCAGTCTCTGCATGCCAGGTTTAAGTGGGAAACAGTGGTGGAGTCGTAATGTCTCTGGGCTGACGATTCAGAATCCCAAGCTAATACTCTGGGGGTCAATGGGTTCAAATCCAGGTGGTGGAATTTAAATTCTATCAGCAGCTCCAGAATGTAAAGCTAGTCTCGGTAACGGTGTCCAGAAAAACTGTCATCGAATGTTGTAAGAATCGATCTGTGTTACCAGTGGCCTTTTAGGGAAGGGAGTCTGCCATCCTTACCTGGTGTGGCCTACATGGGACTCCAGGCCCACAGCAATGTGTCCGGCTCTTAACTGCCCCCTGAAATGGCCGAGCAAGGTGGTCAGTTCAAGGGCAATTAGGGATGGCCCACAAATGCTGACCAAGCCAGCAACAGCCACATCCAATAAGGAAACATTTAAATCCGGTTCTAGGATGTCTATTGTCTCCGAGCGCCCCCCCCCACCACCAACCCTTCATTTACCGGTCCTCGGTGCAAAGGAAGAGAGGAAGGTGGCAGAGACCTATGATTCCAGATCTCCGCTATTGTGGGCTGATTGCGGATAAAAATGGGTGGGTGAATTTTCACCGGAGGGGTGTGTTATTGGCCAGGGTTTAGAGAACTCTAAAGTATATCATGGAGATCACCTGTTTTAGTTACGATGTTGGCTGAGGGGTGAGTATTAGCCCAGCGCACTGGGAGGGGGGGACTCCCCATCTCTTTCCTGATTGATGCCACAGGATCGTTGACGTCCACCCAAAGGCTGGTGTCTCTGACAGTGCAGCATTGCCTGTTTTTAAAGTGCCTTGCTCAAGTGTCTGCCTTTTACCCCCACCCTTCGAACTCAGAGTGTTACCCACTGAGCTGCAGCTAGCATGGCTGTGGGGAGGAACGGCGGTGGAGGGGTGGGGGGTGGGGGGTGGGGGGTGGGTTGGTTGGTCGCGTTTTCGACAAAGAGCATTCCATCTACCCTCCCAGGGAATGATCGTGAAATCCTGCCCATGCTATAAGCCAGAACTTCAAATGGTTTTGAGGAACCAACGTATCCATTATATTCTGCCTTCTGATACAATATGCAACACAATAACACTACTGATGCTAAGATAAGGGCCACACTTTATGTACTCGAGGCATTCAACCGTGCACCCACTTTTCTTGATCAGAACAAAGACACAATTTGAGATGAACAAGATAGGGGACATTGGATCGCGTACAAGAGATGCAATAAGTAATTCAAACAGAATTCAACGATAATAATATCTTATGTCCACATTTAAGCACCCGAGCTATGGAGATGTCTTGTTTTCCATTCTATGTGTTTGGGATATAACGGAAAAGGATGTTGAGTTGGGGCAAAGAGAAAAACGTGTGATGGTATAAACAAGAAGTTGTTCAAGTTTCTCATTCAGGCAAAGGTTTGATGCTGGAGGCAAGGCAGGGATTGTCAGATAATGGTTGTTCCTGAGCAAATTCACCTGAACTGGCAGGTTAATGAACGGGATTCAACCACTGTCTGCAAGAGTGGGAACCACAGGAATGGTTCCTGATATTTTTCCCAACAACACAATCAAACAAGGATTTGAGCTGCACCCACACTGTCTGACCTTTGGTAGTACAGAACTTGAGTATCCACCAATCAGTGTCCATTTGTCAACCAATCTGCATGCTAATACAGTATAAAGTTGTTGTTCCGCCCAACATCTGGGGCTGGTTTAGCACACTGGGCTAAATCGCTGGCTTTTAAAGCAGACCAAGGCAGGCCCGCTGCACGGGTTCAATTCCCGTACCAGCCTCTCCGAACAGGCGCTGGAATGTGGCAACTAAGGGCTTCATTTGAAGCCTACTTGTGACAATAAGCAATTTTCTTTTCATTTAATTTCATTTCATCGGTGTTTTTGTTATTGTCCTGATGTGTGTGAGGCGAGAAACTTTGACAAAATGTCTTTATATCAGCAATCCTGCCTGATTGTTCTTTGCCCCCCCCCCCCCCCCAAAAAAAAACGCCCAGGGAAGGATGGGAAATTATTGAACATACACAGATTGCAAACAAAATTCAAAACGAAAGCAAGTCACTCTTCATGGGGTCTCATTTTCTTGAGAGGGTCGATGCAGACTTGATGGGCCAATTAGCCTCCTTCTGCACTGTAAGGATTCTATAACCACCTAACTATTCTAATGCTATTTGTGTTTTAATGACCCCTTACATTGAGGAGACCTCCCAGCAGCAGAAATGGCAGCACAGACAATTTAGGCCAAATGGCCTGTTTCAATACCATATACTCAATATAGTTTTTAATCATCAATCCTTCACCTGCAGTCAATAATTGGTAATTTGTCATTTTGAACATGTGCAGCTTATGGCCTGCCGACATTTTGCTTCCGATACAAATTCCATCACTGTTCAGTGAGTGATTAACCTGCCTGGTCGACACTCAGGCACGATGGCCCCACCTTTTCAACCTTGCCCCTCATCTGAGGTGTGGCAATCCTCAGGTTAAATCCCCACCAATCAGCTCTCCCCCATCAAAGGGGAAAGCAGCCAATGGTCATCTGGCGACTTTACCTTACCCCAATAGTCATATAATTCTGCCATTGATTGAGGACAAGCTGCTTATATCTTGTCCTTTTTAAAAAGCACACCTGTAATGAAAATAGACTAGAAATCACCCCTGACTTGCATATAACAGTGGTACTGTTATCTTTTTTCTAATAGAATGATATCTGGAAATTGTACAAATACCACAACAAAGATAGTGGAAACCTTTCTCTCTGTCACTCTGAAACGTTCATGAAAATTAAAGAGTTATAGAAGTATGCAGCACAGAAAAGGCCCTTCGGTCCATCATGTCGATGGTACAGTAGTTAACATTGCTGTCTCACAGCGCCAGGGACCCGGGTTCAATTCCAGCCTCGGGTGACTGTGTGGAGTTTGCACGTTCTCCCCGTGTCTGCGTGGGTTTCTTCCGGGTGCTCCGGTTTCCTCCCACAGTCCAACATTGTGTAGGTTAGGTGGATTGGCCATGATAAATTGTCCCTTAGTGTCCAAAGAACCCGGGGCTGGTTTAGCTCACTGGGTTAAATCGCTGGCTTTTCAAGCAGGCCAGCAGCACGGTTCGATTCCCGTACCAGCCTCCCCGGACAGGCGCCGGAATGTGGCGACTAGGGGCTTTTCACAGTAACTTCATTGAAGACTACTTGTAACAATAAGCGATTTTCATTTTTCATTTCATTTTCAAGATGTGCAGGTTGGGTGAGGTTGTGGGGATTGGACGGGGGAGTGAGCCTGGGTGGAGTGACCTTTGAGAGGGTCGATGCAGACTTGATGGGCCAATTAGCCTCCTTCTGCACTGTAAGGATTCTATAACCACCTAACTATTCGAATCCTATTTTCCAACACTTAGTCCACAGTCTTGTCTGCCTTGGCATCGTAAGTTCACATCCAAATACTTTATAAATGTTATGGATAAAGGTGAGATGAAATTCCCAACTGTGACCCTCTTGCTCATACTAACTTGTCAGTGATTCAGACCATGTTCATTCGAGGTTGGCCATTAAGGACCCATTTGGGGATCAGGGATTAAGGGGACAAGGCAGGAGAATGGGGATGAGAAACATATCAGCCATGAGATCAGCCAAAGCATTGACAAAGGGTCATCTGGACTCGAAATGTTCGCTCTTTTCTCTCCCTACAGATGCTGCCAGACCTGCTGAGATTTTCCAGCATTTTCTCTTTGGTTTCACATTCCAGCGTCCGCAGTAATTCGCTTTTATTACTGGCCCCAGTGGACAGATGAAACCAATTTCTGTGGCTGTGGTAGTGTCTTCTCTGTTCTGTTGTCCTCTCAGCCTCTCTTCAAACTAGCCACGGTGCGAGAATGCACTTCCTCTGATTACCCTTCATCTGAAGAAGACAGCGACCTAATTGTTGCTGTACCCCCCGAGCACCCATTCATATATGTTATTTTGATAGGCCAGTTGTTCACCCTATCTCGATCACTCCTTCCCAACAGCCTCTGGCCAATGACCATGAGACAGGTACCCAGCATGCCACCTCCCCTCCGCCCATCACTTTGACTTCGGTCATCTCGTAGCCTATCTCACGCTGGGAGCCATTTCTTTAACCCCTGTCTGACACTCACACAGCTGCGAGGGTACACAAGGCACCACAAGACTGCCTGAAAACACTACCTTTGTGACCATAATCTCCTTGCCTCGACTAGGGTCACCTTCCGAGAGAGGGGAGTGAAACAACTTTTCCGCTTGGTGGGTGCCTCATACATGTCTGCCAATTCATAGATATCATAGATAACATAGAATTTACAGTGCAGAAGGAGGCCATTCGGCCCATCGAGTCTGCACCGGCTCTTGGAAAGAGCACCCTACCTCCACCTTATCCCCATAACCCAGTAACCCCACCCAACACTAAGGGCAGTTTTGGACACTAAGGGCAATTTATCATGGCCAATCCACCTAACCTGCACATCTTTGGACTGTGGGAGGAAACCGGAGCACCCGGAGGAAACCCACGCACACACGGGGAGAATGTGCAGACTCCGCACAGACAGTGACCCAAGCAGGAATCAAACCTGGGACCCTGGAGCTGTGAAGCAATTGTGCTATCTACAAGGCTACCGTGCTGTAAGAATTCTAGAATATTCTCGAAAGTAACATCGCCACGGGTTACCGAAATGTCTCTCCTTTTCAATTCTGTTCCTCTGAAAATAAACCATAATTCTTGGTCTCTTTTTGTTCCAGTTTTATTGACACCTGCCGCAGATGTTAGTGATTTATGTAGTTTTATGTTCACATCCATTTCAATTGATGTTAAAATTGTAATGGTCAATAAAGTAAACAGAGTTGTAATTCTGGAAAGATCAAACATTAATCAGAGTATATTAGGTACTAATTCTAGTGAAGGATAATAAACACCTTACAGTTCTATGACTCATGGCAGTTTCATTTTTAGGTAAGAAAATTAATAAGAATTACTGTTAAATCAGAGGGGATTAGCTCATCATTATTATTCAGCATGGATTGCAGTTTACGAAGCTAAAATAAATACAGGGCACTGTCAACTTTGGTTAAATGAGGCCCACCAGCAAGTCACTGGGTTTTATTGGCTTTCTCTTGCTGTTCTTGCTTTCGGAGGTATTGGGTCAAGTTTTGACTTGATGGTCAATGCAGGTGTGTTCGCAATGAGGCCTAACAGGTGGAGTATCAATCCTACAACAGCAGAGGGTAAGACTGGGAGAGATTCCTGGTCGGTGATGGGAAGAAGGTTGGAACGTTCTTTCCAGAGGAGGTTCACAAGAATGATCCCTGGAATGAAGAGCTTGTCGTATGAGGAACGGTTGAGGACTCTGGGTCTGTACTCGGAGTTTAGAAAGATGAGGGGGATCTTATTGAAACTTACAGGATACAACAAGGCCTGGCTAGCATGAACGTGGAGAGGATGTTTCCACTTGTAGGAAAGTGTAGAACCAGAGGACACCATCTCAGACTAAAGGGACGATCCTTTAAAACAGAGATGAGGAGGAATTTCTTCAGCCAGAGGGTGGTGAATCTGTGGAACTCTTTGCCGTCGGAGACTGTGGAGGCCAAATCACTGAGTGTCTTTAAGACAGAGGTAGATAGGTTCTTGATTAATAAGGGGATCAGGGGTTATGGGGAGAAGGCAGGAGAATGGGGATGAGAAAAATATCAGCCATGATTGACTGGTGGAGCAGACTCGATGGGCCGAGTGGCCTAATTCTGTTCCTATGTCTTATAGTCTAACCTCTACCATCACTATTGATAGCCCCAGACTGGAGCATACACGTGAAAGTGCATGTTGCCACAGCAACCCAGACTCCCAGAGTGAAATGTAACACACCACCAACACCATTAATGCCTTGCTAAATTACACTCCCCACACACACTCATCCCAGCCGCACACACACACATTACACTCCCCACACACATTCATCCCAGCCTCACACACACATTACACTCCCCACACACACTCATCCCAGCCGCACACACACATTACACTCCCCACACACACTCATCCCAGCCGCACACACACATTACACTCCCCACACACACTCACCCCAGCCGCACACACACATTACACTCCCCACACACACTCATCCCAGCCGCACACACACATTACACTCCCCACACACACTCATCCCAGCCGCACATACACATTACACTGCCCACACACTCATCCCAGCCGCACACACACATTACACTCCCCACACACACTCATCCCAGCCACACACACATTACACTCCCCACACACACTCATCCCAGCCGCACACACACATTACACTCCCCACACACACTCATCCCAACCGCACACACACATTACACTCCCCACACACGCTCATCCCAGCCGCACACACACATTACACTCCCCACACACACTCATCCCAGCCGCACACACACATTACACTCCCCACACACACTCATCCCAGCCGCACACACACATTACACTCCCCACACACACTCATCCCAGCCGCACACACACATTACACTCCCCACACACACTCATCCCAGCCGCACACACACATTACACTCCCCACACACACTCATCCCAGCCGCACATACACATTACACTCCCCACACACACTCATCCCAGCCGCACATACACATTACACTCCCCACACACACTCATCCCAGCCCCACACACACATTACACTCCCCACACACACTCATCCCAGCCGCACATACACATTACACTCCCCACACACACTCATCCCAGCCCCACACACACATTACACTCCCCACACACACTCATCCCAGCCGCACACACACATTACACTCCCCACACACACTCATCCCAGCCGCACACACACATTACACTCCCCACACACACTCATCCCAGCCGCACACACACATTACACTCCCCACACACACTCATCCCAGCCGCACACACACATTACACTCCCCACACACACTCATCCCAACCGCACACACACATTACACTCCCCACACACACTCATCCCAGCCCCACACACACATTACACTCCCCACACACACTCATCCCAGCCGCACACACACATTACACTCCCCACACACACTCATCCCAGCCGCACATACACATTACACTCCCCACACACACTCATCCCAGCCGCACACACACATTACACTGCCCACACACACTCATCCCAGCCGCACACACACATTACACTCCCCACACACACTCATCCCAGCCGCACACACACATTACACTCCCCACACACTCATCCTATTCCGCACACACACATTACACTCCCCACACACACTCATCCCAGCCTCACACACATTACACTCCCCACACACACTCATCCCAGCCGCACATACGCATTACACTCCCCACACACACTCATCCCAGCCACACACACACATTACACTCCCCACACACACTCATCCCAGCCGCACATACACATTACACTCCCCACACACACTCATCCCAGCCACACACACACATTACACTCCCCACACACACTCGTCCCAGCCGCACACACACATTACACTCCCCACACACACTCATCCCAGCCGCACACACACATCACACTCCCCACACACACTCATCCCAGCCGCACACACACATTACACTCCCCACACACACTCATCCCAGCCGCACACACACATTACACTCCCCACACACACTCATCCCAGCCCCACACACACATTACACTCCCCACACACACTCATCCCAGCCGCACATACACATTACACTCCCCACACACACTGATCCCAGCCACACACACACATTACACTCCCCACACACACTCATCCCAGCCGCACATACACATTACACTCCCCACACACACTCATCCCAGCCACACATACACATTACACTCCCCACACACACTCATCCCAGCCGCACACACACATTACACTGCCCACACACACTCATCCCAGCCGCACATACACATTACACTCCCCACACACACTCATCCCAGCCGCACATACACATTACACTCCCCACACACACTCATCCCAGCCGCACATACACATTACACTCCCCACACACACTCATCCCAGCCGCACATACACATTACACTCCCCACACACACTCATCCCAGCCGCACACACACATTACACTCCCCACACACACTCATCCCAGCCGCACACACACATTACACTCCCCACACACACTCATCCCAGCCGCACACACATTACACTCCCCACACACACTCATCCCAGCCGCACATACACATTACACTCCCCACACACACTCATCCCAGCCGCACATACACATTACACTCCCCACACACACTCATCCCAGCCGCACATACACATTACACTCCCCACACACACTCATCCCAGCCGCACACACACATTACACTCCCCACACACACTCATCCCAGCCACACACACACATTACACTCCCCACACACACTCATCCCAGCCGCACACACACATTACACTCCCCACACACACTCATCCCAGCTGCACACACACATTACACTCCCCACACACACTCATCCCAGCCGCACATACACATTACACTCCCCACACACACTCATCCCAGCCGCACACACACATTACACTCCCCACACACACTCATCCCAGCCGCACACACACATTACACTCCCCACACACACTCATCCCAGCTGCACACACACATTACACTCCCCACACACACTCATCCCAGCCGCACATACACATTACACTCCCCACACACACTCATCCCAGCCGCACACACACATTACACTCCCCACACACACTCATCCCAGCCACACACACACATTACACTCCCCACACACACTCATCCCAGCCGCACACACACATTACACTGGGGGGGAGACCCATATGACCTGTGGCCCTAAGTTCACAGTGGGCAGTCAGCGGCGTGCGCAGCTGCATGGCTGCCTTGCAGGCCACTGCAATGGTGCTCCGTGCCCCTCCACTCCGACCCCACAGCCCACCTCCTGGCCACCCCCCTGCTGCTGCCTCCGCCCCTGGCAGAAGTCCCCCAGCCGGCGAGATGATTGTCAGCAAACTAAGGTGATGTTGGACACTGTCCGTATCCCCCTCTCTCTCCCGCAGCAGCCACGGCACCTGTTTCACGATATTTAAAAGCACAAGTGAACCTCGCCGTCGGGAATTCGCCCTGGTGGAGGCGGAGAATCGCGGAGGTCCCGGAGAATACTGGGTCAGAACCGCTGATGAGATGCCAACGGCATTTACTGTACGTGTGTTCTGGTACGCATTGACGCTGCTGTTGAGGCACCGGGAATTGCGATTTGGCGTGAAACCGGCGGCCGCCATGATTTCGGCGGCAAAAACCAACTCTCTGCCCAATCGTGTTTCCCGATTCTGACATTGGCCGACGGAAAATCCCACCCAATATATCCCCACAATTTCCTAAAAGCATGCAGGATATTTTACCTTCAAACATTAAAATAATTAGTCTATCAACTTTATTGATAAAGCCTTCCAATATGCCTAATGGCAGGAGGTAAGAGCAGGAAAAGTTCCTGGTTAGCCATACTGCAGAAAGCAATGGCAAACCAAGGCAGCATTGTGCCAAGTTTAAACATGGATCAATCCATTGGAGGTCCATGGTCGTCAATGCCCTCCTGGTGCAGGGTACCTGAAGGAGGAGGAGAACTGAGGAAACTTCAAATCAAATCAATGTGCTGGTGATTCACCAAAAGCCCAGTCAGAATTCTAGTCAAGTCGTTTTCTTAGTGCATAGGTTTGACAGAGCAGATATTAATGTTTTGGGGACAGGGGCAAGTGGAGAGTTTTGACTGGAGTGGTAGATATTTCACACAGCAGCATGGGGCCCAAAGGAGAGTTGCTCCAGTTCAGTAGCGAGCCTGTTTGTGTCTGATGTGAACAGATGTAGTTCACTCAACAACTGGGTTAAGGGACTGAGCTTTATTGTCACGAGTAGGCTCATATTAACACTTTGATGGAGGTCAAAAGCCCATGGACAGTTATTGATGGACCTGGATTGCCTGTCCCAAGGAGCCAGGCAGCCCATATACCTGAGTTCTGATTTTAAGGACAGGATTCGGGGCTGGTTTAGCTCACTCGGCTAAATCGCTGACTTTTAAAGCAGACCAAGGCAGGCCAGCAGCATGGTTCGATTCCCGTACCAGCCTCCCCGGACAGGTGCCGTAATGTGGCGACTAGGGGCTTTTCACAGTAACTTCATTGAAGCCTACTTGTGACAATAAGCGATTTTCATCTCATTTTTCATATTATTGTGCCACCGGTAGAACAATGCCAAGTATCTCCACGAAGATGGTTTTCTTGTGGCATGTCTGGTGCCCATCGTGATGATATTTAGTATATCTTCTTTGTATATATGAATGATCATGTTGAATAGTGTGTAATGACAGCATCCAGCCACTGGATGGTGTAAGAGCACATCTCACAACCCACACGCGATATTGGAGCGAGGTAGTGGAAGGGATTGGAGACAGTCGTGTTTTATCGGTAGTAATGTGTATTGAAGTTATTTGATCTAAAATTGAGATTTTTTTTGGCATAGTGAAGAATTCACAATTCATAGTGTAGTGTAAATAAATTGATCTAGTACAAAACCTGCATGCTCTTTGTAGCAACACCACAACTTTAGTAATATTAATTTGAACAAACAGAGAGCATCACACCCATCAGAGTCAGAGACTCGGTGCTCCATCAATGGGGGTTTTAAGCAAGTACTTGGGCAGGGAGAGGGGGGGGGGGGCGGACAGAATAATACGGAAGGTCTGTGTTGGGATGGATGGAAGGAGAGATCGGATTATAGTAGGGTTGATGCTGTAAGGCTAAAGGGGGATGGATGGTAATGGGACAAGTGAACAGACACAGGATGCGTCCAAAAATATTTAGATGTCTACAGCTGAACTATTACTGTCACTCAGTGCCTCTGTATACATAGATCATCCTATTGTCATGTACCTCCTTAATAAGGACATTCTGTGATCAGATCATAACAGGTTCGCTGTCACCAGGAGCTCTAATAAGAAAATATATCCCAATTTATTGTACGTCTCACCAGACCAGTGACTCGTGCTATCTTATTTCCCCACAGTTGCATATTAATCATGACAATCTTTCGCGTGACAGCACAAGAAAAATTAGTATTTTAACTAGGCTCTATACCATCAATATTGTATGGTAGCACACCGCACAAAACTGGATAACACAAGATCCTCACCACAAGCTGGTGTTTCTCTTTACTCTTGGGGCTCAGACGGATTGCACTAACTCAGTGTACGGCTGAAGTTTGGATCCACTTCTGCAGACGTTAGATTTTTAAAAAAAGATGAATTTAAAGGCTGCGGTTGCCCCCCCGTCGGTTTCGTCACACAAATTGTGCTTTGAGAGCAAAGTTACACCGTACGGTGACGGGAGTCAGATTTATTGGCCGGGATTTTCCTGCCGTTTCCCACCGGGTGGTTCTAATGGACCCACGGATGCTGATCGCCCCCCCCCCCCCTCCCCGCATTCCTCGGCAACGGAAGGTCCGTAGACATCGGCGTGACTGGAAGATCCTGCCACTGAGCAGGATTTCCTGATCCCCCGCCATGGTGGGATCCACCGCAGGAGATTCGCCGGCCCAGCCAGAAGCCCATTGACCTCTGGCGGGACCGGATGACCCAATGGTGGGGGGGGGGCTGAACATTCCCACCCACTGTTGCAGTTGTTAAAAGTCACCAGCAACGTATTGTGTTGCATATCAATGATACAATGATCAGTGATACAATCTAAAGTGACCTATATTGTGACTGTTTTAACTGGGCAGCACTGAAAACATTTATCCAGGCACATAGCAGGATGGGGCTTTCAAAGGGAAGGAGCCACCATTTGTCTATCAGAAGATTCTCATTCTGCCTGAGGTGTGCAGTAGAAATATAGGGAGGGGTCCATGAGATGTGAGCATCACTGGGTAGAATTCGTTTCCCATCCCGATAATTGCCCATGAGAAGGTGGTGGTGGTGAGCTGCCTTCTTGAACACCGGCAGTGCCTGTGGTGTGGGTACACCCACAGTGCTGTTAGGGAGGGAGTTCCAGGATTTGGCCCAGCGACAGTGAAGGAACGGCCGATATATTTCCAAGTTCAGGACGGGTGTTGGCTTGGAGGGGAACCTCCAGGCAGTGATGTTCCCATATAGCTTCTGCGCTTGTCCTTTTAGGTGGCAGACATTATGGGTTTGGAAGATGCTGTCAAAGGAGTCATAATGAGTTGCTGCAGTGCATCTTATAGAAGGTACACACTGCTGCTACTGTGCGTTGGTGGTGGAGGGAGTAGATGGTTAACCTGGTGGATGGAGTGCTGATCAAATGGGCTGCTTAGTCCTGGATGGTTTCGAGATTCTGAAGTGTTGTTGGAGCTGCACCCATCCAGGCATGTGGGGAGTATTCAGCCACACTCTGACTTGTGACTTGTAGCCATGATGTGGAGATGCCGGCGCTGGACTGGGGTGAGCACAGTAAGAAGTCTTACAACACCAGGTTAAAGTCCAACAGGTTTGTTTCAAACACGAGCTTTCGGAGCATTCACCTGAGGAAGGAGCAGTGCTCCGAAAGCTAGTGTTTGAAACAAACCTGTTGGACTTTAACCTGGTGTTGTAAGCCTTCTTACTGTGATTTGTGGACAGACATAGGGGAGTCAGGAGATGAGTTACTCGCAGCAGAATATCCAGCCTCTGACCTGCGCTTGTTAAGACACAGAACTTTAATAATCTTTATTGTCACAAGCAGTACATTAACGCATAGAACATAGAACAGTACAGCACAGAACAGGCCCTTCGGCCCTCAATGTTGTGCCGAGCCATGATCACCCTACTCAAACCCACGTATCCACCCTATACCCGTAACCCAACAACCCCCCCTTAACCTTACTTTTATTAGGACACTACGGGCAATTTAGCATGGCCAATCCACCTAACCCGCACATCTTTGGACTGTGGGAGGAAACCGGAGCACCCGGAGGAAACCCACACACACACAGGGGGAGGACGTGCAGACTCCACACAGACAGTGACCCAGCCGGGAATCGAACCTGGGACCCTGGAGCTGTGAAGCATTTATGCTAACCACCATGCTACCCTGCTGCAATGAAGTTACTGTGAAAGGCCCCTAGTCACCATATTCCGGTGCCTGTTTGGGTTCACAGAGGGAGAATTCAGAATGTCCAATTCCCCTAACAGCACGTCTTTCGGGACTTGTGGGAGGAAACCGGAGAACCCGGAGGAAACCCATCCAGACACGGGGAGAACGTGCAGACTCTGCACAGACAGTGACCCAATCCGGGAATCGAACCTGGGACCCTGGCGCTGTGAAGCAACAGTGCTAACTATTGTGCTACCGTGCCGCCCATACTTATATGGCAGGTCCAGTTCAGTTCCTGGTAAATGATCAATCCCTGGATTTTAATAGCTGGAGATTTGGTAATGACTGAGTTAAGGTGACCCCTAAAAGTCCATTTACAATAACTTGGGAAGTGACTAAAAATGTAAGAGTTAAGGTGGGGGAACAGACCATCCTCACAATGAGATTTGAACAGCGGAATAATCCATGATGTGTCTTCACTTTATTATGCCATTCCACATTTAAATTGCTTATTTCTAATGACCAGCAAAATCAGTTTACAAATGGGTTGTGGGGCCAATTTAATTACCATCCTGTAGGTCATTCTGTTAGTGGATTAGTTATTAGGTACGCTGCTTCAAGTGTCCCGTCTCCTGTTAAACAAATTACATTAAATGCTCATTTTCTCGTAATGTCATTTCCTGAATCTGATGTACAGCATTTAAAATAGTAATTTTTGAAGAATTGACTGCGCAGGAAACTCCATCACTCATTCAAATCCATTTGTTATTGATTAATTAAAATTAAAAAACAAGAAACATGTCAAAAATGATGATGCTTCTGCAGAGGAAGGTCGAACACAAGTGGAGAAAAGAATAGAAAGGTGCTGTGAGGAATGTTGCCTTGTATATTCTCTCAGTTACTGTGGCACTCCTGGTTCCTGCAAGTGATCCAAAGTGCCACGTGCTTTGGAGTGGTCCCACATGACCTAATTCCAAATTACATAACAGTCGACAGTAAAATAGGGGCGACCTACAGCAACCAGGAAAAGCTCAACAATGTCCATCTCTGCTGTCGGCAATGCATTCTGGGTATATCCCGGCTGGACAATATTACCAATTTGCCCATCCTTCCAAAGGCAAATTTCCCAAATGTGTTGGCAACAATCAAACATGGACGGCTTTAGTGGACCGGGCACGTCCGCAGGATGGAAGATGGGTGACACATCCCAGGACCTCCCGCAGGGTGAGGTAGCTGGCCCCACTAATGGGACCTCGAGAGGCGTCGCGAGCTGGAACTCACCCTCATGTGCTAGATCGCATCCTAAGTCTCTAGCTGGAAGGAGGTGGTGAGACCCGGCTGAAAGATTTAATAATAAACCAATATGTGGACAAGATTGGAAATTAAACAACGGTCTGTGTAGTAATTCCAGCACAGTGCTCTCCGTTGTTGAATCTTGAATAAACGATTGCAACCTGATGTGTTGGGTATTCTGGGTCTGCAAGGACTGTGTTTACTATAGCAGTGAGAGAGACAGGCTTCCAACACTTGGAGAAATGCAACTCTATTTTATTGAACTCTTAACTATTAAACATACTTTAACTGTGGAGTGACACTATGCTGAGTTGACTGGAGACCTGAGGCTAACCTGACCAGACTATCTTACTACCACATGGTGGATGTTCTAGTTGTTGCTCACGGGCTCGGACTGTCCCAGAGGCTGCATCCCGAGAGAGCGGGAAAACTGGTGCCCTCTGGCTTTATAGTGGCCGTGTCCTGTCTGGTGATTGGCTGCTGTGTTCTGTGTGTTCATTGGTCATCCTGTGTGTCAATCAATATCTGTCTGTGCACCATCATATACCTGTGCGAATATTATGACATAACCTGTTCCTGAATCGACTGTGGTGAGCTCATAAGAATCCACAACACCAGTAAAGACAAAGGGACATAATAATAATTTAATGGTCTAGATCTAGACAGTCTAGTGCATTCTGGTCCTGTTGGAATACATATATCTGGGGGTTAAAAGCCTGCTGGCTACCAGCCTGTACTGTCTGTCCGTCTGTGTGTGTGTCTGTGTATGTGATGTGAGAAAAGCAGCTGAAAGTTTGCCACACTGAAAGGAAGACAGTAAATAATAATAATAATCTTTATTATTGTCACAAGGAGGCTTACATTAACACTGCAATAAAGTTACTGTGAAAATCCCCTCGTCGCCACACTCCGGCGCCTGTTCGGGTACACAGAGGGAGAATTCAGAATGTCCGATTCACCTAACAAGTACGGCTTTCGGGACTTGTGGGAGGAAACCGGAGCAACCGGAGGAAACCCACGCAGACACGGGGAGAACGTGCAGACTCCACACAGACAGTGACCCAAGCCGGGAATTGAACCCGGCTCCCTGGCGCTGGGAGGCAACAGTGCTAACCACTGTGCCACCGTGCGGCAGGACCACTGCAAAAATAGCCGGCTTTTGCAGGAACATCTAAACTTCTCTCCCTGACTGTGAAACTTGATAAGCCAGCAGTAGGATCACAGCTGGAAAAGAACTGAAATCTCTACCAAACCACCAAACTACAGGACACCTGAACCGTTCGCCAGCCGAAGCCAACGATACTGAGAACAATCGCAACAGCCGCAACGCATCATCTACTCCTCGCAACGCAAGAACTGTTCTGCATAACCTTTTATTAATATCGACTTACTATTTTTAGTTATTATTAAAAGCCACGCCGAGGTATCCATTTCCGATTCATTGGCTTTACTTTCGATTACCCTGATTCTTCAGCCCCCTACCCACCCCCTGGTCTACCCACCCCCTGGTCTACCCACCCCCTGGTCTACCCACCCCCTGGTCTACCCACCCCCTGGTCTACCCACCCCCTGGTCTACCCACCCCCTGGTCTACCCACCCCCTGGAAAACCCACCCACTGGTCTACCCACCCCCTGGTCTACCCACCCCCTGGTCTACCCACCCCCTGGAAAACCCACCCCCTGGAAAACCCACCCCCTGGTCTACCCACCCCCTGGTCTACCCACCCCCTGGTCTACCCACCCCCTGGAAAACCCACCCCCTGGTCTACCCACCCCCTGGTCTACCCACCCCCTGGTCTACCCACCCCCTGGAAAACCCACCCCCTGGTCTACCCACCCCCTGGAAAACCCACCCCCTGGTCTACCCACCACCTGGTCTACCCACCCCCTGGTCTACCCACCCCCTGGTCTACCCACCCCCTGGAAAACCAGTAACCCTGGAAATAAAACAGCGGTAAAACAGTTTCCAACTGGTTTTGCACACCTTGGAGCTCCTGTATTACGGGTTTTATTTACTGGACATCTGAAAATGTTGAACTTGTTTTTCCACTTGGGCGCCATTTTACGTGAATCACCTCCTTTGTTGCGGGTAAATTCTGCTTTTAACTTAATCTGTTTTTTCCCCTCTGCTGCGAGGTCTCTGGACTCTCTCTCTACCCCCCCCCCCCCCCCCCACCCCCCCACCTCTCACCCCCCCACCCCCCACCTCTCACCCCCCACCTCTCACCCCCCCACCTCTCACCCCCCACCTCTCACCCCCCCACCTATCACCCCCCCACCTCTCACCCCCCCCACCTCTCACCCCCCCACCTCTCACCCCCCCACCTCTCACCCCCCCACCTCTCACCCCCCCACCTCTCACCCCCCCACCTATCACCCCCCCACCTCTCACCCCCTCCCTCTCCGCCCCCCCACCACTCACCCCCCCACCTCTCACCCCCCTACCTCTCACCCCCCCACCTCTCACCCCCCCACCTCTCACCCCCCCCACCTATCACCCCCCACCTCTCACCCCACCTACCAATCACCCCCCACCTCTCACCCCACCTACCAATCACCCCCCACCTCTTACCCCTCCACCTCTCACCCCCTGCCTCTCACCCCCCGCCTCTCACCCCCCCCACCTCTCACCCCCCCACCTCTCACCCCCCACCTCTCACCCCCCACCTCTCACCCCCCAACTCTCACCCCCTGCCTCTCACCCCCCACCTCTCACCCCCCCCACCTCTCACCCCCCCACCTCTCACCCCCCCACCTCTCACCCCCCACCTCTCACCCCCCAACTCTCACCCCCCCCACCTCTCACCCCCCACCTCTCACCCCCCCCACCTCTCACCCCCCACCTCTCACCCCCCACCTCTCACCCCCCCACCTCTCACCCCCCACCTCTCACCCCCCCACCTCTCACCCCCCACCTCTCACCCCCCCACCTCTCACCCCCCCACCTCTCACCCCCCCACCTCTCACCCCCCCACCTCTCGCCCCCACCTCTCACCCCCCTACCTCTCACCCCCCCACCTCTCACCCCCCTACCTCTCACCCCCCCACCTCTCACCCCCCTACCTCTCACCCCCCCACCTCTCACCCCCTACCTCTCACCCCCCCTTACCTATCAGCCCCCCCACCTCTCACCCCCCCCACCTCTCACCCCCCCACCTCTCACCCCCCCCCCTTACCTCTCAGCCCCCCCACCTCTCCCCCCCCCACCTATCACCCCCCCCCCCCACCTATCACCCGCCCCCACCTCTCTGAACCTCTTGCCGCTGTTCGCACCCACCCTGAATGGTGTAAACATAGTTCCGAAGCATAAATTGGGTGCCTCCTTCAAGCCACAGGTGAAAAACGCGTTTGGCTCATTGTCATGTCTGTTTTGTCAGCAATGTACAACATTTGCAATTACAGCGCCAGAGAATTACAGTTAAAGTGGTGTCAGCTGAGATAAAGCACTCGGGGGAGTGGGTAGGTTTTCATCACTTTAATTCCTATTCCTTTGTACTTTATTCAGGTAAAGTCTGACTGAGAAAATACCAATTAAAATACAAATGACAGATCTTGAATCCATCTGCTGGATCCCTGCTGCCAAAATACCTGCTGCCTCTCTCTAGATTGGAATTGGAACAGAGAACGACACCCCTTGTTTTCTGTGACCAGGTCCTCACCTCTGGTAGACTAATAGATACCGCACAAGGCGTTGTTAGGAAGTTGCTGGTAAGCATTAGTAGAATTCTAGATTGAACCATAGGTCTGAACTCCCTTTACGTTTCAATGTTATTTTCCAAGCAAGCCTCTTTTTATTCTTGGAAATAGTCAACCATTTGTAAATGGTAGATGATAAATTTGGAGTATAAATCGTGTTGATCTTTATCTACTGCCTTGAGCAGAGATAACAAATAGTGTGGGGACAGGAGAATGTAATTCAGTACATCGAACCTGGTCCACTATTTAATTGGATTATGCTTGATCTGTATCTTAACACACTCCACCTTGGCTCCATATCCTTTTTATATCACAGGCTTGCAAAAAAATCAATCACAGTTAACCCTAACCCAAATCGCTTTTTGAGGGGAGAGTTTGAGTCTTTTACCTCCCTAGGTTGGGACCCTTTGTCCCAGGCAAGTGGGTAAAGATGCTTCACTCTCTGTCTTATCAACTTGTTTTGGTACAACCCCCACGTGGACCATGTGGAGACCATCATTGATCTCCCCATAGGGGTCGTGGTGTACGAGCTTCCCAGATAAGGGGCTGAGGCCAGCCAGCTGGTGCTCATTACAAATGACCACAAAAGCCGGCCCAAAGCAGGGCCGGGCATGGTTAGTTCCCCTAGTGAGGACTGTACTGGGATCAAGTTACTGCCCCGAGCAGAATATATATATATATTCAATAATTTAAATTGTCAAATTCCTTTTTTCCAACTCAGGGGCAATTTAGTGTGGCCAATCCACCTACCCTGCACATCTTTGTGTTGTGGGGGTGAGACCCACGCAGACATGGGAAGATTGTGCAAACTCCACACGGACAGTGACCCGGGGCTGGGATCGAACCCGGGTCCTCGACACCTTGAGGCACCAGTGCTACCCATTGTGCCACCGTGCTGCCTGTCTTGAGCAGAATATTGTATATAGTTGAATATCCCTCTGTTCTCTTACCGCTAGTGTTACTAAAGTTTCAAAATCCTTAAAACCAGAAATAAATCACCCCTTAACCTTCTATATTGCAGGGAATACAAACCTAGTTGGTGTAATCTCCGCTCATAATCAAATGCTTGGAACTCTGAGAGCATTCCAATGGACCTGCGCCGCACTGTGGTCCCTAGAACTGTACACAATACTCCAGAGGTGGTCAAAGCAGGGTTTGGTATAACTAATGCAAAACCTCTTCCCATAGGGCAGCACGGTAACATTGTGAATAGCACAATTGCTTCACAGCTCCAGGGTCCCAGGTTCGATTCCGGCTTGGGTCACTGTCTGTGCGGAGTCTGCACATCCTCCCCGTGTGTGCGTGGGTTTCCTCCGGGTGCTCCGGTTTCCTCCCACAGTCCAAAGATGTGCAGGTTAGGTGGATTGGCCATGATAAATTGCCCTTAGTGTTGGGTGGGGTTACTGGGTTATGGGGATAGGGTGGAGGTGTTGATCTTGGGTAGGGCGCTTTTTCCAAGAGCCGGTGCAGGCTCGATGGGCCGAATGGCCTCTTTCTGCACTGCAAATTCTATGATTGATATACCTCTCCATTCTCCTGAGGAAGGAGCAGCGCTCCGAAAGCTCTTGTTTGAAACAAACCTGTTGGACTTTAACCTGGTGTTGTAAGACTTCTTACTGTGCTCAACCCAGTCCAACTCCGGCATCTCCACATCATGATATTCTAGACATCTAGACTCATATTTCCATAAGCCTTTTTGATTACCGTTTGTGCCTGACCACTACATTTTAATGATATGTGCACATGGACGTCACCATCTCTGTAGACCTTGACTGCTCCTAATGTATCATCTCTGAGAAAATACTCAAACCTACCCAGTTTTGGTACAAAATGCATAACCTCACACTCACCTGTGTTGAAATTCACCGGCCACAGTTTTGCCTGCTCACTGAATGTATTAATGTCCCTTTGTAATTTCATGTTGCTGTCTACCACACCACTAAATGCTGTGTCATTGGCGAACTTGAATATATAGATGTCTATTGTGTTATCTAAGCCATGAATAAATATAGTGCATTACTGTAGTAAGGCCCCAACATAGATCCTAGTGGGACACCAGTCACCACTTCCTTCCAATTAAAGTGCATGTCTATTGTCCCCTTTCTGCCTACTCTAGCCTGAGTAATCTCTTAACCAGGCCAATCGTTGCCTTCAATTCTATGAGTTTTAATTCTAACTGACAGTCTCTCATTTGGAACTTTATTGAATGCCTTCTGGAAGTTCTGGAAATTACATAAACTAAGCTTTTATTTCTCAAACGGAGAATTACATCCATTGATAGATGGTGTCTTGTGTTTCAGTGAGTGCATTCCCTCCCTCCGGGCCAGACGTTCTAGGGTCAAGTCCCACTTCAGGAGTTGATATCCAGGGAGGTGTGTCCATTTCATAGCCAAATAGGTTGATTAGCTGCCTGCAGACCCTTCCAATATGGCAGGCGGCAAAGAGAAGGAGAGTTTCCTGCTTGAACAGACTGCAGAAGGCAACAGCAGACCACTGGATTGCTTTGCCAAGAACATTCATGAATCAATTCAATGGAAGTCCATGTTGGCAATGCCTTCCTAGGCCAACGTACCTGAAGGAGTGAGATCCATTGATGTCACCCAATCTAATGATTCAGCTGCTGAGGCAAAACATTCAGTTAGGTTTGACGGGCATGACCTCCCCTGGATAAATCCACGTTGATTCTTTTTAATCAGTTTAACTTTCTCTAAGAGCTCTGTAACTGTCCTTAATTATAAACTCTCACGTACTCCATAGCTGCTTATTTCAGTAAATGAAATCTTCACCAGTAATCGCTTTGGTTAGGATTATAGCTACTTTGACCGAGTAAGCAGGTCATACGTTGCCATGTGTTGGGGTTCGGTTTAGCTCAGTTGGCTGGACAGCTGGCTCGTGATGTAGAGCGAGGCCAGCAGCGAGGGTTCAATCCCCGTACTGGCTGAGGTTATTCACGAAGGCCCTGCCTTCTCCAACTTGCCCCTTGCCTGAAGTGTGGTCATCCTCAGGTTAAATCACCACCAGTCAGCTCTCCCCCTCAAAGGGGAAAGCAGCCCATTATCATCAGGGACTGTGGCAACTTCACTTACTTTGCCCTGTACATTATCCCGTGGCTTTCAAAGGAAGAGACAACTGTTTCATGAGAATACAGGGCTGTGGGTTTTAGTTATGACACACAAATCTAACCTTAAGCCTTGGCTCAAAATTAAATTACATTCCAACAGAACAAAGGCCTTCCACTCTCAGCTGAGAATTAGATTGCTTGTTATTTGTTAGTCACTCAGGATCTGTTGACCTTGGGAATGAGTTAAATCTGTGAGGCTTTTTAGATGTTTATATAACCCGTGAAAATTTCAGCATATTTTTATGTGTTTATTGAAAAGAGAAACAAAATCAGAGTTAACCTCTTTTCAAAAAACAATCTCCTCGGCTGCGATGCTAATTTTTAAAGGGAATGTAGCAGGATGAAGTGTTTCACAGTGACCGAGCTGATATCAGATGTTTTATACTGTTGTCTAAAATGAAAATGACCCTTATCCCTCTTAATTGCTGGAGTTTCTGCTGAACAGCAATACGAGTGATGTATCTGTCCATGTGGTGAATAATTGAGTAAACCTTTGACATGGAGGAGTTGAATTGCAGGTACTCGACAGATTGGAGAGTATGTTACAATCTTCGGTTTGAAAAATCTGACAAGGTCCTTGCAGCCGTCTCTGCTTCACTTCATTGCTCCGTGCTACTGGGCTCTGGTTGAGAGGCTGAAAACGGGTAGGCTGTGGAGATAGATTTTCAGCATTCAACATCCAGAGAAGGTCAGATTGTAACTGTGGAATAATTCATACTCACTTGTCCCTTTAGACTGTGAATTATATTAATGAATCGTGCATGTGATTCACAGAGAGGGGAGAGCGGGGAGGTTTAAAACATTGCATTCTGGAAAGAGCTTTAGATTACATTTCCAAGTTAACACTCGGATGCGTTTTCCCTTCCCAAGTTCTTTTGATTCTTTACACTCATCGCTTGAGGTCAGTGAGTCCCCCTGGGTGTGGACAATAATAGTTCTCGGTCCCTCAGCTCATTACTAATGGCTTCCAAATGAGTTTGGATGGACTATTTGATTACAGCAGCTGGGAGGTTGTATTAGAGAATCCAGGAGTCCATTTGATGCCATTCACCAGCCCAAACCGGAATGTCCCCCGGCCCTTGCTGCATTACTGGGTCAAAGTTTTCCCCAAAAATGGCAAAGTGTCAATCTCGGCATGGAAGCCGGCACGATTCCCACTGGCCTCAGACTGCAAGTGTCTGATTCGCCAGCCCTGGGGGTCATCTGAGCATTTTAATTAAGGGGGCCTACATTCAAAAGGCTCCACAACACTTGCTCTTATTCAAGCCGGGAGGATGGCAACGAGGAAGCCAGCTCCTCGATTCACGGTGGGGGCCCTCACCCCTATGCTGGATGCCGCGGAGGACAGACACGTAGCGATATACCCTGGAGCTATAGGAGACCCTCCAACAAGATAACAAATTCCCCCTGGGTGACAGCCGTAGCCAGCAGCCTGCACGAGAGTTCAGAGGTATAATGGCGCAAGTAAATGAACGACCTACACCGTTGTGCCAGGGTAAGGGCTCACTGTATCCTCCCTACACTCCAGCTCACTATCACCCCTCGGAATCTTACCTCGGTCCCACATGCTGCCACCTCACAGGGCCCCAGTGACTGACCTCCCACTAGCCTCCTCACACCCCCCAGCACTCCTCTTCAGACTCCTCCCAACCTACACGCAGTGCCCATACATTGATTGATATTTATTGTCACATGTACCGAAGTACAGTGAAAAGTATTTTTCTGCGGCCACGGGAACGTACACAGTACATACATAGTAGACAAAAGAATAATCGACAGAGAACATTGACAAATGGTACATCAACAAATAGTGATTGGTTACAGTACAGAGCGATGGTCAAACATGATCAGCACAGGGCGTTGTGAATAGTTTTCTTACAGGGAACAGATCAGTCAGAGGGGGAGTTGTTGAGAAGTCTAGTAGCTGTGGTGAAGAAGCTGTTCCTATGTCTGGATGTGCGGGTCTTCAGACTTCTGTACCTTCTGCCTGATGGAAGGGTCTGGAAGAAGGCAATGCCTGGGTGGGAGGGGTCTCTGATGATGCTGTCTGCCTTCCTGAGGCAGCGGGAGGTGTAGACAGAATCAATGTGGGGGTGTCAAGTTTGTGTGATGCGTTGGGCTGAGTTCACCACATTCTGCAGTTTCTTGCGATCTTGGGCCGAGTAGTTGCCATACCAGGCTGTGATGCAGCTGGATAGGATGCTCTCTATGGCACATCTGTAGAAGTTTGTGAGAGTTGATGCAGACATGTTGAATTTTTTAAGCTTCGGTAGGAAGTAGAGACGTTGTTGGGCTTTCTTGACTTTTGCATCAAGGTGAGTGGACCAGGACAGACTGTTGGTGATGGTGACTCCCAGGAACTTAAAGCTATCGACCATCTCCACTTCGGAGCCATTGATGTAGACCGGGGGGGGGGGGATAGTAGTCTGATTCGTCGTTGTTTGAAATACGGCCCACCACAGTCATATCATCCGCAAACTTATAGATTGAATTGGAATTGAATCTTGCCACACAGTCGTGTGTGTATAGGGAGTACAGTAGGGGACTGAGCACACATCCTTGCGGGGCCCCGGTGTTGAGGACTATTGTGGAGGAGGTGCTGTTGCCGATCCTGACAGATTGCGGTCTGCTGGTGAGGAAGGCAAGGGTCCAGCTGCACAGGGAGGGGTCAAGCCCAAGGTTACAGAGTTTGGTTATTAGTCTTGTTGGGATAATGGTGTTGAACGCAGAGCTGTAGTCTGACGTAGGTGTCTTTTGTTGTTGAGATTTTCAAAAGTTGATTGTTGTGCCAGAGATAGCATCTGCTGTGGACCGGTTGCTGCGGTAGGCGAACTGCAGTGGATCGAGGCCGTCTGGGAAGCTGGCAGTGATCCGTCTCATGACTCGCCGCTTGAAGCATTTCATGGTAACAGACGTCAGGGCCACCGCTCGGTAGTCTTTGAGGCAGACTACCTTGTTCTTCTTTAGTACTGGTATTATGGTGGTCTTCTTCAAGCAGGTGGGGACCTTGGAGCAGAGGAGTGAGATGTTGAAGATGTCTGCGAATACACTCACCAGCTGGTGAGCGCAGGCTCTGAGCGCTTGCCCAGGGACTCTATCGGGGCCTGTCGCTTTTGCCAGGTTTACTTTCAAGAAGGCAGCTCTTACCTCTGAGGCTGTAATAGTGGGTATGGGTGTGAGGGCTGTTGGGGCGGGTGGCACTGATGTATAGGCTGACTATGCAGGCATAGAACTTGTTCAGTTCATCGGGTAAGGATGCCCTAGCCCTAGATATTCTGCCTGGCCTTACATTGTAGCCTGTGATCTCGTGTAAGCCCTACCATAGACGCCGTGGGTTAGTGTAGTTGGCCTGGGACTCTAGTTTGATCTGGTATTGTCTTTTTGCATCCCTGTTGGCTTTCCGTACATTGTACCTGGATTTCCTGTATAAGTCAGGGTCGTCAGACTTGAACGCCTCCATTCGGGACTTCATCAGGGAGTGGACCCTTTGGTTGAGCCGGGGTTTCCGATTGGGATTCCGATCATGCCAGGTATCATCGACGTCTGACAATGGGATGCCTGAGCTGAAGATCCTGAGTCCTTTTGAGGAGAGTCCTGGTACCACAATTGGGGAAAAGTTGCCATGATTCCAAAGGCACTTGCTCGCATCTCAACTCCGAATTCAAGCCATGCCCATTTCTAGGCTAAGGCTGTGATGGTGTTCAACAACAACAACTTAGATTTATATAGTGCCCTTAGTGTTGCTACTTGTCTCAAGACATTCCGTAGGAGCACTTTTCAACAGAATCTGACACTGAGCCACCTAAAGAGGTGTTAGGGCCGATTAAAAACCTTGTCAAAGATAGGCGTGTAAATGGAGGTAGAGTGACAGAGAAATATAAGGAGGGAATTCCAGAGTTTGGGGGGCTGTGACGACAGAAGGCACCACCACCAATGGTGGAGAGATTTTTCTGTGTTGGCCACCCATTTGTGACATAGTTATATACCCTTAGCCACTACAGGACCCCCATGAACTGTTCTACCAAATGTCATCTGCTGTGACTGGAAACACATCCACGTGCGAAAAGTAAAACATCTTCTTTGTTGGGCTCTGCCTCTGATGGGGATGGTAATCGAGACATCACATCAACATGATCTTTTGATTGTCAGTACTTAATTCGAGCTTCAGCTAGAGTGGGTAACATGGAACATACAGTGCAGAAGGAGGCCATTCAGCCCATCAGGTCTGCACCGAGCCACTTAAGCCCTCACTTCCACCTTATCCCCGTAACCCAATAACCCCTCCTAACCTTTTTTTTGGTCACTAAGGGCAATTTATCACGGCCAATCCACCTGACCTGCACGTCTTTGGACTGTGGGAGTAAATCGGAGCAACCGGAGGAAACCCATGCAGACACGGGGAGAAGGTGCAGACCCCGCACAGGCGGGGAATCGAACCTGGGACCCTGGCGCTGTGAAGCCACAGTGCTAACCACTGTGCAACCGTGCTGCCCTGTAGTTAATGTCGTACTGATAAGCAGACAAATCAAAGCCCATCTCTGTATTCAGGCTACAGCTACAGTTGGAGAATTTGGATTCAAAGTAGCCCTCGGCGGCCTATGATCAGTCGTGATTATGGTACTACAACCAAACCAAGTATTTATGAAGTCCTCTAAGCGATAGATGCTTCATATTTTATCTGAGCATAATTTCACTCATTGGCCTTGAGCCTGCCTGAGGCAAGTTCAATTGGTCTCTTCTCATCATTATCCAACATGTGAGAGATCACAGCATCTACTCCATATGGAGAGGCATTACATCTTAGCATAATCTTCCTGGACACATGGGAATGTGAATGCATTGCATCATCTTCCAACTGACTTCTGCACAACTGCAATGTTTTGTCACACTCCCCTGTCCAATTCCACAGACCATCCTTTCTCAAGAGTTAATTCAATGGAGTTAATATCGTTGCGAAATTTGGGATGAATTTACCATGATAATTCACAAAGCCCAAAATGAGCTCCGAGATATTCTGAGGGTGTGGCACATTTCTCATTGCTTGAACCTTACTCCTGGCGGGGTGTAACTCCATTGATGTGACCATCAATTCACTCGAGACACGAGAGGAAGTAAACTGTGGCTTTAATAGACTTACAACTGGGCCTGCCTGCGACGAGAAGAACTGAGGGCAGACTCACAAGGCTGCAGCACTTTATACTTCCGGTAGTGGGAGGGGCCATGGACAGAGCCATGGGCGGAGCCAAGGGTGGAGCCCTGTACAAGCTCCTCATCTCCCCCTGTGGGCAGAGCCGCGCAACGGCTCACAGACAGAGCCCAGAGGGACACAATACAATAGTGTGAATTAAGCAATGTACATTCACCACATCCATCTTTAAATACCCTGTGACCCAAATAATCTACAGAGTTTGGGAAATTTCACATTTGTGTGTCTTCGCCCAAGCTCCATGTTTTTCCAAGTATTGGGGCACATTTTTCAGTCATTTTTCCTGTTTGGAGCTGAAGTAAGTATATTATTGAACAGGCCTTGTGTGCCTCTGAACTCACACTTTGGCCTCATATACCCGGATTGGTTTGCCTGTTTCACTAAACACCTGAGGGTACTTGTCGATCACGTTGTGTTGTGAATTATACTTATTATAAGGTCTGGAAAGAAATCCAAGAAATCATAGAATTTACAGTGCAGAAGGAGGCTATTTGGCCCATCGAATCTGCACTGGCCCTTGGAAAGAGCACCCAACTTAAGCCCACACCTCCACCATAACCCCACCTAACCTTTTTTGGACACTGAGGGCAATTAAGCAAGGCAAATCCACCTAATTTGCACATTTTTGCACTGTGGGAGGAAACCGGAGCACCCAGAGGAACCCCACTCGGCACAGGGAGAACGTGCAGACTCCGCACAGACAATGACCCAAGCTGAGGATCGAACCTGGGACCCTGGAGCTGTGAAGCCACAGTGCTAAAAGGAGTCCACACTGAGCTGAACAGGTTGAGTCAAAGAAAAAGGTTTAATGCAACAGAACAAGAGTACAGAGCAGTTACTCTACTACAGGGGCTGGCTCACAGTTCATGGCCCTCCGGTTTTATACAGGATGTAGAAGGCGGCGCCCTGCACCTCGGGGGGTGGGGGGGGGGGGAGTGAGTATTCCCGTAGTCCTTTGGGAATATCAATCCCCCAGTCTCGTCAGTGTCCCATGATCTGTTTAAGGTTTCATTCATTTCCCATGACCTACTTAACCCCAGGTTATGACAATACTTCTTTGTGAAAAAGCTCATTCCGGATTCACTGAAGTGCTGTTAATCAGTTCCTCCTGAACACGGCTGGTCTTTCACCCATCACTGGAATGATGGTGTCATGGGAGTGTACCTTTAAGAAATGGGTGTTTATCAAGTAGCTGCAGTGATGTCATTGTGTGGGTGGAGCTGGGTTGTGTCTCTGGCTTTTTCGTTTTGAGCTGGAAGCTGTTTGTGGCTTTGTGTTTTACTTTCGTTGTAGGCAGTTGAAAGCTGAATTCAGACAAGGAAGGTTAATTTTGTCTCTCTCTCTCTGTATATTAAAGTGATAACTGTCTTGTGTAAAGAATTTATACCTACTGCTTTGTTAAACAAGGTGTTTGGCTTATGGACGTTGTTAGGAAAGTTATTAGGGGTTACATATAGAGTACTGAATCTGTGGGGGGCAGTTGGGTTGGTAGTTGATCAAATGTTTACTGTGTGTTTATAAAATGTTAACTGAATTCATAGAATAAACATTGTTTTGTTTAAAAATACTAAAGGTCTCTGTTGCATAACACCTGGAAAGTGGGCCCTTGTGCTCCTCATAACCAAAATCTATTAAAAGTTGTGGGTCAGGTAAACTCCAGGATATACTTTGGTGTTCTCTAAACCCTGGCCCATAACAATGGGCATTTTTCACAATGCCCCTTGAATGTGACTGGAAACACTGGTTTGTGATTCTATGCCTGATTTCTCCAACTGGTGCTGGTTACTCCAAATATTGACGGTTATCGTGTTTCAGGGGTCTCGCTGACTGATGCCCCCATATTGACTGCCATGTTTATTGGCTCTCCATCCAATGATACTTGGACTACGATGCCCTGTGAGTTTCCACTGGACATCCTTGTACTTTGGATTGTATGAATGTCAACCCACTCCTTATCCACCAGGTGCCATTCAACATCCCCACTTAATGGCTGTTGCTTCCCCCAGCCATCATTTTCTCCGTTTACGCCCTTTTGACATGTCTGAAGATGACCCTTCTTCTTGCAGCTATAATGCTATACCTTCACCAAATGACCATTCCACGGCCTAGTTCTGGACTAAGCGCCGGTAACAGGGGTTTGCCATCCAGTGCCGTCACTGAGGCTTTGGGCCTGCTCTACTGCAGCAGGCGACTGGCGGCTAATAACTACGACTTCTCTCGAGCCACGTTCCATCGCGTCCACGGCGAATGCTCTTTGGGGAGCCATGTTAAAAGTTACATTTGGTGACGTCGGCAACTCTTTCTTGAAATCCTCGAAAGTTAAATGAGCAGACACCTTTTTCAAAGCTGAGATAAACTCTCCAATGTCCTCACTGGGTGTTTGATTCCTGTTTCCAAACTAGTAGCTTCCTGCAATCTCGAATGGCTTGGGATTGTAATGCTGCTCGAGCTGACACGAAATGTCCGACAACGACATGTCTTTTGGTTTAGCTGGAGCGCGAGTACATTGTTGAGCACTAAACGAGTTCCGGCGAGAAGACCACTCGTTTCCCTCCCCCTCCCCCCATTGCCTGATTAACAATCATCCGGATATTTTTGAGAATGCCATTTCCCGCTGGAAAACACCTTGTCCACACGTGCATCGAAAGACTCTTGGTCACGGCTGTAATCTCCCAATCCAAAAATACCTATTGCTGCAGCTATCCTCGACGATCAGTCCACCCACATGCCGAACCAGCCTGAGTAACGTGCAAAAATGACCCATGCAGAAAGAGGCCATTCAGCCCATCTTGTCCGCACCGACCAAAAAGAGAAAAAGAAACCAGCTGCTCATTTTAATTCCCACTTTCCAGGGCCAGGTCCTCCTCTCTAAGATTGGATTGTTAAGCCTAGTTCTCAGCACAGTTCCTTTGCTGGCTTGTTGGAAGCTTACCCAAACCAAAAAGGTTTGGCTCGGGGGGAGAAACACAATCCCACCTCATTGCCAGACTGTGCTATCTTCACAGGACAAAAAAGTTTCCATGTCACATGGAAGAAAAATAACCCCAATGAAACTGGTTTATTCCAGCTTGTTTATATACATACATAATCAAATGACCGCAAGGCACAACCGTTACAGATTGACAGGGCTAGCTGTGCCTTTTTCTTACTGGATCGCGTGGCCATGTCAGATCTGATGTGTATTGCTGTGCGTGCTGATTACTTTTATTGATGCCAGCTTTTTATGACCAGATATTCTTTGAAACTGAACTCAAAGTTCTCAAGCTGCAATGATGGGGTTTGTCCCAGTCTCTGGCTTAATCAACCACGACTCTGGATTTTTAGACAAGTCACGCAAAGACTATGATAACATGCAATGTAACAGTAATGGCCTTTTAACTGCTCCAGCTGGCAAAGGACATGCGTCATACGGGGCTGGGGGGGTCAGTGAATTAGTGCATCGTCCTATCATATCTAAAGCCGATGGAAACCCATTTCGCTGATACATTTGATGTGTCCACATGCAAATATATTCCTTCAGATATCGCAACTGTAACAGTACTAATTGCAAACCTGTCAAGTCCCGTGCGTTTGAGGACAGATTTACCTTGGTTTAAAATGATGATCTATTTGCACTGTGGGAAGGTAAACACAGCTCTGCTTCACTAAATTGTTTTGCAATTGTTTCGCTTGTCCATAAACCTCCCTGCTAACATTTTTCCAATATTGACAGCTCTGTGGCTGTAGGTTTGATAGAGCATCAATTATACACAAAGATTTACTAGTGTTAATAAATACCTGCCGTCGCTACTGGGTACAGAATTAATCTTAACGTGGTGGCCGATTACTAGCAGACGCAAAGGGCTGGGCGTTCTCGGTGGGCTTCAGCAACCCACCCTCAGGTTCATATAGGGAGGGCAGAATTCCACAATGTATTCCACTCATTTAATGTGGTTTTCCCCAGGGAGGCCAATTCGTACCCAGACGAGGTTGGGCTTGCCCCCCCCCCCCCCCCCCCCCCCCCAGTTAAGTATGTAGGGTGGGCTCTCAGAGCTGGGGAATAAAGGAAACCATGTGCCACTTGGAAGTCAGATGCCCAACTGAAACTGGTTTATTCCTCTTTGTTCATATACATACATTCAGAAATGTCCGCAAGAGGGCGCTGTTACAGATAAAATGGGCTGGTCATGGCTTTTTCCCACATAGGTCTGATTTGAGGTATCTTTGCTAGCTGGTCAAACAGAGAGTTCCCAATTTGAAAGCAGCAGCAGGATGCAATAAAAGGTAACACAGAGAGAGGGTAAATCAAAATGATAGTCGTCTTGAGGCAGGTAAGCTGCCCCCGCCATCACTGGGAACCTGGAGGGTGACTGTAAAATCCCAATCAGCCTCCTGCAATGGCCTTAAAAAGTAGTTAATTAGTCTAATCGGTTATCCCCATCACAACTCCGGGAAGAAGACCTGGGGCAGGATAGAATGGGAGCCTCTCCATCTCCATTCCCGGCCACAGTTCTGGTTCAAAATCATCCCGCAGGATTGACATTATTGGATTTAAGCTTTATGTTGCGAGATTTGCAACAGGATTTATAGTGAAGAAAATCAGAAACAGCCTACCAGCTGGGAGAAAGAGTCACAATCCGCGCACGATCCTGATCAGAGCAGACACACAGCTCCTCATATCTTAGACCTGAGACTGTTCTCCCCATAGTAAACTGGGAACAATCCCCTGGGGACATGTCAGGCCATAAAAACCGGGAATAAGTTACATTGTCCCATATTAAATTGGATTGCAGGATTCTTTATTGGCATTTTGGGCTTTGCAATTCAGTTCATTTGACCGTAGAATTTAAAATCCAATGCTCTGGTACCCAATATATGAAGAGTATTAGTTGCAGAGTGCAGTGAGAAATTACTTTGTCACAACGTAAGCTGCAGCTGCATGCGACACTCTGCTATTGTCAAGGCTGGAGAAAGATTGAAAGTGTTAAAAAAAAATAAGTCCCACTGTCACAATGGCAAATTGTGAAGGTGAAAATGAGCTTTGAATCATAGAAACCCTACAGTGCAGAAGGAGGCCATTCGGCCCATCAAGTCTCTTGGAAAGAGCACCCTACTTCAGCCCACGCCTCATCCTATCTCCTAACCCCACCTAAGGGGCAATTTAGCACGGCCAATCCACCTGACCTGCACATCTTTGGAGTATGGGAGGAAACCGGAGCATCCGGAGAAACCCACGCACACACGGAGAGAACGTGTACACTCCACACTGACCGTCACCCGAGGCCGGAATTGAACCCGGGACCCTGGAGCACTGTGCCACTCTGCCGCCCACCCAGCTGGGAAAGTATTTTTACGGGATGAATCCCTCCTGGAAAATAATTTAGATTTTTACTGGTGTTGGGCTGTTTTCCAACATTTGAAAGTATGACGTGTCTCTTTCCCTTGCCTGCTTTTAAATTTCTAACCTGTAACACTCACAGCACGCTGGATACATTGAAATGCAAACTGCGCAGGGGAATGCAGTGCAGCTGCACATGGGTCTGGTTTGATTTGGGTGTCGCTATTGCTCGTTGCCGCAGATTGTAGCAGTTCCAGGTGAGGCAAGCAGTTCTTCCGCGAGTGGGATGGATGGAAATCACGGCCACCTTCCCGTCTAACTCAGCCGTATCCGATTATCCATTCGGCTCTGGTGTTGGTAGAATGATTGGAGTTCTAGCCAGCCTGTAAGCAGCCACAGTAAACATGGCTCTGTTCATCCAGAACCCCCAATGCAGCAAATTCAATGACACAATCGGGCAATATTAATATGTCTGAAAACGGAGACATGCGCTGAATCTTTTCATCTTGCACTCATCAGAGCCAATGCACAACGACTTATATTATGGGAGAAAGGGGTGCTGATTGGTCGACTCTGATTGTCCAAGGTGTTGCTATGAAGAAAGCAATTTGAAACCATAGGCTCCCCAAGCTTCAGGGTAATTCAAAAAAGTTGCAAGGCTTGAACCTATTCCTTTTGTTTTGCAGAGAACAGGTCGCTATGGTTGTTAGTTTCACTATTAGCACACTCAGGATTGTTCAGCAAGTGCCGCCCAATTGCAGAATCACATCTAACTGTAGGTGCTCTGTTTAAAGTGCAGGCTTGTTGCATTCAGTCCATACTCTGCCTTTACCAAAAACTGAAGGAACCTGCCGGTTTGAAAAGCTTCAGCAACATGTCTTTCTTTGCAACTATATTCAAGTTCTGAATTGCCAAGTATCTGCAAGAGGTTTAAATGAAAAAAAAGAGAATCAGTAACATGCATCAATCTGAAAGGTTACGCAGCATCTTCCAATCATTTGCCAGCAAGCTGAAATGTGGGTAAAAGTCCTGTCCTGCGTGAGGAGCAGTCACTCACGGGATTTTCCCTGGAGCAGCCAATTTATAGCCAGGGGACACGCTCACCATCCAACTAAGGACAATGGGCAGTGTCACAAAGCTGGAAAGTGGGGCGGCACAGTGGTTAGCACTGCTGGTTCACAGCTCCAGGGATCCCAGGCTCGATTCCCAGCTTGGGCCACAGTCTGTGCGGAGTCTGCACATTCTCCCCGTGCCTGCGTGGGTTTCCTCCGGGTGCTCCGGTTTCCTCCCACAAGTCCTGAAAGACGTGCTTGGTTGGTGAATTGGACTGTAAAATCCTATCTGTCCTCTTTCAAGTAGCCGGAGCTGACGTGGCTTTAACAAGGTGAATGGACCACCCACATGTGCTAACCTTTGGTCTGGTCGAAGGTGAGCTTTTGGAATGTTGCTGTTACGAGTTCAGTTAACCTGCTGTGTGAAGTCCCAATCACGCCTCTTGTCTCTGCATCTGCTCACAGATTGATCAATGGTCTCCTGCAGTTGATTTCTAAAAATATAAAATTGCAGGCAGTGCTGGCGGAAGCTGAGCTTCACTCGTGATTGATCTTCAAGTCTTGGCTGTATCTTGTTCAGGTTTTTAAGATTATCAGCCGACAGACGGAATGAGTGGAGAAGGGAAATTCCCAAGCCGACATGAAAATCCGTCCGTGATATTCATTTTACTAAATGAATCAAACTAACCGTGGAGGAAACAGAAATCGATGCCATGATTGGTCATTTGGTTCATATAATAACAAAAATGTATCTCAATAGAGAATGTGACAGCTATGTTCAAAATAAGCAGTCAGAAACTGTGGTGTTCTTTATGTTGCTTATTTCAGGATGGTTGGCGTAGTGTTCACAAAGACCACAAAATAGCTTTAACTTTAACAAAGCTATAAATTTATTAACACTACGAACTTGGATTTGACATCCACTCCTTAAGAATACAAAGTTGATTAATACCATCTAACTACACTCATTTACAGCTAATTTCACTACTGGTTTAAACTATGATCTGCTCTCACTTACACTATCTACTCTTCTAACCTTCACCAGCTATCTCTTGCATACACTCCTCCCCTAAGGCTTAGCAACACTGCCTTATATAGTTGTAACATAGCTCCCTCTAGTGGCTACTCTCGACACTACATTAACCTTGCCTAGTTAGAATAATACCACAGAAACCTGGGCGGAATTCTCTGTTGCCCGACTCCGAAATTGTGTTCAGCGATCGGGCGGAGAATGGGCTCCGACGCCAAAATTGGGGCCAGCGGCAGTTTGACGCCAGTCAGCCACGTTCCACCCCCTCCGAAATGGCATCATCGTGCCGCGCACCGCGCACAGTCGCAATGCCGTTGGCACTTCATCAGCCGGCCCACTCGCGATACTCCACCCCTGATGGGCCGAGTTCCCGACGGCACAGATCACGTGTGGTCACACAAACTGTGAACCCTGCATGGTGGCCACAGGCTGTGTCCACCCGGCCGGGATCCGTGTCATTGGGCGGGAGGGCTTCTGTGAGGGCTGAGGGGACTGGTGAGGGGTAGCCAGGGGGTGACCAGGAGGTGGGCTGTGGGGTCACAGATGGTGGGTTGGGTTTGCGTACGGCCGGCACCGTGTTTTACGCACGACCGCTGCAGGTTGTCAGCCGTGCACATGCGCGGCCCAGGACCCGGCCATTCTCCGGCAGTCTTCGGCGTGGGAAGTAGGAGTTCCAGTCGGCGCCGGTGCTTGCCCCTCATTGGTGCCAGAATTGGTGAGGGGTTCACGCGGCTTTTTTTGCCATAAAACTCCCACGGATTCTCCGTTCGAGCCGGCACTTAGCCGCGTTTATTGAGGGACGAAGATTGTCCAGGACGCCAGGATGAGACATTCTTCAAAATGTCGACCATGGGATCTTTTACATCCACACACGAGCGGGCAGACCCGTGCCACGGCTCATCCGAAAGGACAGAGCACCTCTGGCAGTGCTGCACACCCTCGGCACTGAACCAGGGCGTCAACCATTATATGCAGTCTGGAGTCCCGGAGTGGGACTCAAACCGAGAACATTCTGAGTTCGAGACAAGAGCACCACCAACTGAGGCAAGCCCAACACTGATTGGGTAGCTTGTTTAAAGAACCGGCAGGGGTACAGCAGGCCGAATGGCCTCCTTGTGTGGCTCAGCCGTGTTCTGTAATTTTGAAGTGGAGTCACTGCTGCAATGTAGGGAATGAGGCACCCGATTTGTGCACAGCAAGCCCCCACAAAAAGCTTGATAATGATAAATACTTGTGGAAAATCATCGTTGACCATGGATCAAAGCACATAGAGGTTACCACGGAAACCAGAAGGAGGAATGACTGTCGGTCGAATCCCGAGTCATTGTTCCACATATATTTGGTCCTGATATGAGTTTTATATAAATCTCTGTTATTTCGTAAGGTGATTTCACAACACCCAGCCCCAGCTGTGCGCTCGCTGACAGTAATGAGAAAACAGGGCACCGAGATCTCTCTCCAAACCTTTCATCTTTATTCCATCAACAAATCATTTTGGTCATGAAATTAAGATCTGGTATGACCGTACTGCATATCAGAAAGAAAATAAGTCCCTGATGATAGAAACAGAAAGAAAAGATAATGACAAGATTATCTTTGGACTCTTTGGAAAGGAATGTTTATAAAAAATTGATTTCTGTCAACGTCCGCTGGCAACGTCCTGGCAACACTCAGTTTTTTAAAAATAAATTTAGAGTACCCAATTATTATTTTTTTTTTCCAATTGAGAGGCAATTTAGGATGGCCAAATCCACCTACCCTGCACATCTTTGCATTGTGGGGGTGAAACCCACGCAGACACTGGGAAAATGTGCAAACTCCACACGGACAGTGACCCAGGGCTGGGATTCGAACCTGGGACCTCGGCGGCGAAGTCCCAGTGCTAACCACTGCGCCACGTGCCGCCCCGGCAACACTCAGTTAAAGAACTAAAGCAGGAATCAACATTATTAAACACAGTCGACTGACCATTTCCCTCGTTAAAACAATGCATCTTTATTTTAATATTCTTGCATATAGAAGCAGAAAGCCAAGTCAAATCCTGAATTTAATATAGTTTATCTCAGTGTGTAAGTTGACCCGGCAAATAGGACAACCTCATTCCGCCGGTCCCATGAATCATCTGCAGGACTCCCCGTCGGCAGGATCCTCCGCTTCGCGAGCAACGCACGCCCGCCCATGGCACCTGGGGGGCAGTGGCAGCGGCTGTCAGTGCGGGCAGCGTAACCAGGTGGACCGTCGCTCAATATGGGTAGAAGACCAATGGCCTCCACTGGTACAGGTAAATTACCCCGTCTCTCCTGGCATCAGTTCTGCCTGCCAACCCTCAAACCCCCACTGATCACTGGCTGACATCTCGCACCTACACACACCAATCTTGGTGCTTGCCCCTCAGCACCCCCTGGCACCCACATTCACGTCCAGCTGCGGTGCCCACACATGCCCCCTGATATTGCCCCCCCCCCCCCCCATGCCCCATCAAGCCTGCAGCTCACAATGTCCCTTCCTTGTCCCCGCGGGAGAAGATAGCCCATTATAAACGGGAAATGGCCAAGATAGGAGGCTGGAGTCCCAGAGATCCTAGTCCTCACCCCCTGTGAGGGTTCGCCCCGGAGATCGTGGGGTTGCCCGAGGAGAAAGCAGTGACCGACAGCGATGTCGGCCTGCACCAGAGAGGTGAGGATCCACTGCCCATCCATCCAGATAACCTGCCTCAAGTGAGTTGTTCATGTCGGACAAAATGATCCTTCCTCTCACTGACCACATTTATCTTGCAGGATCTCCACCCCCCCCCCCCCCCCCCCCCCCCCCCACCACCACCACCACCACCACCACCATAGGGAACACCATGGAGTAGAGCTCCTAGGGGACGACCATTGAGGCCTCACAGCTATCATCCCACTTGCACCAGGCCAGAGACACCCTCCTCGGTGAGTGACATTAATGGACAGGCTACAGGGGGCACAATCCGGTGAGCACCACACAGTTGCTGATGCACATCAGCTGGAGGCAGGAGCATCCAAGCCAGAGAACTGTTGGAGGTCTTCTGGATCTGGGTCCCGGTCAGATACCGAGCCTCTGGACAAGGCTCTCCCAGAACTGGTGAAGATGATAAGCCAGAGCCATGGCATTGAGGAGGGGGTGCCCGTACATTCCAGTGAGTGCATAGCCGATTGTAGGAGTCCCAAAGGCTTTGGGTGCAGGAGATGGTGTTACAATGCTGAGGCCAACACAGCTAGGGCGGTGAACGCCAAGAGCGCAGCATTCACATCTTGAGTGGTGGTGTCCAAGGCGTGGCTCAGTCTGTGACGCCCATGGCTGAGGGCCTCAACATCATGTCCCAGTTGCTGTGGGACATGTCCCAGATGCAGGTGGACATTGCCAAGACATTCCAGCGCGTGGTCCAGTCACAGAGGAACATCGCTGAAGGCGTCAACATCATGGTTCAGACAATCGGGGGGGTCACCAGTATTCCTGCAAAGGTAGATACCAACTCCCTTCCGGTCTACTCCAACTTCATATGTTCATATTGTACAAGGTAGACAGGAAAATAGACTTGAAGCCGCAGTCAGATCAGTCATGATCTAGTCTGATGGCGGAGAAGGCTCAAGGGCCAAATGTCCTACTCCTGCTCATAATTCATATGTTAACATTGTATTCATGTCTACATTCCTATCTACCAACAACCCCCCCCCCCCCCCACCCCGCCCCGGCACATTGCGGCAAGATCAAACGCCCCGATCCAGACCCCGTTCAGAGGATGGATGGGAGTGCTGTCAGCAGAAAGACAGGATCAGACTTCAGCATAAACTGAGGAGCACCAGAGCTAACCTCACAGCGAGTGATCATCACTCTCCTGGCTTGTACACTGACCCGCTGACAGTGCCGACACAGGCCCATCGCCCTGGGGCAAAGTTACGTGTGAGCCATCTATTGCCCCGGACCTCTGGCACCCCGCCGATGGTGGAGCATCCTACTGCCTGGGCACCTTGATGGTCCAGAATTTCATAGAATTTACAGTGCAGAAGGAGGCCATTAGGCCCATCGAGTCTGCACTGGCCCTTGGAAAGGCCACCCTACCCAAGCCCACCCTATCCTCATAACCCAACCCAACCTTTCTGAACACTGAGGGCAATTTATCATGGCCAATCCACCGAACCTGCACATCTTTGGACTGTGGGAGGAAACCGGAGCACCCGGAGGAAACCCACGCAGACACGGGGAGAACGTGCAGACTCCGCACAGACAGTGACCCAAGCCGGGAATCGAACCTGGGACCCTGGAGCTGTGAAGCAACTGTGCTAACCACTGTGCTGCCCAGGTTGAATGTGATGTAGTTGGATGCCCGGGCATACAGGGTATCCGTGACTGGCCTGATGCACCTGTGGGTTGTAGCTTGAGAAATGCTACACAGGTCCCCGCTCGAGCCCTGGAATGAGCCAGTTGTGATGACCTTCACGGCCACCGGGAGCGGATAAGCTTCGCCTCCACCGGGTGCCATGTATACGAGATGTGGCATCGGTGCCGCACTGTCTCTTTTTTGAGACAGAGTATTCCGCGGCACATGCTATGCATCATCTCATCGAAAGACCAGCGACCCCTGTGTGGCGCTAACAATTATACATAAAGCCTAGAGACTGGTACAATAGAGGCTTTATTGCTGTACGATGTTGTCCCTCCATCCGCAAACTGTAGACTGAGGGACTGAGCAGCTCTCATACATATTTATACACAACTCCCTGTGGGCGGAGCTAGCCGGCAGGGGCTGACCGGAGGAACCTGTATTACAGGTACAGGCATACATCCCCCTACTGCAGTACACATAACTACAGTGGTTATCTCACCACATTCACCCCCTGTAAAAAATGAGTCCGGCGGGGGTGACATGTAACTGTAATATAAAAGAAACTATTTACAAGAGGGTCCAACAAGGAAAATCAAGAGTCCATCCGGTTAGTAGGTTACAGGTTGAGCCGAATCGGTGGTCGGACGTTCCGCTGTGATCGGCGTAGCTGTGGTGGTGATGTCGGCACCGGCGGTGATGGCCCCGATGGTGCAGGTGCTGGCGGTGTTGGTGCTGGCTGCTGGCGGGATGACTCCGAGAGCAAGCCGAAATCTTCCATGTCCTCCAGGGCGGGCAGGGGGATGAGGGATGGACCTGATGGGGACGAAAAGGGGGGCGCTGGGGTTGGCGCAGGAAGGTGTGTGGGCATGGGATCGGCACCTGAGGGGGCCAGGTCCCGGAGCGAGACTGTGTCCTGGCGGCCGTCGGGGAACTCCACGTAGGCATACTGAGGGTTGGCGTGGAGAAGGCGTACCTTGTCCACCAGGGGTTCCGCCTTGTGGTGCCGGACATGCCTACGGAGAAGGACTGGGCCCGGAGTCGTGAGCCAGGTCGGGAGCGACACTCCGGATGTGGACTTCCTGGGGAAGGCAAAAACACGTTCATGGGGTGTACTGTTAGTTGCGGTGCACAGTAGCGACCGAATGGAATGGAGCGCATCAGGGAGGACCTGCTGCCAGCGAGCGGCTGGGAGGTTCCTGGACCGTAGGGCCAGCTGGACGGCCCTCCATACCGTCCCGTTCTCCCTCTCTACCTGCCCGTTTCCCCGGGGGTTGTAGCTGGTCGTCCTGCTGGAGGCGATACCCCTGCTGAGCAGGAACTGACGCAGCTCATCGCTCATGAACGAGGATCCCCGGTCACTGTGGATATAGTCGGGGAAACCGAACAGGGCAAAAATGGAATCCAGGGCTTTGATGACGGTGGCAGACGTCATATCCGGGCATGGGATGGCGAAGGGGAACCTAGAAAACTCGTCGACCACACTAAGGATGTAGGTGTTGCGGTCGGTGGAGGGAAGGGGCCCTTTGAAATCCACGCTGAGGCGTTCAAAGGGGCGGGATGCTTTCACCAGGCGCGCGCGATCTGGCCGGTAGAAGTGCGGCTTGCACTCCGCACAGACCTGGCAGTCTCTGGTGACTGTCCGTACTTCCTCGACGGAGTAGGGCAGATTGCGGGCTTTGATCAGATGGTACAAGCGAGTGACCCCCGGGTGGCAAAGGCTCTCGTGCAGGGCACGGAGCTGGTTCACTTGTGCGCTGGCACATGTACCTCGGGAGAGGGCGTCTGGGGGCTCGTTGAGCTTGCCGGGGCGATACAAGATCTCGTAGTTAAAGGTGGAGAGCTCGATTCTCCACCGCAAGATTTTGTCGTTCTTGATCTTGCCCCGCTGCGTGTTGTTGAACATGAAGGCTACCGACCGTTGGTCAGTGAGGAGAGTGAATCTCCTGCCAGCCAGGTAATGCCTCCAGTGCCGCACCGCTTCAACGATTGCCTGGGCCTCCTTTTCGACAGAGGAATGCCGAATTTCAGAGGCGTGGAGGGTGCGTGAAAAGAATGCCATGGGTCTGCCGGCCTGATTTAGTGTGGCGGCAAGAGCGACATCTGAAGCGTCGCTCTCTACTTGGAAAGGCAGAGTCTCGTCTACGGCGTGCATCCCCGCCCTGGCTATGTCAGATCGAATGCAGGCGAAGGCCTGTTGTGCCTCGGCCGAGAGGGGAAAATGTGTGGACTGGATAAGTGGCCGGGCCTTGTCTGCGTATTGCGGGACCCACTGGGCGTAATAAGAGAAAAACCCATGGCAGCGTTTGAGGGCCTTGGGGCAGTGGGGGAGCGGAAGCTCCATGAGGGGGCGCATGCGGTTGGGATCGGGCCCCAGTAGTCCGTTTTGGACTACGTAGCCAAGGATAGCTAAGCGGTCTGTGCGGAACACGCATTTCTCCTTGTTGTACGTGAGATTAAGGAGAGACGCGGTGTGGAGGAATTTATGAAGGTTGGCATCATGGTCCTGCTGGTCATGGCCGCAGATGGTGACATTATCGAGGTACGGGAAGGTGGCCTGCAGCCCGTACCGGTCAACCATTCGGTCCATTTCCCGCTGAAAGACCGACACCCCATTCGTGACGCCGAAGGGAACCCTCAGAAATTGGTACAGACGACCGTCTGCCTCGAAGGCAGTGTAGGGACGGTCCGATTTACGGATGGGGAGCTGGTGGTAGGCGGATTTCAGGTCAATAGTAGAGAAGACCCGGTACTGTGCAATCTGATTGACCATCTCAGAAATGCGAGGGAGGGGGGTACGCGTCGAGCTGCGTGTACCGGTTGATGGTCTGGCTGTAGTCCACGACCATCCTGTGCTTCTCCCCAGTCTTAACCACTACCACCTGGGCTCTCCAAGGGCTGTTGCTGGCCTCGATGATACCCTCCCGAAGCAGCCGCTGGACTTCGGACCTGATGAAGGCCTTGTCCTGGGTGCTGTACCGTCTGCTCCTGGTGGCGACGGGCTTGCAATCCTCAGTCAGATTGGCAAAGAGGGAGGGAGGCTCGACCTTGAGGGTCGCGAGGCCGCAAACGGTGAGGGGAGGTAGGGGTCCGCCGAATTTGAGGGTGAGGCTCTGGAGATTGCACTGGAAATCCAGGCCTAGTAAGAGGGAAGTGCAGAGGTCGGGGAGAATGTACAGACGGAAACGGTCGAAATCTACGCCCTGTACAGTAAGTTTAACCAGGCAGAAACCCCGGATAGGGACAGAGTGGGAACCGGAGGCAAGGGAGATCTGCCGGTCAGCGGGATGGATCGCAAGGGAATAGCGCCTTACCGTGTCTGGGTGGACGAAGCTCTCGGTGCTCCCGGAGTCGATGAGGCAGGAGGTCACATGGCCGTTGACCAGCACCGATGTGGAAGAGGGTGCCAGGCTGCGAGGGCGGGACTGGTCGAGCGTAACGGAGGCGAGCAGTGGTTGGTCGGCGGTTGAGTCCGATGAGTCCGACGCGGAGCGGTAGCGACCCGTGTCCCGTGATGGCGGCCCCTGGAGTCTAGATGTCGGCATCCCCAGCACCTGTGGGTAAAATGGCGGCGTCCATGGAGCGCCCGTCATGGGGTCGGAACAAAATGGCGGCGCCCATGGAACGCACATGGCAGTGGTGGACGAAGATGGCGGCGCCCATGGGGCGCACGTGGCGGGGGCGGCAAAAGATGGCGGCGGCCACTGATCGCACGTGGGGTCGGGAGAAGCGGACGGCGGGGCCCATTGAGGGAGCGGCTGAGGCGTGGGGACCGGCGGCGCGATAGCGGCGACCGTCCGGGACTGACACACCGCTGCAAAGTGGCCTTTCTTGCCACAAGCTTTGCAGGTCGCTGTGCGGGCCGGGCAGCTTTGGCGAGGGTGCTTCTGCTGGCCGCAGAAGTAACATCGGGGACCCCCAGGGGGTGCGGTGCGGCGGGCAGCACAGGCATAGTGCGCGGGGGCGGCTGCTGGGGGGTCCGTTTGCGGGTTCCACGCGGGGTAGGACGGATGGGCCTGGGGGGGCCGTTTGTGGGGTCCACGAGGGGTAGGATGGGTGGGCCGAGTGGCTGGCGGAGTAGGTTTGTGCACTACGGGAGGCGGCCGTCATGGAGAGTGCCAGGGCCTTTACGGCCGCGAGGTCGGGAGCGACCCCTTCCAGCAGTCGTTGCCGGATGGGGTCCGATGCAATGCCTGTAACAAAGGCATCGCGCATGATTAAATTAGAGTGCTCCGTGGCTGTGAGGGCCCGGCAGTCACAGTCTCGTACCAGAGGTATAAGGGCCCTCCAGAAGTCCTCAATCGACTCACCCGGCTGCTGGATGCGAGTGGAAAGTTGATGCCTCGCAAAGAGAGTGTTCGTCGATGGTGCATAATTCTCCTTGAGCAGTTCTATAGCTGCGGTGTAGTCGGTCGCATCTCGAATGAGCGGAAAGACGCTGGAGCTAAGTCTGGAGTACAGGAGTTGCTTTTTCTGACCCTCCGTCGGGGGAGGGTGTGCTGAAGAGATGTAGGCCTCGAAGACTGCGAGCCAGTGATCAAAGTCTTTTCTGGCGTGAGGCGAATGTGGATCCAGCTGCAGACGGTCAGGCTTGACTCTGATGTCCATGGTGACTGGGAAATCGTACAGCAATAAATTGTGGCGCTAACAATTATACATAAAGCCGAGAGACTGGTACAATAGAGGCTTTATTGCTGTACGATGTTGTCCCTCCATCCGCAAACTGTAGACTGAGGGACTGAGCAGCTCTCATACATATTTATACACAACTCCCTGTGGGCGGAGCTAGCCGGCAGGGGCTGACCGGAGGAACCTGTATTACAGGTACAGGCATACATCCCCCTACTGCAGTACACATGACTCACCTAACTACAGTGGTTATCTCACCACACCCTGTACACCTTGGGTCATCGCTAGCCTCCCCCTCTGGGTTCCTCCTCGGCCTGATGGGCAGCCGGGTCTTCATGGCACCTGCACTTGGGGTGCCACCTCCAACCTGCCTCATCACTGCTGCCACCCTCTCCGGCTTCCATCTGTCTCAGTTGCCACCAGCAACGCCAGGCCAGGCCCTGTGGGATCCACACCAACAAACATTGGTTTAAATGGAATTGAGGTTTCAGAGATGGGCTTATACACCAACATCAAAGTTAAGTATTTTGAACGTGCCTGCTCTGTGTACGTGGCTAATTCAAATTTGATTTTTAAGGATCCTGCTTAAGAGCCCTATTGATAAACAATTGCATAGCTGCAAAAATATGCTTTCTCGATATGATCATTCACTGATTCCTCATTATTTCCACAGTGAATCAGCTGTACTGTTAACCGGGAGTTAAATCTCAGACTGTCAGCACACACAAATGAACTCCATCTGTACAGCCAGATTTAGTGATATATTGTTCACAACTGCATTGCTGTATTCCAAGCGAATGTCCTAATTTATTCATATGAAATTTCACTGTCCTCTTTAAGTGGGTTAATAACTTCACTAAAATACCTTCTGCTGATCTCCCACTCTGGTGAATTGTAGCCCAGTGGTGAAATAGAGAAACCATGAAGGTTCCGGAGCTTTCTATAGGGAGAGAAAAGCAGAGCTAACATTTCAGAGAAAAGCTGAGCTAACAATTTAGGGTGGTGACCTTTCTGATGAAGCATTACCTCCATTTCTCTCTCTACAGACACAGCCAGACTTGCTGAGGATTCCCGGCGTTTTTTGTTCTTTATTTCAGATTTCCCAGCATTTGCAGTATCTCGTTTTTGAACGTGGAAGTCTTGGATTGTTGTAAAAGGCCAGCTTGTTCACTAGTCAACATGGGTAGGCAACCTGCCATCTCGAGGTGCTCTGCTCCACACTGCCAGCCTGCCAGCTCATCAGTGTCTCGATTTAAAACATCTCATCCTCGTTGTCAGATCTCCCAATTGTCGTGTCAGGTACACTGGTCTAACACTGGCTGCAACTGGATGTAGCTTATATCAGAAAGATACTCCAGACCTTGAAGTTAGTTCAATCAGGTTTATTGAACTAATAGCACAGTTAGCACAGTTCTCTGTGAGTTCGACTCTCTGCTAGCTTAAGTGTGGTTACTCTGTCTGACTGAACCCGACTCGCTCTTAGCCACGTGGTGGACGTGTGAGATTGTAACAACACCCTTGACTGACTCTCTAGATGTTGATCAGTGGACAGAGGCGGAGTGTGAGTGCCTTGTGTCTTTTATAGTCAGATCCCACCCCTGAAAGTCCTGCCTACTCATTGGTCATGTCCTGTTCTCTGTGTCCATTAGCTGTTTGTTTGTGTATCATTATGTGTGTGTTTGCATATCTTGACACCAATGACCTCTCTATCTCTGTGCAACCATGAGGCATATACGTGATGGTGTCATAACCTCAAGCCCAGGGTGATGCATTTTTCTCTATTACCCACGCATGCAGATACTTCCGTTCAGCTCCTCCGTGACTTCTTTCAACCGTTTCAACCACCGTGACAGCGGTGAAACAGTTTAAGGTTACGCTGACTACACTTTGAGCGAGTTCACTGGTAGCGAAGCGCTTTAAGATGTCTTGAAGCCATCAAGTTGCTGTAGAAATGCAAATTCTTTCTTGTTTTCTCTTTTGAAGATTTGGTCACTGGAGCACAGATCAGGAATTCAGCATGGGCGGTGAGTGAACTGCAGAAATCGCCATTCAGGCATCTCATTGAATGGGAGGTTGTACCATATTGGGAGGCAAAGTGGGAATGTTACTGGAGTATTCATTAAGAGGCATGGATTCAGAACGGTAGCACAGTGGTTAGCACTGTTGCTTCACAGCTTCAGGGTTCCAGGTTCGATTCCCAGCTTGGGTCACTGTCTGTGCGGAGTCTGCACGTTCTCCCCGTGTCTGCGTGGGTTTCCTCCTGGTGCTCCGGTTTCCTCCCATAAATCCTGAAGGGCACGTTTGTTAGGTAAATTGGACATTCTGAATTCTCCCTCAGTGTACCCGAACAGGCGCCGGAGTGTGGCGACTGGGGATTTTCACAGTAACTTCATTGCAGTCTTAATGTGAGCCTACTTGTGACAATAAAGATAATTATTATTATCAAATCCTCACCACAGCAGCTGGGGAATTCAAAATAGGTTAAGTTTCGCATAAAGAGCTCAGGCTGGATTTTCCATGCCCCCGTGATGTCCTTTGATTTCTTACTGAGGATGGTTTTCATGTGTAGTGTCTCACAAAGAACATCAAGCCATGTAGTGAACAAAGCTAATTTATTAACACAACAAAATAAATAGATTTGACTGTTTTGCTAAGATCTGGAAGACGACAGATTGACTAAGACTATAATTCTACTAACTACAGAGCTCCTGATGACACGACTATTCTCTATTTCTCCTCACAACCAACTCCCCGAATCAAGAGTATCACGTGATCCATGTGTATGCACTTGACCGCCATCTAGTGGTTGGATGTAGTCCCAGTAAATTGTTAACCCTTCAATATCCTTACAAAACACATATTGTCCACCCCCCCCCCCCCCCCCACCCCACCCCCCACCCCCCCATTCCATGCAGCGTGTTTTGTGGTTGCGGAGGCCGTCCGTCATTGTCCGCCTGCTGGACCTTCCGGTCCCGCCGTTGTCTATTTGGTTTTCCCGTTGCTCGCACTGCTGTATCGAGTCTGATTGGGTGTTTGTGGCCTCCGCACTGGTGTCATTAGTCACCCTGCGGCGTGGGGGGGGGGGGGGGGGGGGGGGGGAGGGGGTGTCAGTGGGACAGGAAGATCCTGCCAGCGGGAATGGCCGGAAGATTTCGGCTGTAGGATCAGTAATGTTGAAGATGGATTTGTGGGATTGTTGCGAAACCCCATTTAATTCACCAGCGTCCCTATGGTGAAGGAAATTGGTTGTCCTTACCCTACTGGGACTCTATATCACAGCAATGTGGTGGTCTCTGGATTGCCCTATAACATGGCCTAGGTAGTGGCTCAGTAAGGAGGTCCCTCAGCATCACTTTCTCGATGGTTATTCCAATACACCCGTTAAGAACATAGAGCAGGGATCATAGAACATACAGTGCAGAAGGAGGCCATTCGGCCCATCGAGTCTGCACCAACCCACTTAAGCCCTTACGTCCACCCAAACCCTGTAACGCAATAACCCCTCCTAACCTTTTTTGGTAACTAAGGACAATTTATCATGGCCAATCCACCTAACTTGCACGTCTTTGAACTGTGGGAGGTAACCGGAGCACCCGGAGGAAACCCACGCAGACACGGGGAGAACGTGCAGACTCCGCGCAGACAGTGACCCAGCGGGGAATCGAACCTGGGACCCTGGTGCTGTGAAGCCACAGTGCTAGCCACTTGTGCTACCGTGCTGCCCACAATTACCTCGGTAAAGTTGAGGTCACTCAAAACTCTGCTGTCCCTATCCTGACTCACACCAAGTCCGCTCTCCCATCACCCCTGTGCTCCCTGATTAACACTGGCTGCTGGCCAAGCAATGTCTTGATTTTAAAATTCTCATCTTTGTTTTCAAACCCCTCCGTGGCCTCGCTTCTTTCTGCCAATCTGTGTAATCGCCTCCGACCCCACAACCCTCCGTGATCTCTCTGTTCCTCTGGCTTCTTGAGCTTCCCCAATTTTAATGGCTTCCCCATTGGTGGCCAGGCCTCTAGCTGCCTCAGCTCCAGTGTCGGGAATTCCCTCTGCCCACCTCTCTGCCTCTCTATCTCACCTTCGTCCTTTAAGATGCTCCTTGACCCCTACCTCTCTGACCAAGCTTTTGGTCACCTGACCTAATATCTCCTCATGTGGCCTGGTGCCACACTTTGGTTTGTAAAATTCAAGTGAAGCACATTACATAACTTTAAAGGTGCTATATAAATATAATTTGTAGTTGTAATTAGGGATGGGAAACAAATGCTGGTCTTGCCAATGGTAGCTATATCCTGTCGATGAATAAAGTATCAGCCTGTGTCCAAACTCCTGGTCACGTCCTTCTGACAGAAATGCTTTGAGCGCAGCTTTGTCGAATTTACCAGCTCAGTTAAGCCCAGCATTGGCAGAAGCCCAACCCAGTTGGCAATCACAGTGGTCCATGGCACAGGGAATACATTAATGGAGTTCTCCCACACCGCAGTGCTTACAAATTAAATTTCTTACAAAACCCATCTTTGGCTCCACAGAGGTGGTTCTTTAATCTTCTGGCCGTCAAAGTAGTAATAAAGGTCAAATTACTTCCTTTGGACAGTTTTTTATTTTCTTCCAGATGAGATTTCAAGCGCTAGGTTTTCTTAACTCTTACACACATAACAGTAACAGGCATCAATTTCTATCCCCTAAACTTGTCGCTTATTTTTTTTTTAAATCGCCCTTGTGTATGAAAATCTCCTTAGCTCAGAATATTTCCTGATTTTCTCACAGGAAGACAAATCGCGCCATTCCCCTTCTTCCTTGATTGTCCTAGCAATCTGCGTTTCTTGAGTAAATAGATCTGAGATACAGATTTTAAAAAATAATAATCTATATGGGTGTCGCCGGTAAGGCCAGAATTTATTGCCCATCCCTAGTTGCCCTTCAGAAGATGATGGTGAGCTGCCTTCTTGAACCGCTGCAGTCCATGAGGCTTAGTGCTGTTAGACAGGGAATTCCAGGATTTTGACCCAGCGACAGTGAAGGAGCGGCGATATATTTCCAAGTCAGTACAGAAAGGCACTTGACGCTATTGATGACATCTTAGCAGATGTGAATGGTGCTGAACACTTTGATTAACTTTACCTCAGCGCAAGCTACCATCAAATCGAGCTTGCAGAAGAGTTGAGATACCTTACCGTCTTCTCCACTGAAGCCAATCCAGTAGCTGAAGTGTCTCAACACATGGGTCACCCTGTACTTCACAGACTTGAAGGCACACTGAACATCAGTGTTGATATTCCCATCTATGTTCACACTAAAAATAAACTTGAGGCCCTCCTGCAATGATTTAGAGAACTGTCATGACATACATCCATGTATATAATGGAGTGCAGAAAGGCAGTGATTGACACACGGGATGACCAGTAAGCACACAGAACAGAGCAGCCAATCACCAGACAGGACACCACCACTATAAAGCCAGAGGGCACCAGTTTTCCCGCTCTCTCGGGATCCAGCCTCTGAGACAGTCAGAGCTCGTGAGCATAGCCAGTGCAAACACCATGTGGCAGTCAGTTAGTCTAGTCAGGCTAGCCTCAGGTCTCCAGTCAAGTCAGCATAGTGCCAACCCACAGTTGAACAGGTAAAATAGTTAGATGTTAAATAAAATCGTGTTGCATCTCATCAAGTGTTGGAAGTCTGTCTCTCGCTACACTGCATCAAGCGCAGTCCACGTAGACCCAGCCTGCCCAACACATCAGTAACCTTATCGTAAACACAAACAAGTGCTTGTTCAATGAAAGCAGAATCAAATTCTGTGTTCAGCGGTGAGGGAGTTGTAGACTGAGTGGTCATGTGATGGCATGATGACGCGGCCACAAAAAGGGTCAAGTGTCGGGATGGTGGGAATCCTCCCCAGAGAACGGGCAGAGCACAAGCCCGGAGTAGATGCTCAGCTGGTGAATAAAGTATTGTTTATCACAAATCCTTGTTGTCTGTGTGTGGGAACCTTTGACATGGTGTCAGGAGTAGGCAGCATGGCACAAGGACTTTGCCGCATTGACCCACACTGCAGGCAGTTGGGAAAATTGTTGAGAAGGAATGGCGTATTTACTGCGATGCTGCATTATCTGATAAGTCAAAAAAGGTACGAGCTGACACTAAACTTATCGGGCCTGGAGGCCGTGAAGAAGTTCATGCCATTTGTTTTTCAAATGGAGAAGGAGAAAGAGGACATCAAAATCATTCTTAAAAACTTTAATCATTTGCCTCCCAGTAAAAAATATATTACTTGACAGGCACGCATTTAATTCAACAAACTGAAGGGCAGATGAATGAATACAATCTTATACAGCAATCTTGAAAATCTTAGTCAAGCAATGTACACCCTTACTGATGAGTTAGTCAGTGACCAATTTAGTCTGCGGGTCTACAGTGATTATTTTCCACAAGTAGCTGCTATTGGAAGGCAGGGAAACCCCTTATGACGTCCAATCACGTGTTGTGACCAACACAAAAGGATCAATGATCAGTGTGCGGTCAATGTGAGAAATTGCTAAATGTTATATTTTGTTGGAGTAATGGTATTAAAACCCAGTGTTCAAATACATACAGTAAGAAGTCTTACAACACCAGGTTAAAGTCCAACAGGTTTGTTTCAAACACGAGCTTTCGGAGCACGGCTCCTTCTTCAGGTGAATACATACAGGCAGTACGTCTGCCAAAGCTGTGATTAAGGAGTCGTAAAAGTGAGACAATCATTGATTTTAGCCATTTACTTGTTTCCATTTAGATGGCGAATGGAATATTGATAATGTTTCGGAAGTTTCCTGTGGTGTAAATAATTTATGATAGCGTTTAGTCCTAGCTAAGCATGGATATCCTAATGGGAGGAATGTGGAGAATGCCTTATGCTTGGGCTACAGATGATGTAATTAATAGGAGGAGCCTAGTCTGTCTAGTTTTGCAGACTGCTGTAAGATTTTATGTTGGACAGCAGTTTGCCAGAGCATTTGAGTCTGACAAGGCAGAAGGCTTTTCAGGTTGTTTCTAAAAGGGTCTCTTTCCAAACACCTGCAGAGAGAAGTAAGTATCTTGATGGTTAACTCTATTTATAAGTGGCATTTGAATTGTATTTGGTAGCTTCGTTGGAATATGTGGCAGATGTAGTTAGGGAGTTAAAGTTTTTTATTCCTTTTGTTTAAGAACTGATTTGACTGTTAATTGGAAAGCTATTACTGTGTTGCTAATGCGATTGATGCTGTGTACAAATTAAAGATTACTTTGACTAGAAATGCATGTTACAAATTGCAAATTGTTGGTAGTCTCATAGAGAGATAGAGGGTTGCAACATGAAAACAGGCCCTTCAGCCCAACTTGTCCATGCTGCTCGGTTTTTACCACTAAACTAGCCCCAATTTCCCACATTCATATGGGAGCCCTAGCAACTGCTAAGCAGGGTTCACAAATCATCACACAAAACACATCACATTTCAAAGCATGAGAACCGCGATTCATAAACATTGAATCCAATTCTGACACCAACGTCTCAAATGAAGAAAGTGAGTCAAATGACAGCACACCTGATGTTGGTCAATAACCTACCTGTGAGGCACAGCATCCACCACACTTAAGGGGCTGGTTTAGCTCACTCAGCTAAATCGCTGGCTTTTAAAGCAGACCAAGCAGGCCAGCAGCACGGTTCGATTCCCGTACCAGCCTCCCCGGACAGGCGCCGGAATGTGGCGACTAGGGGCTTTTCACAGTAACTTCATTGAAGCCTACTCGTGACAATAAGCGATTTTCATTTCATTTCATTACGACACCAAGTGAAATATGTTAAGTTTCTGAACAAACCTTTCATCCCATTGTATATAACTGGGCACATTGTTACATTAATACAGAGGTTAGAATGCTAATACGTCGAATGTTCAAGTTAAGCTTAAGTTTACACCTTGAAGACAAATCATTGAAATATGCATTTTCTAAGAAAGAGAGGGATGTATTGAAAATTGCAATGTACATACTGTTCACTTGAACCTAACATAGATTTGTACCGGCAGAGAGAGTCTGCAAGAAGAAGGATATCATAAACAAAGCATTTTTTTGCTCATGTAATTTAAATCCTGGTGTTTCTGCCCCAAGACCTTCAGAGGGTTGCTCTCCTTTGAATAGAAAAGATCAGAGTTGATTGAGGAGTTTAAAATATTGAAAGGTTCAGATAGAGTAAATAAAAATAAACTGTTTCCAGTGGCTGTAAGGTTGATAACAATTGCCACAGATTTAGAATGATTGTATTGAATCAGGGCTGACATGAGGAAAAGTTTTTTAATATTGAGTAGTTTGGATTTGATGAAAGATTAGCAGCGCAGCACGGTGGCACAGTGGGTAGAACTGTTGCTTCACTGCGCCAGGGTCCCAGGTTCAATTCCCGGCTTGGGTCACTGCCTGTGCGGAGTCTGCACGTTCTCCCCGTGTCTGCGTGGGTTTCCTCCGGGTGCTCCGGTTTCCTCCCACAAGTCCCGAAAGACGTCCTGTTAGGTAATTTGGACATTCTGAATTCTCCCTCTGTGTACCTGAGCAGGTACACAGTGTGGCGACCAGAAGCTTTTCACAGTAACTTCATTGCAGTGTTAATGTAAGCCTACTTGTGACAATAAAGATTATTATTATTAGATCACAAGCTGAAATGTTGGGCGGTATTTAATGGCGGTGACGGGGAGGAGGAGGTGGTAGGTGGGGTGGGGGGGGTAGGTGGGGTGGGGGGGGTAGGTGGGGGGGGTAGGTGGGGTGGGGGGGGGGGGTAGGTGGGGTAGGTGGGGTGGGGGGGGGGGGTTGTTCAGGCACCTACCTGAGCTTTCTCCAGGATCAAGGGTCCAAGGGACAAAATTTCACTGAAGACTGGTAGCCAATCAGAGATCAGCAGCTCTATTGGATCGCAGTGTCACAAGGAAGGCGGTAGTTGCTTCAGGTATGACACCCAGTTAGAGTCATCGTTGGAATCCAGACCACGGATAAGTGATTTCGGGGTGGGGTTTGTGGTAAAGAGGGGGAGGGGTCTGAGAGTAAGGGCAGGGAGGTGACAATTAGTGGTCCTCACCGTTCTCAATGCTGGGTTTCTCAATCAGGCACAGAGCACCCTTGAATGAGTGATGCCTCTGGATCCCACAAGCAATCCTGCATGGGCTTGCTTGGCAGGCTCCCAGCATTGGCAAACCCTCACCCACCACTGGGTTGATACCAGTGGAGGTCTGATGAGGCCCTTACTGGGCATTAATTGCCCCCACAAGGGCCGCCATTGCAAGCAGGATGGCAAGGTCATCCATAATCCTACTAACCACGGATTTAATCGGGGTGGAGATGAGAAGGCGTGTGGCTCTCTCACTGATAGCTTCCTGCCTGACTAAATGTGCACCACCCACCAAACCTACCAACAGGCAGGGCATAAAATTCCGCCTGTTTGTTTTTAAGCGTATCTTCACAGCACACTTTTTTTTTTACCTTTTGAGGAACAGTGAGGGAAGAATTCCTGAACTGATTATCAGCCTGTTGAACTGTGTCATAAACGCTCCTGATATACCTTCAACTCACCGAGAGGCAGAGAGAGCGAGTGAACATTAGGCTTTATTAGCCATGAACTTGCCTAGCCAGAGTCGGTTGTACAGATGAATGCCGCCCACAGGCGGCTGGTCTGTATATGGCCCCGGTGAGGGCGGAGCCAGAGGCGGAGCCCACCGGGGTTACAATACAGTACCTGGAAGCAGCTCGTATTACCACTTCCAGGTCATAGGTCGTCGGTTACAGTATCATACATGCATTAGGTGAATACATTCACCACAGCTCTGTTTGCGGCAAACAAATCGTGCTGTTGGACTGGAACCTGAAGCTTCTGGTCCAGAGGTACAAACGCTACGCACTGCGCCACAAGAGTTCCTGTGCATTCCGTCAATTAACTCTCTCTCTCTCAACAGAGGCTGCCCGACTTGCTGAGTGTGACAGCACTTTCTGTTTTTATCTAGGGTTTGGAGTGCACTGTCTGATCGCACCATGGATACAAGATGGGATTTTCCACCCCCCCCCCCCCCCCCCCCCCCCCCCCCCGCCTGTGGGATATTCCAGTTGACCTCCCTTGGTAGGTTCCCCCCCTCGGGGGGCATGTCAAAGCCCCCGGCAGGCAACATCTCACCGCACCCACCGCAGGAGCCCTGCCTTGGGAGGATTACAAAAGTCCTGGCCACAGAATCATTCGTCACCTGGATAAATACTCAAAGGACAACATTATTTGCAGGGATATGGGAACAGAGTGGGAGCAGCGGGATGAACCGGATTATTGTTTGTAAGAGCCGGCAGCGACTCAATGGGGGTGGTTGGCTGCCTTATGTGCCACAATAATCGATGATTCTATGACACTAAAGAATTAACGTTGCAAAACCCGACCATCTGAAATGTATAATTACTGTCCAGGTACTGAGCTCGATTTTGACGAATGAGCAGAATGAGCAGATTGAACACCACAGCTGAATTCTGTTCTCCGGGGGATTTTGCTAGTTTCTTCTTCCATGCCAATTTATAAATCATATTTCAACGTGGAGAATATTTGACAGCAGCGAGGAGTGAATTTTCAAAGCTATAAACATCTCTGTAAACTTCACGTATTCTACAGCCAATTGGCTCAGCGGCAAACAACATCAACGTTAGGATTTGTGCCGTCCCGTGCTCCACGTTCCACCGGCATCATAACGGTATGATGTTACAAAGGGGAAAGCTTCAGAAACATTACTGCCGCACAGTCTGGCCAGTTTTAACCAAGAATGAAGAGCACAGAAAGCTGTTGGAAACACCGAGGGGAGATTTAACCCCCCCCCCCCCAAAACTAATGGCTTTGAGTCAAGTGAAACATTAAAATGTTGAAAACCTCAAAGCCCTTTCCCAAACCGCCTCAAACTCACCCACGTCCCGCGTTTAATGGAGGCAGGATGAGAGGGGGGGGGGGGGTAGAATATTATGATGAGGGTGTATGCCTGACATTTGTACTTTATCCACAAAACCCACCTCCTGCTCCCTTGCCCTTACTCCAACTAAACAGTGATCACTGAACTACTCTTCCTGGCCCCCATGTTGTCTGACATTGTTATTGGTTCTCTCTCTTCAGATGTTATCCACATCACCCCCGTTCTCAAAGCAACCCTTGACCCACTGTCCTCGCAAACTATCGCCCCATCTCCAACCTCTCTTTCCTCTCAAAAGTCCTCGCATATTTTGTCACCTGCACAGATTTCCCCGGGAATTGCGCCCCGCCGATCGGCGTGCCCCCCGCGGCGATTCTCCGGCCCGCGATGGGCCGCAGTCCCGCCACTGACTGGCCAATCCCGCCGACGTGGTTTCAACCACCTCTGGTGGCAGCGGGATTGGCGGCGCGAGCGGGCCCCCGGGGTCCTGTGGGGGCGCGCGGGGCGATCGGACCCCGGGGGGTGCCCCCACGGTGGCCTGGCCCGCGATCGGGGCCCACCGATCGACGGGCGGGCCAGTGCCGTGGAGGCACTCTTTTTCTTCCGCCGCCGCCACGGCCTCCACCATGGCGGAGGCGGAAGAGAACCCCCCCCTACGGCGCATGCGCCGGCGGTGAGGTCAGCGGCCGTTGACGCACCGGCGCATGCGCGAACCGGCGAAAGCCTTTCGGCCAGCCCCGACGTCGGGCGGCGGCGTCAAAGGCCGTTGGCGCCGGTTTTGGCGCCAGTCGGCGTGGCGCCAACCACTCCGGCGCGGGCCTCGCCCCTAAAGGAGAATTCCGCACCTTCGGGGAGGCCCGACGCCGGAGTGGTTGGCGCCACTCCGCCCCGCCGGGTAGGGGAGAATACCGCCCCTGAAATACAAACAGAAAATGCTGGAAACACGAAGTAGGTCTGGCGGCATCAATGGAGAGAGAAATAGGGTTAACATGTCTGTCAGTCGAATTCAAGAAGGCATCTCACAACCACCTCCTCACTAGCGATTAGGGTTAAATGCTGATCCTGCCAATCATGCCCATATCTCGGCAATGAGCTAAAGAGGAAGCATTTTGTCTGCGGAGGGAAATCAAAGCAAAAGATAAACGGCAGTCGCCTGCGTGGGATCTTGAGCCACAAGTGCTCTTTTGGCAACATCCACAGTACTTTGTCCTGTGCTTACAAATGGAGCCCCCTGCTATCAGCCCCCATTAGCAGTAATCATTTCAGCAGCTTCTGAAGAATGGGAGATGTGGACCTCGGTGTTAATTGAACCTGTAACCTTTCAGTGCAATGCAGAGGATTGAAATCTCACGGTGATGCTAAACAACACCTCCACGAATGATGCAGAGCTTCTTAAAAAAGAAAATCATTAATTTTGCCGGTTGGACATTTTGTTGCCAGACGCATTGTGTTCTTCGAACATTTTCGTCCCTGTTGATTTTATTGAGCAGTGCGCAATTTGACGTTTGAAGTGTGACCTTATTCAAAACTGATTAGGCATTTGCTACCCTTTAGTTAAATTAAGTGAACAATAGGCTGGTGGACACACATTCTACTGGGACCTGTACTCAATACTGCAACCTTTACCCCTCGTTTAGACCTCCATGGTTTCCTGAATCTGGCAGTCTGCACACAGTGAGTCAATCATTCCTCACGCTGTTCCTATAAATCATTAATCAGTTTTGCACTTCAACTTTTCCTCCAGATTTAAGAAACACGCAGAAGAAGGATTGTGGATTTTAAAAGTTTGTCAGTTTGCGGCCTCCCAAAGAATGTGCGACTGATGAGGCAGACAGTTTGTTAAACATTTAAGTAGAATGTAGCATTTGTAAATATAATTGATGGCGCCTGTTTGCCCAATTTTCATGAAACAAACAATCAACCCCTTTTTCTCCTGTAGTATAAATCATTGTGATTGTTTGAAATTTGGCATTCTTGTGGAGGCACAGAACAGGCTCTGGGTGGGGGGATTTCAATGTCCGTCACCAAGAGTGGCTCGGTAGCACCCCTACTGACCAAATTGGCTGAGTTCCAAAGGACATGGCTGCGAGATTGAGTCCGTGGCAGGTGGTGGGGCACAAGAGGGGAATACATACTGGACCTCATCTTCAGCAACCTGCCTGCCGCAGGTGCATCTATTCATGACAGTATCAGTCGGAATGGCTACCGCACAGTCCTTGCAAAGAAGAAGTCCTGTCCTTCACATCCATTGTGTTGTGTGGCACTACCACCAAGCTAAATGGGATAAAGTTTGAACAGATCTGGCAACTCAATACTGGGCATCCTTGACAAGCTGTGGACCATGAGCAGCAGCAGAATTGGATTCAACCACAGTCTCAAGGCCTGCCATATCCCCCACTCTACCATTACCACCCTGGTTCAATGCAGGCGGGTATGCCAGGTTCATACCGAAAAATGAGACGCACCCGGGAAAAGCGACAACACAGGACGATTTGAATGCTGAACACCATAAGCAGCAAGGAATGGACAGAGCTTAGCAATTTCACAACCAATGGATCAGATTTAAGTCCTGCTGTCCTGCCACATGCAGCTCTGAATGATGGAGGATAATTAAACGACTCATTGAAGGAGGAGGTGCCACAAGTATCCCCATCCTCAATGATGGAGGAGTCCAGCACATCAGTGCAAAAAGTAAGTCTGAAGCATTTGCAACAATCTTCAGACAGAAGTGCAGAGTGGATGATCCATCTCGGTCTCCTCCGGAGGTCCCCAGCATCACAGATGTCAGTCTTCAGCCAATTCGATTCGCTCTGCGTGATATCAAGAGATGGCTGAAGGCACCAGGTAGTGCAAAGGCCATGGGCCCTGACAATATTCCGGCAATAGTCCTAAAAACCTGTGCTCTAGAACTTGTGTGCACCAAGCCAAGCTGTTCCAGTACGGCTACTGACATCTACCCAGCAATATAGAAAATTGCCCAGGTGTGTCCTGTATGCAAAAAGCAGGCCAAATCCAACCTGACCAATTCCAGCCCTATCAGACCATTCTCAATCATCAGTAAAGTTATGGAATGGGTCATCAACAATGCAATAACCTGCTCACTAATGGTCAGTTTGGGTTCCGCCAGAGTCAGTTCCTGACCTCATTACAGCCTGGGTTCAAACATGGGCAAAAGAGTTGAACTCCAGAAGTGAGGTGAGAGTCCAGCATCTACAAAGCACAAGGCAGGAGTGTGATGGAATACTCTCCACTTGCCTGGATGAGCGCAGCTCCAACAACACTCAAGAAGCTCAACACCATCCAGGACAAAGCAGCCCCGCTTGATTGAGATCTCACCCACAAGCATTCAATCCCTCCGCAACCGATGTTTAGTGGCAGCCGTGGGTACCGTCTACAAGATGCACTGTAGCAACTGACAAAACTGCTTCAACAGTACCTCCAAACCCATGACCGCTACCATCTAGAAGGACAAGATCAACAGATACATGATGATGGAACCATCAATTCACGAGACACGTGCTTTAAGATATGAACAGTGGTTTTAATCTACTTACTACAGAGCCAGCCTGTTACCCGTTGAACTCTCGATGAACTGCAGGCTGGCTCTGGACACGGTTATTTATACAGCAGTCTAGGGGGAGGAGTCGTGGGCGAAGCCAAGGGTGGAGCCCTGTGCAAACTCCTCAGCATTCCCAGAGCTACTCCCCCTAGTGGTCGGATAATGCTGCTGCGCTTACAATGATATTGGTAAATACAGTGTGAATTACTAAGTTACATTCACCACACATGGGAACACCACCACCTACAGATTTCCCCAAAGCCTCCCACTATCCTGCCTCGGAAGTATATCCTTCATTGTTACTGGGTCAAAATCCTGGAACTCCCTTCTCAGCAGCATTGCGGGTGTGCCGATAACACATGGACTGCAGCGGTTCAAGAACGCAGCTCACCACCACCCTCTAAAGGGCAATTAGAGATGGGCAATAAGTGCTGGCCTAGCAAGCGAAGCCCACATCCCATAAATAAATTAAAACTAACGTGTCCTGATGAGTAGAGGATGAAAAGCTTCAACAGCATCTGTCTCTTCAGCAGTATCAAACAAAATCATCAGAAAATTAAATATTGAGGTGTGGATGAAAATAATATAACTCCTCCGGGTTTGATTAATCAGGTGTTTTTGGGATCACTGAAAGTTTCTCCAAGAGGGGAGAGAGTAACGCTTCGCATTTTTCATAGTTTTGGCTCTTTTTTTCACTAGCCGTGTGGGGCATCGTGCCAGCCACCAGTTGGTAGAATTGGAGTCACGAGATAGTGGGTTCAAAACTCGGAGGGCTGAATTTTTTCAGTGCAGGAGAGTTTCCAAAGACGGGCCGGAAAACTGGGGGGGCAATGCCTTTTGGGGCATCGCGGCCATCCCCTCCCCATTCTTTGGGCCTCCCCCACATCCCAGCCTATCCCAAGTGAGCTGGTAAAGGATTGAAGCTGATACTCCATTGCAATACTAAAGGAATGCTGCATTGTTGGCGGTGCCAACTTTCAGATGAGATATTAACTCGAGGACCCGTCTGCCTGCTTGAGACGGTGGAAAAGATCTTATGGCACTACGGGTGGCACGGTAGCACAGTGGTTAGCACTGCTGCTTCACAGCACCAGGGCCCCAGGTTCGATTCCCGGTTTGGGTCACTGTCTGTGCGGAATCTGCACGTTCTCCCCGTGTCTGCGTGGGTTTCCTTTGGACGCTCATACGTAGAACATAGAACAGTACAGCACAGAACAGGCCCTTCGGCCCTCGATGTTGTGCCGAAATTTGTCCGAAACCAAGAACAAGCTATCCCACTCCCTGTCATTCTGGTGTGCTCCATGTGCCTATCCAATAACATCTTGAAAGTTCCTAAAGTGTCCGACTCCACTATCACAGCAGGCAGTCCATTCCACACCCTAACCACTCTCTGAGTAAAGAACCTACCTCGGATATCCCTCCTACATCTCCCACCCCGAACCTTATAGTTATGCCCCCTTGTAACAGCTACATCCACCCGAGGAAATAGTCTCTGAACATCCACTATCTATCCCCCTCATCATCCTGTCCAGCTTGAGGAGGATACCATCAATCACCGTCAGGTCATCCTTCACATTGTAAAATTGTGGGCACTGCCCTTTCTGCCAGCCATTGGTGAGGTTGTGGATGACATGCTGCAAGAGGGGGTCTTTGGCTGTCTCATCACAGATGAGAACTACCTTCTGATCTGTCGCCGGGAGAGTGCTAGCACACAGCTGCACCTGCCATTCGATGTGCTGGATGATCTCCAGCGGCTCACTGGGCGAGGTGACGGAGAGGGACAATGCATCAGCGATGATGACCTCCTTGCCAGGTGTGTACACCAAGTTGAAGTCATTGCACAAGTCCCGAAAGACGTGCTGTTAGGTGAATTGGACATTCTGAATTCTCCCTCAGTGTACCCGAACAGGCGCCGGAATGTGGCGACTAGGGGCTTTTTGCAGTAATTTCATTGCAGCGTTACTGTAAGCATACTTGTGACAGTAATAAAGATAATAAAGATTATTATTTTGAAGAAGAGCGGAAAGTTATCATTAACCATCCCTCAATCACCATCCTGAAAACATATAATCTTGTTTGCATTGCTGCTTGTGGGAGCTTGCTGTGCATAATCGGGCAGCACATTAGCACAGTGGGCAGCACGGTACCACAGTGGTTAGCACAGCTGCTTCACAGCTCCAGGGTCCCAGGTTCGATTCCCGGCTTGGGTCACTGTCTGTGCGGAGTCTGCATGTTCTCCCCATGTCTGCGTGGGTTTCCTCCGGGTGCTCCGGTTTCCTCCCACAGTCCAAAGATGTGCAGGTTAGGTGGATTGGCCATGCTAAATTGTCCTTAGTGTCCAAAAACTGTTAAGTGGGGTTACTGGGATAGGGTAGATATGTGAGCTTCAGTAGGGTGCTCTGTGTAAGGGCGGGTGCAGACTTGATGGGCCGAATGGCCTCCTTCTGCACTGTAAATTCTATGATAACCTGGCTGCCATATTTCCTACATTATATCAATGACTGCCCCTCAAATAGCACTTCATTGGCTGTCACATGCTTCAGGACATCTGGTGGCCATTAACGACAACATATAAACTTCATACTTTTCTTCTCCTTTGCACAGACCCTTTTAAGATATTGCCTCAAATATGTTAATAGTATTGCTGGACATCCTGCCAAAGATTTTAATCTTGCACGCATCAGGAAAAATGCATGAATGCCAAATTTCAAATACTCACCACAATTTGTACTGCAGGAGGAAACGGTGCTGATTGGTCAGCAAGTTGACTCTGATCAGCATCATTGTTTGAGATTCGATGTTCTTCCATTTATCCTGATAAATGTAAGATGAAAAGCTTCAGCAACACGCTTCTCTTTCGAGTAATATACAAAGCCTGGACTGCCCAGTGATTCTATGCTGATAATGATGAAACAAGTCTTTTTTTGCTCTGTGGGGAAGTTTAATATGATACCAAATGGTGAGGACAGGAGAGAACGAGGCATTGACGTACAGTGACAGTCATCTGGAGCTCCACATTCAGGTGCCTTGGAGCCTGACAGCAATTAGCTTTCTGCAGAGCAGATCTTTGAATTGCAGAGTCAATGGTCATCCTCGCTGTCATTGGAATGAGCGGTGCTGTCAAAAATGACTCTTTCAGTAGCGACACACGGTTAAAGTTTATTCTCCAAAAAACGCTGAATGCAGAACTAAGGTTTTACCTGCCCAGCGTAGATTGTTGCACATTTTTGATCGGCCTCTCCAAGTTCTCCGAATTGACTGCTGAGCATTTCAGCTGCGGGCTGGAGATAGTCAGAACCCTTGAAAAGGAACTTGCCTGTCTCAAAATCTGTCTGTTCCAGATTTCTCTGGTGTCTTTCCTTTGTGCTGCTCCAGGGGAGGCCCTTTTCGATTGCCAGAGGGGCACGGGTCTCTTTTAACAACAATAGCTTGCATTTATATAGCACCCTAATGAGAGGAAAAACGAAAATACTTCACATTCGCGGGGTCAGACAAAATTAGCCACCCAGCTGTTGTGTTCTCTATTTTGGTTTATTTGGGTGGCTTGGATGCGTAGTGTTGAATAAAGAACACAAAGCTTTGTTAACGAACAAAACTAAAAATTTATTACACTACTAAGATTCATTCACATTCCTCAAGTAGAAGGTTTCTATATTAAACTGCGCTATCTCTAACTACAGAACTCTCAAGTGCACAACTGCTCCTTGCTTCACCATCTTCTAACTCCCAGAATCCCGCAAGTCACATTATATATATATATGACTGTTTTGTGGTTCCCTCTAGTGGTAAGAAGCATTCTCATTAACTTGTTAACTCTTTACACCCCAGTCAATATACATATCATTACACCAGCCACATCAGGAAATACTGGGTCTGAAGATCATCGACTCGTTCAATGAGGTAGGATTTCAGAAGTATGTGGAAGGAGTAAGGGTAGTTCAGGAGGTGGAAGGGTTTTGGGAGGGAATTCTGGAGCACAGGACCCGGGCCGATGAAAACACAACCCTCAATGGCGGAGCGATTAAAATCAGGGATGTGCAAGGGATAGAACGGTAGGAGTACTGAGACCTTGGAGAGTTAAAGGGGCGCAGGAAGTTAGGGAGGGGTGGGGCCACAGAGTGTTTTGAAAATAAGAATGAGAAGTTTAAAATCCTAATGCAAAAATACAAAACTCAATGTACTTAACGTACCTGGTCAATATCAAATTGCTATTTGTGGGAGCTTACTATGCGCAAATTGGTTGCTACAACAGCGATTACACTTCAAAAGCACGCCATTAATTATCACATCCAATGGGTGAATGATGTATAAATACAAGGTTATTTTCCTCCTTTTAAGGATGTCTGAACCCAGTAGATTAGTAATTACACAAAGGATGAATTCATGTTGTTTGTTTGGCTAAAGGATTAGGTCAAATAGTCAGAGATGACTGCACAACTGATGGAACAGGCGACTGCAACTCTCTACCCACCATGTAATTGTCTGCTAGGGCAAGGGGAGATGAACTATTCCCTTTTCTTGAATATTGCTGAAAAAGAGAGACATGTTGTCGAAGCTTTTCATCTTGTACTCATCAGGACAAATGCAACAATGCCAAATCTCAAACAATCGCAACAATTTATACTGCAGGAGAGAAGTAGCTGATTGATTGGCAACTCAACTCTGATTGGCTCCAAGGCATTGCCATGGAGAAAACAACAACAAACTATTGGCTCCCCAAGCTGCCGGGTAATTACAAAAGGCACAAGACTTGAAAATATTCCTTTTATTTGCAGATAATAGGTCCCTATGTATGAATGTATGTCACTTCCTCAGGAGGAAGGAGCAGTGCTCCGAAAGCTAGTGTTTGAAACAAACCTGTTGGACTGTAACCTGGTGTTGTAAGACTTCACACTGCGCTCACCCCAGTCCAACGCCGGCATCTCCACATCATGATCTTATGGAATGGTGGTGCTGGTGTGTGGGGCTGAATGGCCTTCTTTTGTTCCTATATCTTATGCACTTATGGATACTTGGGCACATTATCAGAAGGGATCCAGCGTTCATTGTAGTTTTCAATTGTTCTGCGGTTGATTATGCCTCTCTGTTTGTTATTGATGCTCACTGTGCTTGATTAGTTAGGCCTGGGTGTGAACTCAGAGCAAAGCAAACAAATCATGGAAAGGGCTGGAAGCCAGAGCTGAAACATGGAGTAGACATTTGAAAGCATTGCATGAAGCACTGTAAATAAAGTTCCTGTGTGCATAGAAGCTGGTGTGTCCCCTCGCTTAGATCTGAGTTATAAAATGTACAATACCCATGGAGTAATACATACAGCAAACAATCACTATTTTCAAAAATGGATTGGGGAAAAAACAATGGAAACTGATGGAAAAGACTCAATATCAGATGGAACTCTATATCAGTTTGGCTGCAGAGAATTCATCATATTACAAACTAATTATCTGCTGGAGAATTATAGTCGAGACTCAGTTAGTCACCACATGCTGATGTCAGGGGACTATATACAGGTACTGTACAAAACAGGAGGCCAAGTTGGTTTCCTCCTCCATTTCCCATCAAATCTAGATAATTACTTTACATAGTTGTTACGTTACTGGACCAATAATCCAGAGGCCTGGACTGATGACCCAGAGATATGAGTTCAAATCTCACCAGAGCAGCTGGGGGATTTAAATTTAGTTAATTAAATACATCTGGAATAACAATGGCCATGATACAACCAGTTGATATAAAAATTCATCTGGTTCACTCGTGTCCCTTAGGGAGGGAAATCTGCTGCCCTTACCATATCTGGCCGACATGTCACTCCAGACACACAACAATATGGGTGACTCTTAACTGCCCTCCAAAATGGCTCTGGCCAGCTACTTAGTTCAAATGCTGGCCTTAAGAGAGGTTGTGTGTGTTTGTGTATGTCTGTCCATACATCTAAGTGCAAGTGTGTGTGTTCCTGTGTATGTGTGTGTGATTGTGTGAAATACATCATGTTGTGTGCAACTGAATTTCAGCAAGATCACAGGCATCCTTCTATTTTAAAAAAAGGGCGACACGGTAGCACAGTGGTTAGCACAGTTGCTTCACAGCTCCAGGTTCGATTCCCGGCTTGGGTCATTGTCCGCGCAGAGTCTGCACATTCTCCTCGTGTCTGTGCGGGTTTCCTCCGGGTGCTCCGGTTTCCTCCCACAGTCCCAAGATGTGCAGGTTAGGTGGGCTGGCCATGATAAACTGCCCGTAGTTTCCCAAAAAAAGGTTGGGTGGGTTTACTGAGTTACGGGGTTAGGGGGATAGGGTGGAGGCATGGGCTTAAGTGGAGTGCTTTTTCCAAGGGCCGGGGCAACTCGATGGGCTGAATGGCCTCCTTCTGCATTGTAAATTCTATGATTCTTAACAATGACACCCAGATTGCAGGAAAGAACAAAGGATTCTAGAAATTACAAAATAAATACCAGTCCCTGTGGAAGCCTCTTCCACACTAGAACAGGATGTTGTCAGCCTCTTGATGCTCCCTGCGACCCCCCCCCCCCCCCCCCCCCCCCAAGCCCTCAATCCTTTGAAACAAGAATGAGACTTGCTCGTACAGCTTGAGAGCAAGAGCTGGCGAGTGGAGTCTTTTAACACTATTGTGCTTCAGATATCACACAGCTCTGGCTGAACAAGAAACTCTTCCTCTCGAACCGCCAGCCTTGGGGCTATTTCCAGGATTTACACCAACTTATTTCACCACGACACACACACACACCCACACCCCAGGACCTCTGGCTCGGAGCTGGGGATGTAAGCTACTGCACCACGAGATCTCCTATCACACCAGCTCTTCCACTATGAATGCTGTCGACAAGCTGAAGATTTTCGGACAGTTTTGTTCTGAATGATTACGGATAAGAGTTCAACCTGGCAATCCCAATCAACGTTACCCTGAAACGGAATCCGGCTGTGAGAATGTCCTGAGTTGAACATGGCAAATGGGTGTACACAAGTGTTATGTGTCGGTTGTTTCGAAAACCGTTATGATCATGTTGCTGCTTCTTAATCTATCAATCAAGATTAGAACGATGCTGAGCACTTTACAGATAATTGACTTTTCAGCTGATAGCTTTATTAGCTCTGTGCACCCAATGTGGAACTGTTGGCCAAAGGATCATTAATCATTATCTTGACAGATTTGAACATCTCTGACCCTAACTAATTAAACCTGAGCTGTAAGAAAGCACGATTTCTTTTATCTGGTACAGCTACCAGAAGATTGAAATGACCTAAGATGCTGAAGGGACGATCTTGTCTCACAATGGGTTAAGCATTCAACTGGCCCCCGTTTAGACTTATTGACAACACAATCTAGAAGAGAGAAGATCATAATCAAGATGAAGAACACTCATAAAATAATTTCAAGCGCACTTCGACGCAAGAGCTTCGGAACGCTCACTGCTACCAGGTGTTCCCTGGAGAGAAGGATGGTATTTTCTTTGGTTCTGGGTGGAATAGCAGGTCAGGAATGATGGAGTATTCCTGTCACCACCCCACAGTCTGACCTGAATTTTCCTCCCCCCCACACCCTTCTGCATCCTGTCCGGTCTGCCAGTGGATTGACCTCTGCAAAGGGCGATGGGAAAGTGGGGCCCCAGTGACTACCCCTCCTGCTCACCCGCGTCACTGCTGCTTGGACAAGGGTCGCAGGAGGTGGCGGTGACAATTCTGAGGTCCCTTCGTGGAGGAAACCCTTCAATCCAGCTCCAAACCTATGTTCCCTTTCTTAGCAGTGGCCTCTGCCACACCGACATGTCTGCCACTACAGCAGCTACTGCCGCTTGCAAATGTCTGGACGAACCCTTTTGCAGCAGCACCATTGAGATTTCACTCGCTGGCAACATTGGGTTTGATCTTGGAAACAGCACCCTCCGTGTGGGATGAGTCCCAACACAGGGACCTGGCTCAGTGCTGCTCTGGTGTTGGAGAGGTTGACGTGGAGGGTATTCACCACTGCCCCAGTGCCAGAAAAATGGCGGAGGGGTGGTGGGAAATGGGGAGGAGGCTCAAAATAGCCAATTGATTGGTTGAACTGGCTGCCTGCCTCCAGTTGGCGGGAGGCCGAGCTGCCGCCTTGTCAGCTTCTGGGGATGAGGTGCGGCAGCAGGAAGAGGTCAGGCTCCACTTTCCGCCGTCCGTGCACCAACCCTTCCCCCTCCCAGCCCACCTCCAATTGGCCAGTAAAATCCAGGCCGGTGTTTCTACCCCAGGATTGTAGCCATTCCTAGGATATGATCTGACATCAAACGCAATGGGCGGGATTTTCCATTCTCTACACAGTGCTGGCCGAAGGTGTTGTGTTAAAGGGAACCCTGATCTCTGATTTTAAAAAACAGGAACCCTCCCCCCATGCACACAGAGACCCCTTCACATGCACACAGGCAACCCCTCCATCTCCCATCCCCCCACCCCTTCCAATTCCATAGACCACCTCCCTCAGACACAATGAACCCCCCCCCCCCCCCGTCATAATATACATCCAGGTATATGATAGAGTGCAGACAGGCAGTGATTGACACACAGGATGACCAATTAACACACAGAACATAGCAGCCAATCACCAGACAGGACACGACCACTATAAAGCCAGAGGGCACTAGTTTTCCCGCTCTCTCGGGATGCAGCCTCTGAGACAGTCAGAGCTCGTGAGCAGCAACTGGAACAAACACCTTGTGGTAGTCAGTTAGTCTGGTCAGGTTAGCCTCAGGTCTCCAGTCAAGTCAGCATAGTGTCAACCCACAGTTAAAGCATGTACGATAGTTAAGTGTTCAATAAAATCGAGTTGCGTTTCTTCAAGTGTTGGAAGCCTGTCTCTCTCTCTGCTGCAGTAAACGCAGTCCTCGTAGACCCAGCTTACCTAGCACATCACCCCCCCCCCCCCCCCCAACACTCACATCACAGATAAGGGGAACCCACCCAATGGCGCTCCATAGAGGGGCTCCCCTGCACTGTTAATGTGGTGGTGGGGGGAGGGGGGGGGGGGGGAGAGAGAAGGGGGGGGTGGGGGTTCACACAGCGGGGAAGCCTGCTAATTATGTTTAAATGTATTGAAAGGACGTTCCTGATCTTCCTGGGCAGGACCCTCATCACCTCACTGGCGGGATGTGCTGAAAGTGAGATCTCGCCAGCGAGGTTCTCGTTTTCCAGTTCTCAAGGGATTTTGCAACCACGTCGCCCTTTCTGCTCGCTGCAAACGTAGGTGAAAAATCCCTCCCATTATTTTATGATCTTTATTATTGTCACAAGTAGACTGACATTAACACTGCAATGAAGTTACTGTGAAAATCCCCTAGTCGCCACATTCCGGCACCTGTTCGGGTACACTGAGGGAGAATTCAGAATGTCCAATTCATCTAACAAGCACGTCTTTCGGGACTTGTGGGAGGAAACCGGAACACCCGGAGGAAACCCACGCAGACACGTGGAGAACATGCAGACTCCGCACAGACAGTGACCCAAGCTGGGAATCAAATTGGGACCCTGGCGCTGTGAAGCAACAGTACTAATCACTGTACTACTGTGCTGCCATTAAGCGTACTTGATGACCGCTTGTGTGGGGCTCTCCGGAATGTCTTTTTAAAAATTTGAGACACAGCACTGTGCACTTTGGTTCATCCCACCTCAAGGAATATGAGGAGGTTAGTCAGGCAGAGACTTCCTCTTCCGAATCTGTGTTGACTGCAAAACAACTGAGTTATTGTTGTGATGTTTGTCCAGCCGTTATGACATTCCTGTTTGTGGAAGCTGGCTGTGAGCAGATTGGCTGCTACATTTCCTACTTCACAAAAGTGACTATGGCTGGATTTCACGCCCCCACCCCAAACCCCCACCCCCCTCCCCCCACCCCGGCCAGTGGCGTTTTAGGTGGGGGTGGGGTGGTATGAAATAGGATGAATGGGCCTCACGCAGGGTTCTCACCTGCCCCCAGCTCCTCATACTGTCCGCCCTTGCCCCAGAGGCCCTTAAGTGACCGACGGTTGACCATTTACGAATAATTCCCCACCCACCCTCAGTTTTTAGGCTGGAGGGAATATTTCCCGGGCGTGGGAGAATCCCCAACATGATCACGTTTAGGCCCCTTTTTAGTGTCGAGCGCACTGTCTCTCATGTTCTGATGGCCGCTGAGCTCCCTCGTGCCCCCCCCCCCCCGCCTCCCCAACCCACCCCAATCTCTCCACAACACCCCATCTCCCAATATCCACCCCCGCAGGCTTTCGTAACATTCCCCCCCCCCCCCCCCCCCCCCCCCCTGAGATCCCAAAAGCTAAGCTTTCCGTCCACTCCCAGGGCTTTGGCCCTGTCAGCTTCAGGAAGTCCCACTTCTGTCCACTGCGCCTTCTGGCGCTGCAGAGACTAGAGAGCCGTCGGCAGTCTGATTGGCCGGCAGCGCTGTAAGACGGGACTTCCTCCCGAGTGAGGGGCAGAAGTCCCGTCTGTAGTCACTGGTGTTCTCTGCCAACTCTTCGGGTGGCAAGATGGGAAAGCCTGCCATCTGAAATATCCTGGCCTACATTTCAAAAGTACATCATTTGCTGCAAAGTTTTTTTTTTACTCGATCTCAGGACGTGGGCATTGCTGGCTAGGCCAGCATTTAGTGCCCACCCCTAATTACCCTCGAGAAGGTGGTGGTGAGCCGCCTTCTTGACCCACTGCTGCCCATGTGGGGTAGGTACGCCCACACACTGCTGTTAAGCATTCCTTTTACACTCCATAGCACTTTTTGAACAGAGTGCCCAGCCAAGGCATTTGAGAGGGCATTTTCAGAGTCAATTTCTGAAGCCACATGTAGGCCAGACCAGAAGCAATGCCTTCATGGTCACCGTAACTGAGACTAACTTTCAGTTCCAAATTTATTAATTGAATTTCAATTTCGCCAGCTGGCGTGATGGGATTTGAACCCAATGCCCATTAACCTGGCCAACTGGATAACGAGCCCCACGACATTACCAATACACCATCACCTCCTCCGAAGTGCTATGGAATAGCAGGATGTGAACGGCATTATGCAAATGCGAATCTGTCTTCCTTAACTTCTTGTACAGATGATCTTCAAGTTTTCTCTGCATATTCAGTTCTATTATTTTAAATCAAATAATACAACATTAATGGATCTGTCAGTGACGGTTTTGGCTTTGTAACACGTAAATATGGGCACCTCATCAGCCTGTTTCTAATCGATTGATGCCTCCTTAGTATCCACTGAGGCTACGAGGGTGGTCACTTCATGAGCAAAAGCTGTTCCCCACATCAGCATCCTTCGGTGAGTCAGTGCGATGATTCATGTATTTCTGTAGAAAAGCAATAAACCCAGGCACCGTAGCAAACACGACAAGACAGGTGCCCTCGATCTTCGGGTCGGGGAGTATTCATATGCTGCACACTCCACTGTCTTCAGTCTTCTGTCTATTACTGACATCTTCCTTTACCTGGAAATTACCCTGCACTCTACAAGGGAAAATGTTTTCTAAAGAGCTAGCGTATGTCCATGCAATCCAAGAATTTTCACGTGCTCTGTGTGGGTCGCATTGGGAGCTCCACAGACCATCCAATTCTCGAAGGATGTGGTCCATCAGAGAAAGCAGCGTTGAAGGGTGTTAAATTCAGCAGCTTCCATCTCAGTGTTTGTTCTTCTGTTTATCACAAACATACCAATCGCACAACGAGGATTGGTAAAACAATAATGTGGATTCTTTATTTGAAGATGAGACTATATGCGGACAATGTGAGCTGGTGGGTGATGTAGACAGAACTGTACATCTGCTACTGTGTTCTGCCTGCTGACTCCTGGGATTATACATCACATCCTGTCTCCGAGTGGGCAGTGATGGACAGCGGTTTAAGACACTGCTCCTTAAAGGTATATGTATATCACATACAGCATGGTGGCACAGTGGGTAGCACTGCTGCCTCGAGGCGCCTGGGACCCGGGTTAAATTCTGGCCTCAGGGGACTGTCTGGGCGGAGTGTAGCCATCTAAGATGGCCAACTGCAAAGGACCATGGGAATTATGGTCAACCGAGGACTCAGATAGATACGCAGCCTTTGTGTATCTAAAATACAGTTAACCAGACCTGATCAAAACCCCCCCCGCTCGTTTGCATTTTAATGGCCCGTTTTCCCAGGACAATAGAACTCCAATCAAGCAACCGGTACAGCCACAGACTGATCGGCACCACACCCCTTGCTCGGAAAGCACAACTGCCAAGGTCAATGTCCCCTAAGGACCCGCCCAGCCACCAAGGCACCTGCCCCTCTATTGGCCAAAATCGAAGACAGTGATCAGAGCCCTGTTGAACTATTGGGTCCAAGGTTAAGGACCGCCCCAATGAGCGCAAAATCCCAGAGGGATAAAAGAGAGCACAGCCATGTGTTCTGTCTCTCTTGGATCCGGCCTGTGCCAATCCAATTGCAGCAGGAACAGCCAGCCAAGTTCAAGACCAACGATCGCTACCTGACGGATGAGCCCAACAGAGACAGAGCCACTTTCTTCGAACCAGCCAAGTGAAATCCAGATAAAGGCCTTATCCATTTGCACAGTGCCGGTCACCCTGAAGTTAAGTGTAGGTTATTGTAGCTGATAGGTGTAGTTTCACTCGTAGTAGATTTTGTGTTTGCATGTTGAGATAACTCTTGTGTATGTAAATAAACCATCTTTTGAACTAACTAATCGATATAAGGGAAGGCTTGTGGTGCACTAATATAAATAGGAGTATCGACAATATCGGCGACGCTGTTGAGACTGAAACAGAGCAACAGGAGTTTGCATTTTCTCCCCGTGTCTGTGTGGGTTTCCTCCGGGTGCTCCGGTTTCCTCCCACAGTCCAAAGATGTGCAGGTTAGGTGGATTGGTCAGGCCAAATTGCCCCTCAGTGTCCAAATGGTTAGGTGGGGTTACGGGGATAGGGTCTGTGCGTGGGCCTAGGGATGGTGCTCTTTCTAAGGGTTGGTGCAGACTCGATGGGCTGAATGACCTCCTTCTGCACTGTGGGGGTTCCATGATTCTGCATCACCAATGTTAAAACCCCATCCACAAGCACTGAGGAGCCCCAGATTTTGATAAGCGGTTACTAGGAGGGTTTCCTGACACAATATGTTGACAGGCCAACAAGAGGCGAGGCCACATTGGATTTGGTTTTGGGTAATGAACCAGGCCAGGTGTTAGATCTGGAGGTAGGTGAGCACTTTGGAAACAGTGACCACAATTCGGTGACCTTTACGTTAGTGATGGAAAGGGATAAGTATACCCCGCAGGGCAAGAGTTATAGCTGGGGGAAGGGCAATTATGATGCCATTAGACATGACTTAGGATGTGTAGGTTGGAGAAGTAGGCTACAAGGGTTGGGCACACTGGATATGTGGAGCTTGTTCAAGGAACAGCTATTGCATGTTCTTGATAAGTACGTACCAGTCAGGCAGGGAGGAAGGGGTCGAGCGAGGGAACCGTGGTTTACCAAAGAAGTGGAATCTCTTGTTAAGAGGAAGAAGGAGGCCTATGTGAAGATGAGACGTGAAGTTTCAGCTGGGGCGCTTGATAGTTACAAGGAAGCGAGGAAGGATCTAAAGAGAGAGCTAAGACGAGCAAGGAGGGGACATGAGAAGTCTTTGGCAGGTAGGATCAAGGAAAACTCAAAAGCTTTCTATAGGTATGTCAGGAATAAAAGAATGACTAGGGTAAGAGTAGGGCCAGTCAAGGACAGTGGTGGGAAGTTGTGTGTGGAGGCTGAGGAGATAAGCGAGATACTAAATGAATACTTTTCGTCAGTATTCACTCAGGAAAAAGATAATGTTGTGGAGGAGAATGCTGAGACCCAGGCTATTAGAATAGATGGCATTGAGGTGCGTAGAGAAGAAGTGTTGGCAATTCTGGACAAGGTGAAAATAGATAAGTCCCCGGGGCCTGATGGGATTTATCCTAGGATTCTCTGGGAAGCCAGGGAAGAGATTGCTGAGCCTTTGGCTTTGATTTTTATGTCATCATTGGCTACAGGAATAGTGCCAGAGGACTGGAGGATAGCAAATGTGGTCCCTTTGTTCAAGCAGGGGAGTAGAGATAACCCCGGTAACTATAGGCCGGTGAGCCTCACGTCTGTTGTGGGTAAAGTCTTGGAGAGGATTATAAGAGATACGATTTATAATCATCTAGATAGGAATAATATGATTAGGGATAGTCAGCATGGTTTTGTGAAGGGTAGGTCATGCCTCACAAACCTTATCGAGTTCTTTGAGAAGGTGACTGAACAGGTAGACGAGGGTAGAGCAGTTGATGTGGTGTATATGGATTTCAGTAAAGCGTTTGATAAGGTTCCCCACGGCCGTCTATTTCAGAAAATACGGAGGCTGGGGATTGAGGGTGATTTAGAGATGTGGATCAGAAATTGGCTAGTTGAAAGAAGACAGAGGGTGGTGGTTGAAATGAAATGAAATGAAAATCGCTTATTGTCACGAGTAGGCTTCAATGAAGTTACTGTGAAAACCCCTAGTCGCCACATTCCGGCGCCTGTCCGGGGAGGCTGGTACGGGAATCGAACTGTGCTGCTGGCCTGCTTGGTCTGCTTTATAAGCCAGCGATTTAGCCTTGTGAGCTAAACCAGCCCCTTGTGAGCTAAACCAGCCCCTGATGGTTGATGGCAAATGTTCAGAATGGAGTTCAGTTACGAGTGGCGTACCACAAGGATCTGTTCTGGGGCCGTTGCTGTTTGTCATTTTTATAAATGACCTAGAGGAGGGCACAGAAGGTTGGGTGAGTAAATTTGCAGACGACACTAAAATCGGTGGAGTTGTAGACAGTGTGGAAGGATGTTGCAGGTAACAGAGGGACATAGATAAGCTGCAGAGCTGGGCTGAGAGGTGGCAAATGGAGTTTAATGTAGAGAAGTGTGAGGTGATTCACTTTGGAAAGAATAACAAGAATGCGGAATATTTGGATAATGGTAAAATTCTTAGCAGTGTGGATGAGCAGAGGGATCTCGGTGTCCATGTACATAGATCCCTGAAAGTTGCCACCCAGGTTGATAGGGTTGTGAAGAAGGCCTATGGTGTGTTGGCCTTTATTGGTAGAGGGATTGAGTTCCGGAGCCATGAGGTCACGTTGCAGCTGTACAAAACTCTGGTACGGCCGCATTTGGAGTATTGCGTACAGTTCTGGTCGCCTCATTATAGGAAGGACGTGGAAGCTTTGGAACGGGTGCAGAGGAGATTTACCAGGATGTTGCCTGGTATGGAGGGAAAATCTTATGAGGAAAGGCTGATGGACTTGAGGTTGTTTTCGTTAGAGAGAAGAAGGTTAAGAGGTGACTTAATAGAGGCATACAAAATGATTAGAGGGTTAGATAGGGTGGACAGTGAGAGCCAGTGAGATGGAGGTGGCTAGCACGAGGGGACATAGCCTTAAATTGAGGGGTAATAGATATAGGACAGAGGTCAGAGGTGGGTTTTTTACGCAAAGAGTGGTGCGGCCGTGGAATGCCCTACCTGCAACAGTAGTGAACTCGCCAACATTGAGGGCATTTAAAAGTTTATTGGATAAGCATATGGATGATAATGGCATAGTGTAGGTTAGATGGCCTTTAGTTTTTGACTTCCCATGTCGATGCAACATCGTGGGCCGCAGGGCCTGTACTGCGCTGTATCGTTCTATGTTCTATGTTCTATGTTACTTTTTGTTTTGTTTATGCGATACATGGCATTCTTTCACTCAGGGTCAGCCAAGGCTGACACCGTATCCTTGGAGCACTCCAGCCAGGGAAGTGAAGGAGGTGTTATGGGGCAAAATTCTCCAACCCCACGCAGGGTCGGAGATTCTCCACCACCCGGGAAGTGGCGGGTGCGGGCATCATGCCCCGCCGATCGGAGAGGCCCCTGCGGTGATTCTCCGGCCCGGATGGGCCGAAGTCCCACCGCTGGGAGGCCTCTCCCGCCGCCGAGGTTTAAACCACCTCTGGAACGGCGGACTCAGCGGCGCGAGCAGGCCCCCGGGGTCCTGGGAGGGCGGGGGGGTGATCGAACCCCAGGGGGTGCCCCCACGGTGGCCTGGCCCGCGATCAGGGCCCCCCGCTCAGACTGCGGGCCAGTGCCCTGGGTGCACTCTTTCTCCTTCTGCGCCGCCACGGCCTCCGCCATGGCGGAAGCGGAAGAGAACCCCACATCGCGCATGCGCCGGTGGTGACATCAGCGACAGCTGGCCGCTGACATCACTGCCGGCGCATGCGCGGACCGGCGAAAGCCTTTCGGCCAGCCCCGCTGCTGGGGGCGCCAGTTTTTTGCGCCAGTCTTCTGGTGCTAACCGCTCCGGCGCGGGGCTGGCCCCCAAAGGTGGGGAGAATTCCCCACCTTTGGGGAGGCGCGACCCCTGAGTGGTTGGCGCCACTCCCCTACTCCGGGACCCTCCGTCACGCCGGGTAGGGGAGAATGCCGCCCATGCTTTGTATTTGCACACGTGAATGCCCTAACGCCTGCTTCAATTGCGGGCAAAAGGCGCATCTTTTTTTGCCCCTACCCGATATGGCAGGGTCACACCTCTTGTTGGAAATGTGCACTCATACTTCCTGCTGCCAATGCGGTGCATCCTGACGTCACGCAGCATGTGACAAAGGCATGTCGTGCAACCCACTTTAACCCACTAAAGTCTGAAACTGCTTTTAGAAAGGTGGGTGCAGTTTATTTTTCCCGCTTTCGCAGCATCACTGACAATGGCAGCAGTCTATTGAATCATGGAATCCCTGCAGTGCAGAAGGAGGCCATTTGGCCCATCGAGTCTGTACTGACCTGAATTTGTTGCCCATCCCTTAATTAAATGGTTTGTTAGTGCAGTTCAGAGGGCAGCTAAGTGTCAAACACATTGCTGTGGGTCTAGAGTCACATGTAGGCCAGACCGGGTAAGGATGGCAGATTTCCTTCCCTAAAGGAGACTAGCAAATCAGATGGGTTCTTAGTGATCTGCATATCTGTATATACACAAGGCGTTAATGTAAAGACACTACAACTAAGTAACCACTAGAGGGCAGCACTAGAGATGTATAAATAGACAGACTGAAGCCAGGATCAGTCTCTTCACAGGAACAGTAGCTAGTGAGCACAAGCATACAAGGACAGCTCAGCACAGATATAGATAATCATAAGTATTTCTTAATCAGTCATGTTCATGTAACATCTAGTTTAAGCATTGGAGAGAGAACAAACTCAGTTAATTTATCCACATTACTCAATAAAGTACTTGCTCTAATTGGAAGACCACGAGTGTTAATCAACATTGAGTTAAGGATCATTCTGGAAGACGCAAGTGAGTAACTTATATTGCACAAAGCAATACAACCTTACGATCAGAAATAGTAATATAATAAGGGTTTCACAACAAGCGAAGATAGTTGACTAGTTTTCAATTGCAAAATTTATTCGTTGATGTTAAATTCTAACCGCTGCTGTGGTGCGATTTGCACCCTTGTCCCCAGAAGAGAGAGTCTGGATTACGAGTCCAGTGACATTATCGCTACACCACTATCTCCCAATGTAGTTGGCAGCGGGATCTGCATCCGCCATGACCCAGGCACACCTCTCTCTGTTTTATCGAGTTGACTTGGCACATTTTATGCTGCCATGAAGTTATCCCATTTCTAGGTCGGTTTAGTTTGGTGTGTGGTGCAGTGTTGCACCCTGATTTCAAAGAGAAGCCATTGAACAAATCAACATTTAATGTTATCGAACCTCCAGCAACAATTAACAAACAAGTGGAAATATAACTGGAAAGAAAAACATTTTATCTCGTGGTCAGACTTGTCAACCATTATTTTGCAATAAAGAATGATCGCAAACCATGCCCAAGCCTTTCCACAAATATGCAAAAATAGGAAGAGAATTGTTGGCAGGTATTGTGTAAAATGATGCCCTTTCAAATGATAATTATAACTAAACAATTATTGAAAAGCCGGTAGACATTGAAAGATATTTTACAGTGATTCAGTTTTATCACATACATTCCTAGCAACTAAAATCCTCATGTGAGACAGCCCCAGCTACATCCTAAAACCTACAGAAGTCTGAACACCCAGCCAATGTGAACTCTCCAAATCCATTAATCATCCAGGAGTCATAAATGTCAAGAAAGCTTCATGCCGGAATAGGGAATCGCAACAGCTTTCAGGTAAAAGGAATCTTCATTGTAAGTAACATGTCGAAGGCAGTGGTGTCATATTTGGACAATATACACATGACAAAAGGTGGAATTCTATCTGGTCAGCTCGAATAGCCCTGACGCATGGCCAGTACATTTCATTGCCTTTTCTCCTTGAAAGATCTATCCATCTGCACTCCTTCATTTCTTCATTCTTCCACTCTCTTGAGGCCATTCACAAAAAGGAAATTCTGAGCAAAAGTCAACTCCCCTGTAAAATAAACCCTGGGTAGTATTTTATGGCGGGTTTGGAGGTTAGAGGGGCATTTAATCGAGAGGGGGCGATGGTAGGTGGGGTCTCTAACTCCATTAACTCTACCCCAGTTAAGTACTTGGTGAAAGGCTAGTGGGCAACCTACCCACCCAGCCACCAATTGAGGCCGTTGGGTGGACAATTAATGCACGTTTAAGGGCCTCTTTGCATCACCGCTGGTAGACGTCCAGCAGCGAGTGAGCTTGTACCCATGCGGGAAGCATGGGATGCAAACTCAGGTGGGTTATTTCTGTTCTCTTGGATATAATCCTTCATTCAAAGGCACTTCGGTGTCTGAACAAAAGGGGCAGCATTAGGAAGGAGGGGGCCCATTGAGAGCCAATCCCCTGCTCTCGCTGCCGACCCACCCTCGAGCCTCACTCGCCCACGACCCTCGCCCCGTCCACCATCAGTTTGCTCTGGCACGGGTGCACCCCCTGATCCTTTGGTGGGTATCATTCCGTGGCCACACCTCCCTGAGCAAAATGGCCGCTGGCCTCTGATTGGCCTGCAGCTCTCAGAGAGAAGGCGGGACGGCCTCCCCCCCCCCCCCCCCCCCCCGGATCCTGATCTCATGGAAAGCCTATTATTGGGCCTTCCCCAAACGAAGGCCTGCTCCCCAGCCAACGGCGCAAACCCTCCCCTCACTTCCTTAAAATGCCCCCCTCTGTTTCTCCCTCTACCGATATTGGTTGGGCTGCTGGGTTTTTCCAGAATTTGCAGGCTTTATTTGAGAATTATACTTCCTTTTATGGCTTTTTCTGAAAATTCATCACTTCACATTTCTCTGCCGCGAGCTGCATTTGTTTCCCTTAAATCTATCTCTATCGTTCCGCATTCTCCCTCACGGTCCGCCATTAAAACCCTCCCTCTGCATCCCCATTGGTATCATCAGGAAACTTCAATATAATTGCTTTTTTCCGATGTCCAATTTATTTATCCAAATGGAAAAGAGGAGGGGTCCCATACAGATCCCTCAGGTGTACCGCCAACCTGTCAATCCCCCCAAAAAATAGCTTACCAGCGGCACAGTGCTACCTCACAGCTCCAGGGGCCTGGCTTCGATTCCGGCCTTGGGTGACTGTCTGTGCGGAGTCTGCACGTTCTCCCCATGTCTGCGTGGGTTTCCTCCGGGTGCTCCGGTTTCCTCCCACAGGCCAAACGTGTTCAGGTTGGGTGGGGTTACGGGGATAGGGCGGGGGAGTGGGCCTAATTGGGGTGCTCTTTCGGAGGGCCGATGCAGGCTCAATGGGCTGAATGGCCTCCTTCTGCACTGTAGGGATTTATGGAATTCTATGGAACTCTCCCCCTGCTCTTTATCCGTACACCTTCACCCGAGAAGCAGTGTGACTCTCAGACCACCTGTTTTAATTATTTAGAATCAGTGTTATGGGAGAGGTGTTTTCAGAACCCCAAAATGTATCATGGAGTTCAACCAACCTCCACCTTTAATGGATTGTTGCTTTTAAAGCACATGGCTTGTTCCCCAGGTGCAGTATTACAATTATGGGCAGGTGGTTTTTAAAACAAAACAATGTTTATTCCATGAACTCAAATTAACCTTTTAAATAAACATTGGATCGCTTAACAGCCCTCACTTCAAAGATAACCCCGAAAATAATACAACACTACCTAATCCTGCAAACTGTTCCTTTACACATCCAAAAGACTTAACAAATCCTTCAAACAGAAGCACATTAGATTTATATTCAACACTGAGACCTTTTTACAATTCCAATTTCACCAAAGGATTAAGAGATAGTCCTTCATGGCAGAGATCACCAGCAATGCAGCTCACAGCCACACCCAAGCTTTCTTCAAACTGAAACTAAAACTCAGAACTAACCTCAAAATGGCCGAACTGAGGTCAGCTCCACCCACACTCTGACATCACTATTTTCTTAAAGGTACATTGCTTAAACATCCATTTCTTAAAGGTACTTTCACATGACACCAGCCCCTCCACTGACACCAAACCAGATCTCCTCGGAACGCCCACGTATGCATTATCGGTTGCATTTCTGATTGCTCATAAAATTTAATTACTCAAACATTACCTATCTTACAAATCCCATGTCACATGTGCCCAATTAGTCAATGAATGTTGGTAACCCCACCAGAGTGCACAGGGCTATCCCAGCCAATAACCCCGATGGATTTGCAGGAGAATGCGTATCGGAGGCGAGAGTAGCCATTGGTGGGAGCGAGGGAATTTACATTTTCCCTCGCCTGAGCTGTCCTGCCATTTCACAGAATTGTTCTACACAGAGGGAGGTTATTCGGCCCATCGTGACTGCACCGGCCCTCCCGATGATCAACTCACCCACTGCCATTCCCCTGCCTTCTTCCCATAACCCTGCACGTTTTTCCTTTTTGGATAATAGTCTAATTTCCTTCTGAATGCTTCAATTGAACCTGCCTCCACCACACTCACAGACAGTGCATTCTGAAACTGCTTCCACCATACTCTCAGACAGTGCATTCTGAATCTGCCTCCACCACACTATGAGACAGTGCATTCTGAACCTGCCTCCACCACACTCTCAGACAGTGCATTCTGAATCTGCCTCCATCACACTCTCGGACAGTGCATTCTGATCCTGCCTCCACCACACTCTCAGACAGTGCATTCTGATCCTGCCTCCACCACACTCTCAGACAGTGTATTCTGAAACTGCCTCCACCACACTCTCAGACAGTGCATTCTGAATCTGCCTCCACCGCACTCTCAGACAGTGCATTCTGAACCTGCCTCCACCACACTATCAGACAGTGCATTCTGAACCTGTCTCCACCACACTCTCAGACAGTGCATTCTGAACCTGTCTCCACCACACTCTCAGACAGTGCATTCTGAACCTGCCTCCACCACACTCTCAGACAGTGCATTCTGAATCTGCATCCACCACACTCTCAGACAGTGCATTCTGAACCTGCCTCCACCACACTCTCAGACAGTGCATTCTGAATCTGCCTCCACCACACTCTCAGACAGTGCATTCTGAACCTGCCTCCACCACACTCTCAGACAGTGCATTCTGAACCTGCCTCCACCACACTCTCAGACAGTGCATTCTGAATCTGCATCCACCACACTCTCAGACAGTGCATTCTGAACCTGCCTCCACCACACTCTCAGACAGTGCATTCTGAATCTGCCTCCACCACACTATCAGACAGTGCATTCTGAATCTGCATCCACCACACTCTCAGACAGTGCATTCTGAACCTGCCTCCACCACACTATCAGACAGTGCATTCTGAATCTGCCTCCACCACACTCTCAGACAGTGCATTCTGATCCTGCCTCCACCACACTCTCAGACAGTGCATTCTGATCCTGCCTCCACCACACTCTCAGACAGTGCATTCTGAACCTGCCTCCACCACACTCTCAGGCGGTGCGTTCCTGGTCCTAACCACTCCGTGGATGAAAAGGTTTCTCCTCATTCCAGTGTTCCTTCATTTGCAAATTACCTTAAATCCATGCCATCGTGCTCGATCCTCTGGGGAGTGGGAACAGTTTCTTCCTATCTACACTGTCCAGGCCCCTCATGATTTTGAACACCTCCATCAAATGTTCTCTCAGTCTTCTCTTTCTCCAAGGAAAACAGTCCCGATTTCTCACTTTTTCAAGCCCGGAACAATTCTCATGAAACTCTTCTTCTCTCTCTCTAATGCTTTCACATCCTTCTTAAACCACAACTGGACACAGTACCCCAGCTGAAGCCAAACTAGTGACTTATATAAATTCAACATGACTTACTTGCTCTAACTCTCTGCCCCTATTAATAAATCCCAGGATACTGGTGTTGCTAAACCACATTGTGCCTTAACCCGTATATGATGGACAAATGGCTGCAGGTCTGTTTCATTAAACAATCAATATTTGTGCACGTGCACTCGATGTTAAGGTTATACAATCACACACACACTCAACATAAGATATACTACAGAGCAAGTTGATACAAGGCCTTAACTTAATTACAGAATGACTGACAAGTACCGGGCAGATGTTGGCCTTTATCCGTTATCCTGAATCTTGCAGTCCTCGATGGTTGGTCCTCGGTCTGGTCTGTTCCTGACTCTGGTCTACCTCGGGTTGGCTGGTGAAGATCACCCTTGTTTGGTTGCTGATGAACAGAAAGCGATCGTGGGGTTGCGCAGCATCTTTTATCCCTGTAGATTTTGCGCCCTTTTGAGCGGTTCCAGGTGGGCCTCCAATCAATCGATCAGGGTTCGGTCACCCTGATCAATAAAATCCAATCAAGGTCCGCCACCTTGATGGTGGGGCGTGCCCTTACCGGCCATGTCTGTAGGTGCCCAGGGCACGTAAGCACTTGCAAATAAGGAAGGTAGGCGCCTTGTGTATGTTAGCGAGTGAAATTAACATGCAAGTCCTATTGCCACGGGCTGGCCTGGAGATGGCCTTTTTGCTGTGTATTGCAAAATTCTGGGCTGCAGCTTTAGTGCTTATTTGAGCTGCAGCCTGCTTGTCCTCAAACTTGACCACATTTCCCAGCGTCCTTCGCAGGATGCCATTTTAGGTGGTCACACTGTATGTTTTATTAATCCTGCTGTTAGCCTGTCCTGTCACCTTCAATGCATTATGCACATGTACGCCCAGGTGCCTCTGCTTTAGAATCCTTTTTAGAATCCTCGCTTTTATTTTATGTCGTATCTTCAATGATGTTTCTTGAAGATAGCTGGTACAAATCTGCCCGCCCTTTGCTGATATAGCCTCGCCAATGAGCTATAAAGGATTAGGATTACCTCGTAGCAATAAAAAGGACTTTAAGACGCAACCCAGCCCTCGACACCTTGTTGGTGTCAGTCACATCTTGACGTGACAATATTCAGAGGGCAATCGAACTCTGACCTTCCACCTTTACCAATGGTGACAATGCTGTAATTTGCAGACACTTTCAAGTTTCTTGCACCAAAGAAAATCTCCCCAGATGTTCCCTCTTAACACACATCCAGGTCATCTGAAAAGTTTTGGGCGCGATTCTCCGCTCCCCACGCCGCGTGGGAGAATCGCGGGAGGGCCCCCCGACAAATTTCACGCCCCCCTCGGGCCCCCCGCGATTCTCCCCCCCCCCCCCCAACTCGGAAGAAGCGGCGCTCGCCGTGACGCTGGCGCCAATGAGGACATGCGCAGTGGCCTCCTTCAACGCGCCGGCTCCGACGCAACATGGTGCAGGACGACAGGGGCCGGCGCGTAGGAAAGGAGGCCCCCAGCTACAGAGGCCGGCCCACCGATCGGTGGGCCGCGATCGCGGGCCAGGCCACATCGGAGGACCTCCCCCCTGGGGTCGGACCCCCCCTGGGGTCAGACCTCCCCCCTGGGGTCAGACACCCCCCCTGGGGTCGGACCCCCCCCCCTGGGGTCAGACACCCCCCCTGGGGTCGGACCCCCCCCCCCCTGGGGTCGGACCCCCCCCCTGGGGTCAGACACCCCCCCTGGGGTCGGACCCCCCCCTGGGGTCAGACACCCCCCCTGGGGTCGGACCCCCTCCCACAAAGGCTGCCACCTGACCCTTCCACGCCGAGGTCCCACCGGCCCAGAGCAGGTTAGAACGGAGCCGGCGGGACTCGGCTCTTTTCTTACGGCCGCTCGGCCCATCCGGGCTGGAGAATCGGCGGGCCGGCCGCGTAGAGCGGCCCACGACCAGCGCCGCGCCAACCACGTCAGCGCCAATGGCTCCCGTTCTCCGCTCTGAATAGCGTGCCGGTGTCGGGGTGGTGTGGCCCGTTCTCGGGGATTCTCCGGCCCGGCCCAGGGCTGGGAGAATCCTGCCCCATGATAACTCTCTCTTCTGTATCTCATCTGCAAAATACATCCACTAATTAGAGTGGACCTGCATTTTAATGGTGAATAAAATTAGATTAAAGTAGCATTGAAATGATAGATCACAGCAAGCAACTCCCATGATTTAATTTAATTGCACTGTGCCGAACAACTTCAACCAGGCATTGTTAATCTCATTTAATAGCCATTACAGACTCAACACATCGAACATAACTCAGATCAATCTTTCTTGTAGTGATAAACAAGTTACTGTTCTGAAATTAATGAACAAATTATTGCAGAAATAAATAGCTGAGGGTGCAAAGACATACGTTTAATCCGGAGAGACTGATAATGCCGCAGTTTTGAACGACGATTTTCATTTTAACATATGCATAGCATTCTGTTAGAAACAGGTGGTGTCCATGGATTTATAAATAGAGGTATAGAGTGCAAATAAAGGAGTGCAAATAAAGGAGTGCAAATAAAGTGCAGCATTGCATCCAAGGCCAGCCCCACACTTCAAGAAGGATGCCAAGGTCTTGGAAAGGGTGTAGGGACGTTGGCTCAAATAGTACCAGCAATGAGAGACGTCATTGGTAGAGTCGGCGGGGAGACGCTGGTCCCATTGGCAGGAGGTGGGTTGGCAGAGGGTCGCAGATTTGAGAGAATTGGCCAACAAAAAAAAAAAAAATCCCAGCTGGGAAATGAGGAAAAGAGGTAATGTAGCGAGTTGTCGTGATCTGGAATGCAGTGCCTGAAGGAGTGTTGGATTCTGGTTCAACGGCAACTTTCAAATTGGCCGAATAGGCGAAAATGAGAACGTTGCAGAGCTCTCGGGTAAATTATAGAATTTACAGTGCCGAAGGGGGCCATTCGGCCCTTCGAGTCTGTACCGGCCCTTGGAAAGAGCAGCCCACTTAAGCCCACATCTCCACCCTATCCCTGTAACCCAGAAGCCCCACCTGCCCTTTTTGGCCACGAAGGGGCAATTTGGCATGGCCAATCCATCAAACCTGCACCTCTTTGGACTGTGGGAGGAAACCAGAGCATCCGGAGGAAACCCACGCAGACACGGGGAGAACGTGCACAGACAGTGGCCTGAGCCGGGGATCGAACCTGGGACCCTGGAGCTGTGAAGTAACAGTGCTAACCACTGTGCTACCGTGCCGCCCTTAAGGAGTGGGACACAGACACAGTGGGCTGCTTCTGTGCTACAAGGTTCTACCATCCTAATCTGCTCTGTTATAGCCCAATAACAATAACCATTGGTAAAACAGCCTTCATGGTTCAGCGATTTTATACACCCTAGTACTGGCGCTTGCCCAACATTGAATATCCTGAGTGGGTAAGTGGCCTCGTTAATTGTAATTCATTGATATTATGCACCTTTTTAACAAAACATCAGATAATGCGAATCAATAATATCAATTATGAGGCCTTGAATTTAACTCTGGGTTTCGGGTGGGTGCATGGGTAGAACAGATGATTGTGAAGCTTATTTATTGCAGATAAGCTGATACACGGATTGCTTCAACTCCTGTGTTGGTCTCTGCCTTGCTCTATCTGGGTGGCTTTGATGTGTAGTGTTGATCAGAGAACAACGAGTCTTGTAAACCAACAAAACAATTTTATGAAACACTACTAACTGGATTCAACACTTATCCCAAAGAACCAAACAATTGATTGATCACACATAGAACATAGAACAGGCCCTTGATGTTGTGCCGAGCACGTATCCACCCGATACCCGTAACCCAACAACGCCCCCGCCCCCCCACCCCACACCCCCCACCCACCAATACCTTACTTTTTAGGATACTACGGGCAATTTAGCATGGCCAATCCACCTAACCCGCACATCATTGGACTGTGGGAGGAAACCGGAGCACCCGGAGGAAACCCACGCACACACAGGGAGGACGTGCAGACTCCGCACAGACAGTGACCCAGCCGGGAATCGAACCTGGGACCCTGGAGCTGTGAAGCATTATGCTAACCACCATGCTACCGTGCTGCCCCTGAAAGCAGATAATCTGACACATAAACATCTGCCCCTGAATATAAACTATGCTCATCTACAGCTAACTCACTAACTGATTAAACCATGCGCTTGCTCTCTCGCTATCTTCAGTCCTGCTAGCCATCTCCTGCTCCTACCAGCTATTCCAACCTTCTGTCCCACAACCAGCCTCCCCGGATAGGCGCTGGAATGTGGCGACTAGGGGCTTTTCACAGTAACTTCATTGAAGCCTACTCGTGACAATAAGTGATTTTCATTTTCATTTCATTTCATTTGAAGGCTCAGCATCAACCCTTATATACTTCTAGGATTAGCTCCCTCTAGTGTCTGTCTGTATACATGTCATTAACCCTTACATTACCTTCATGTATGATAGTACCACAACTCCCAGCTCCTGTTTTAATTTGATCAGACAGGCTAAAGCTGAGGCTTTGTGGTACAGTGGGTGGCCTTCTTACCTCAGGGTCAGATGTTTCAGACTCGCCACAGGACCTGATGGTCAAGGAAGGCGTTTTCATGACGTGACCCGAAAAGGTTGAGTAATCCCCTGCAAATCCTTCCAACACACGGCAGAGGCAGGTGGTAAGAGCAGGAGAGATTCCTGGTCAGTCATGTGATGGAAAGAACGTTGGAGCCTCTAACATCACTGGCCCGAGCTCCAGACCATAACATGCATGGGCAAGTGTATGTTGCCACAGCAACTTAGAGTCCCTGAACCATAACTCACCACCATCAGGCCAAGATTGCTGCTGGCAGCTCCATGCAAGTTACCACATCCGGTGAGTATTTTGCATATTTTCTGTTTTTATCCGAGATTTCCAGTATTTTGCGTTGGCTACAGAATTCTGTGTTGTGCATCGTCAGTTTCTGGCCGTTTGCTTCTTATCACCTATAGAACACTGGGGGAAAAGTGGCTATATTTGGGGCTGAAGCGCATTATTTATTTTAATCCAAAAGATCAGTGCACGTTGTGGAGCCTTAAGAGTGTTCCCCGCACCGACACTGTGAAAGCTCTGTCATGGTTCTCTACCCCGCAGCCTTGCTGATGAAGCTTTGTGTATATTTCACATCAGTAGAGGGATAATTGGTATGATCGTGCAAAAATGAGCTGCTAGTGTTTGTAATGTGGTGCATTGAAGTATCAGCCGTGTTGCTAAACACCATCATTCGGAGAAGGAAGCAGATGTATAATTAAAGGAATCAGGAACAAAGGAACAAGCTATTTGTTACAGCTCCCTCCCTAGTACTCACCTGTGTTATTACTGGCTGTGCTTGGTGTAATTATATTCAAATCCATATATTTCCTGGTAAAATCCCTGCTAATTTACTGCACAACACAATATGATTATAGACTTCTGTGACTCATGTGACCACACTACAGTTACTATGTTGCAGGAGATGATTATAACCCAATCCCATCAGTTGGTGTAAATTCTAACCGTTGCCAGTGTAATTAAACACTTGACAAACTCAGAAGCGAGCACGTATCTCCAGTGCAATGTGTAAAAACATTGGTTCAATTGTTTTCTCCATGTGTTTGTTCTGATTCCCTCAGGAATTGGGGCTCGAACCAAGCCCCATGTTGATTCGTCGTATTGGGGAAGGACAAGCAAACGAGGGCCCTCCACTCACGCCTGAAACAGGCATTGGAGTATTTGCAAATTTTGCTTGGTTTTCTCTGAGTCAGCCAGTCTGAAACCAGCCCTATCCATTGCAAAGAGGGGGCATGCTGAGCATCACCAACCAGATTGTTGCCACTCCCAAGATCCATGGGCCGGGTTTCTGCGATATTGTGGCCAAGTGTTGACGTTGGCATCAACAGGCCTCCGGGCCCAGTAATTCCCCTGTTCTTCAGGGGCTAGAATGGCACCGGAGTGCTGTGCTCTGCTCCGGCGCTGAAAACCGGCCCTGCACGGCTGACGCGGGTCCGTGCATGCGTGTGCCGGCCGTCTCATCGCCAGCACCCGCACAACATGGCGGAGCCCTACAGGGGCCCAGCGCGGAGGAACATAGACCCCCCCCCCCACCCCCGGAATGAGCGCGCCCGCCGATCGGTAGCCCCCGATCGCGGGCCTGGCCACCATGGAGGCCCCCCCCCGGAGTCAGATCCCTCTGCCCAGCCCACCAGGACGGCCCCCGCAGCCAGAACGCTGAGGTCCCGCTGGGTGGGACCGTATGTAAATGATGCCGGCAGGACTTGGAAACAGGAGAATCACTTCTTGCTAAAATCCCTGCTGATTTACTGTGCAACGCAATGGGCTTAAAGACTTCTGTGATTCATATGAACAAGCAGCAGTGGGATTACGCTACTGAATCCCCATAAACCTCCTCTGCCACTCAGTTAGAACACTAGTCCTCTACATTTCTTTGATTGAAAAGCTCCCCCTTTCAAGTGAAGTAATAATCATAGACCCCTTTATAGTACTGTAGAATACTCATAATCTGAAAATGTTACATGCAAAGAATGTTTTTGCTCGATTGTTTTGCGTTTTTCTATCCTAGTCTGGTAGCTGATCCATGCTCACTGTGTTTGACTAGTTAAGGCTGGGTGTGAATTCTGAGCTAAGTAAACAGACACCACAGAAGCTACATGAAGGGGCGCTGCATGCATAATGCAGACATTTTGAATATGCAGAGATATTTTAAAATATATTTCTGGCAAAGTTAAAACCAGTCTCACCTCTGCATTGTACTGATATATATAAAATTGTGATGAATACAGGAAATTGTCATAATTTATAGTTTGTATTTTTTCAGTAATGTTATTAAACCTGAATTAAAATGCATGTAGACAGCATAACTGCCAGAGGCTATGATTAAAAGGGCGATAATCAGCAATTTTGCTGGGAAAGTGTTTTGTTAATAGGTATTAAAAGTCAATTTATGTGTTTGCAAAGAGCTAGCTAATATAGTGCTGTAACAGTTTGAGCAAGGCAAGGCACATCTTAGTGTCCATAAAAGGTTAGGTGTTACGGGAATAGAGTGGAGATGTGGGCTCAAGTAGGGTACTCTTTCCAGGGGCCAGTGCAGACTCGATGGGCCAAACGGCCTTCTTCTGCACTGTAAACTCTATGAAATACAGGGGTAATTGCTTTCAGCACTCTAAGCTGAAAAGAAGGTTTTCATTTTACAGTTTGGTCTTAAACCCCCCCCCCGCTGGGTCCGAGAATCGCCGGGTGCCAGCGTGAATCCCGCCCCCGCCGTCTCCTGAAGTTTCCGGCACCAGAGATTCGGCGGGGGGGGGGGGGGGGGGGGGGGATTGCACTGCACCTGTCGGCGGACCCCCCCCCCCCCCGGCGATTCTCCGGCCCGCGATGGGCCGAAGTCCCGCTGCTGTCCTGCTGGTCCCGCCGGCGTGAATCAAACCACCTACCTTACCGGCGGGGCCAGGCGGCGCGGACGGGCCCCAGGGTCCTGGGGGGGGGGGGGGGCGCGGGGCGATCTGGCCCTGGGGGGTGCCCACACGGTGGCCTGGCCCGCGATCGGGGCCCACTGATCGGCGGGCGGGCCTGTGCCATGGGTGCACTCTGTTCCTTCCGCGTTCACGATAGTCTTCACGCTGGCGGACGCGGAAGTGACCCCCTTCCCTGCGCATGCGTGGGGATGATGTCAGCAGCTGCTGACGCTCCGGCAAATGCGCGGACTTCCACTGGCCGGCGAAGTACCTTCAGCCCTGGCTGGCGAGGCACCAAAGGCCTTTCCTGCCGGCCGGGTGGGCACCAACCACTCCGGCGCGGGCCTAGCCCCTCAAGGGTAGGCTTGGCCCCTAAAGGTGCGGAGAAATCCGCACCTTTGGGGCCACCTGACGCAAGAGTGGTTCACACCACTCCATCCCACCGGGACCCCCCGCCACGCCAGGTAGGAGAGAATCCCAGCCAAGGTTTTCTCTCCAAGGACTCTGCACCAAGATAAGCAAGTAAAACCTGGTTGTTAACTTTATACATAAGTGGTATTTGGTTTGCTTAATTGGAATGTAGTGACAGGTTTCAGGCAGCAAGTTAAGATGCTGTAACCATTAACTGTAAAGCTATTTGTTTGATGCTAACATGCTTAATCTGATGTGGAAATGCCGGCGTTGGACTGGGGTGAGCACAGTAAGAAGTCTTACAACACCAGGTTAAAGTCCAACATGTTTGTTTCAAACACTAGCTTTCGGAGCACTGCTTCACCTGTGATTCACCTGAGGAAGGAGCAGTGCTCCGAAAGCTAGTGTTTGGAACAAACATGTTGGACTTTAACCTGGTGTTGTAAGACTTCTTACTGTGCTTAATTTGGTTGTAAATCCTTCCTGTTTATTTCCTTTGATCCCATTTCTTTTATGTTATTTATTATTTTGGTCCATGAACCCATAATCCGAATGTGCCTTTAAGCAGAAGACTCAAAGTTGAAAAAGCCTGCTTTTCAGGACACTGTGTTCCTGGTACTGTGTTTAGAAGAGGAGAAGCCACACTCCTCGGCACCAAGTGGATCTTAGGAATCGTTTTTGGAGGAAGTCAGATCGATTGGTTAACAGGAAACCAGTGGGTTGGCCAGAGGCAGTGTACTGCCTGACAATGGTCAGTGATTGGCTCAAACATGATGCTTTTTGGACAGAATTTCGCAGAAGTGCTTCGACATTGGAAGTGAAAGGAACTCTCTCGCTCTCTCCTGCTTGTTGGAGTGAAAGAACTGCTCTATTGTTCTGAACGCAGTCAGTTTTCCTGGCACACCCTTTGTTGTGAATCTGAAATGATGCTGAATCTGCAGAGAACGTGGGCAAACGTGCCAGAGAAAACCATCTCAAACCGAGAAGGAAGAAGTACCAAAACAAAAGCCTGAACTTCAGAAAGACATTGACTGGAAGTCATCTCAGTGCACCAAAGATGCTTGTGCTTTTATTTTATTAATATTTTATTACCTTTCCACTACCATTTTCTGTCTGTCTTGTTTGCCTGTTAGTGTGCGTGTTCGTGTACGTGTATGTAAAGAGAGTGAGGCGAGTTAGAAAGGGGGGATTGGGAAATGGGTAGTAGAGGTAAATAGTTAGCAGGGCTGGTTTAGCTCAGTGGGCTAGACAACTGGTTTGTGATGCAGAACAAGGCCAGCAACGTGGGTTCAATTCCCGTACCAGCTGAGAATTCTGAATTCTCTCTCTGTGAACCGAACAGTGTGGCAACTAGGGGCTTTTCACAGTAACTTCATTGCAGTGTTAATGTAAGCCTACTTGTGACAATAAAGATTATTTATTTAATTTAATAGATAGTCAGTTACATTTTCTGTCCATTTAATTATAATACTGTACATAATAAAATGATACTTGTGTTTTAAAGTTACAAACCTGGTGACTGTAGGATTATCAACCAAGGCCCTCGTGTATTTTAAATAAAATCTAATTTCACCTGTGTTGCGACTCTGGGTCAAGTGGAGCTGGAATTCACCGCGCGTTGGCCCAGAATGTTGTGAAAATGTGTTCAAATTGAAGTTTGTTTTGACATCGAAGCTATCCCCTGGTCAACGTTATCGCTCCCGTGGAGCAGTGACGTTTTGTTTTGGCAAATGCAAATAGTTCTAGTCCCGGATCTTAACCAAAATTAGAGTTCGGGTCTGGATCCATAACAATATACAAAAGTTTTCATGAACCTTTTAAGAAAATAGGAATTCACTAAAAGACTTCAACGATGGGTGTGCCTACTCAAATATAAAAAACTGGTCAAGGCTGCTACCCACCATTAACCTTGGTAAACGTGCATCTACTAGTGATCTCCGTGACACAGCACTCTTCCATGTCAACTCTCCTCCGTGGGCCACTTAATTAAACCATGAATGATCGTCACCTGGACTCCAGTTACCTCCCTTTGCTCCTCATACTTTGGTGCCTTCACTTGATAGAAGTCCACCAATCCCGGTTTAAAAAGCTTCAATGCAGTCACCCCCCCTCCCCCTTCCCCCACCCTCTTTGCCCTCCCCACCCACAGCACCCACAGCATTTTGGGTTTAAGTTCTGTTGCCAATGATAGAGGGTCCAACTGAGATCAGTTAACAAAGGCCGGATTGCTGATTGATGTTGGTATCTGCTTTCAGTCACTTACTCATAAATCCATTCGTTTTCAATTTTGGTTTTGGTAAAACGCTTTTTTCCTTGTTGTCTTCCTTCCTTTTCCTGCTCCTTCCTTCCTGATGTACGTTGTTCTGGGAAGTCGCATGTACAACACACCTGGTTAAAGAGGAAAGCCCATCAGCACCTTCTCTGGGAAAATGGGGATGGTCAACAATTATCACCCTAACCCTAACCCTAATCCTAAGATTGAATCAAGAAAATTTGAATCCATGGGCCTGACAAGCGGCGGTTTGGGAAGATCCACTGCCTCCTCGTTTGTTGCTTCTTTTACCAAGTGTTGCTAGGCAGCACCTGGAAACGCGGCTAAGCTCTGGCCTCCTATTTATAGATCTCACTGTAATAAATGATGTCTGTGGCTGTAGTGGGCGGTTCAGCTGGAGTTCTTTCAGCCGTGAAAACCTGCCTTAGGTGATCTCGCTTTGTTTTTTCTTCAGCTTGTTTTATATGTCTGAAGACTTAGGTTTAACAAACAAAACAATTGCTCCTGCTTTCAATGAGAATGATTTATTTAGAATTTTGCAATGAGTTTGAGGCAAATACGCAAACAGGGCTTTCAACCAATTCCCGTCAATGGATTACAAGGTTCGGACAGTCACTCACCGCTCTGACTTGGAAATATATCGGCCGTTCCTTCACTGATTATGGGTCAAAATCCTGGAACTCCCTCCCTAACAGCACTGTGGTTTTACCTACACCACATGGACTGCAGAATTTCAAGAAGGCAGCTCACCACTACCTTCTCAAGGGCAATTAAGGGATAGGCAACAAATGCTGGCCTAGTCAGCGACGCCCACAACCTGTAAATTGATGAAAATAAATGATAGATTTTCACTTATGTTTCAGGATCATGGTCCAGGGCTCTGCAGTTACTCATCCAGTTACACAGCCTCTAAGCACCTGCTTTCTTGATTCAATATATGTGCAAGGGATGGAATTGCATATGCAGACTAGCATTGTCTCAACCCAATTTTCACAGTATCAGGGACAGTGAAGTTACCACATTATCTATAATCGCATCAACCCTTCATTAAATTAATGTTTCATTATTATTTCCAAATATGTTATTCTACATATAAACTATCCAAATTCTTGATTGTGTTATTCCCTTCTCATGAACTCCCTTATATTCGGCTTGGTAATAAAGGATTTTTACAAAGATAACAATCCTTTATTATCTAGATAATTCAGATGAAACATGGAACTAAATTGTTGCCTCTGGTTACCATAATAATAAAAATAAGAACAGGAGAGGTTCATTCAGTCCTCGAGCCACGAGGACAGGCCAGCAGCGCTGAAAACATCTGCACGGCCTCCTCGGGGTGGCCAGGGTGAGTAGGCAGCACTGTGACCCTCGCACCAACCCCGGTCCCATACAGCCGTGACCACACCCCCACCCCAACTCGGAGGACGATCGAAAGCCCACCCCGCACCACATGCCCGGACCCATACCTGTCTCCATGGCCGGGTGCCCTGGTCTCTGAAGCCCACCAGCTCCCTACCCCCTTGGGCTGCATGTGCCGGGCTGTCTAACACTGTGCGCTTTCTGTGTCCCCCCCCCCCCCCCCCCCCCCTGCCGCAGGAGAAGGCCGCACACAATCGCCGAGAGAGGGAGAAAACAGAAGGGGAACCGCTGGACCTGCGGCCCGTCACCACAGCAAAACTGAGGGCACGGAGAAAGGGCAAACACCGGGGCGGAGGTTGGCATTGGGCAAGGAAGCGAGACCCAGCTGTGTGAGGTTCCCCATAGCATGTGTGTCAACCCCCCCCCCCCCCGACCACCATCCCCCCCGCCCCCCCCCCCCGACCACCATCTCTCCCCCCCCCCCCCCCCCCCCCCCCCCCCCGCCCCCCACCACCACAGCATCGTGACTGCTCCTGTAACTCGGGCCAGCCAAGGGGAGCCAGGAGCTTATGTTATGTTCAACCTTCTACTGTCAGTCAAGGCCAGTGCGGCTAGATAGCCTGTCGTCAAGGTAGGTCCTCCTGTGGTGGCATCACCTGTGGACCACTCGATTTCCCAAAAGAATGCCGAGCCTGTGGCTGATGCTACGGAGGTCCGGGAGGGCCTGGAGGTCGCGGACTATTTGCTTTTTTTTTAAATATAAATTTATATTAACCAATTACTTTTCTTTTCCAATTAAGGGGCAATGTAGAATGGCCAATCCACCGAACCTGCACATCTTTGGGTTGCGGGGGCGAAACCCACGCAAACACGGGGAGAATGTGCAAACTCCACACGGACAGTGACCCAGAGCTGGGATTCGAACCCAGGTCCTCAGCGCCGCAGTCCCAGTGTCGATTGACTTTTTGATGGGCTCTCTTTCCTTGCTTGTCCCTGTTAACCATTGTAACTGTTGTACATAGTATTGGGGTAGTGTGTTAAGGGACTTAAGGGGGAGGGCTGTTGGCGGACGAAGAGGTGTGCAGAAGGGTGAGAACGGGCATTGAGAACTATCTGGGTACGAATGACACAGGTGAGGTGCAGGTGGGGACGGTCTGGGAGGCCTTGAAAGCAGTGATCAGAGGAGAGCTGATCTCCATAAGGGCACACAGAGAGAGGAAGGAGAGGCAGGAAAGGGAGAGGCTGGTGGGGGAGCTCCTAGAAGTAGATAGGAAATATGCGGCGGCACCAGAGGAGGGGCTATTAAGGGAGCGGCGTAGCTTGCAGGCCAGGTTCGACCTACTGACCACTAGGAAGGCGGAAATGCAGTGGAGAAGGGCGCAGGGTGCGGCATATGAGTACGGGGAAAAGGCGAGCAGGATGCTGGCACACCAGCTTCGTAAGCGAGATGCAGCCAGAGAGATTGGGGGAGTGAGAGAGAGGGGTGGGGATGTAGTGCAGAAGGGGCAAGAGGTGAATAGGGTCTTTAGGGACTTCTATAGGGAATTGTATAGGTCTGAACCGCCGAAGAGGAGAGGGGGAAGGAAGAACTTTCTCGACAAATTGGGGTTCCCAAAGGTACAGGAGGAGCTGGTGGAAGGGTTGGGGGCGCCGATAGAGCTGCAGGAGCTAATTAAAGGGATAGGCCAGATGCAGGCGGGGAAGGCGCCGGGGCCGGATGGGTTCCCGGTGGAGTTTTACAGGAAATTTGTGGACTTGGTGGGTCCAGTGCTGGTGCGAGCCTTTAATGAGGCGCGCGAGGGGGTGGTTCTGCCCCCAACAATGTCGCAGGCCCTGATCTCCTTGATTTTGAAGCGGGACAAGGACCCGGTCCAGTGCGGGTCCTACAGGCCCATCTCCCTCCTGAATGTTGACGCCAAGCTGTTAGCAAAGGTCCTGGCAACCAGGATAGAGGACTGTGTGCCGGGGTAGTCCATGAAGACCAGACGGGGTTCGTGAAGGGACGCCAACTTAACACAAATGTCCGGAGATTGTTAAATGTGATTATGATGCCAGCAGTGGAAGGGGAGGCGGAGATAGTGGTAGCGCTGGACGCGGAGAAGGCATTTGACAGGGTGGAGTGGGAATACTTGTGGGAGACGTTGGAAAGGTTTGGGTTTGGGGAGGGATTTATCAAGTGGGTAAAACTGCTCTATTCAGCTCCGATGGCAAGTGTGGTAACAAACGGGAGGAGGTCAGAATATTTTGGGCTCCATCGAGGTACTAGGCAGGGATGTCCCCTATCTCCCTTACTCTTTGCATTAGCGATTGAGCCGTTGGCGATGGCACTGAGGGGTTCAGGGGGGTGGAGAGGACTGACAAGGGGAGGGGAGGAACATCGGGTCTCGCTCTATGCGGATGATTTGTTGTTGTATGTGGCAGACCCGGAGGGGGGGAATGCCGGAGGTAATGGGGATACTAGCGGAGTTCGGGGACTTTTCGGGATATAAATTAAATCTGGGGAAAAGTGAGGTCTTTGTAATACACCCGGGAGACCAAGGGGAGGGAATTGGGAGGCTCCCCTTCAAAAGAGCAGTTAAAAGTTTTAGGTATTTGGGGGTGCAGGTGGCAAAGAACTGGGGGACCCTCCACAAGTTGAACTTTTCCAGACTGGTGGAACAGATGGAGGAGGAGTTTAAGAGGTGGGACATGGTGCCGCTGTCGCTGGCAGGGAGGGTGCAGTCAGTTAAAATGACGGTCCTCCCGAGGTTCTTGTTTTTGTTCCAGTGTCTGCCCATCTTCCTCCCCAGGGCCTTTTTCAAGAAGGTAACGAGTAGTATCATGGGGTATGTGTGGGCACATGGCACCCCGAGAGTTAGAAGGGTCTTTTTGGAGCGGAGTAGGGATAGTGGAGGGCTGGCGTTACCCAACCTTTCAGGATATTACTGGGCGGCAAATACATCGATGGTACGAAAGTGGATGATGGAAGGGGAGGGGGCAGCCTGGAAGCGCATGGAGAGGGCGTCCTGCGGCAACATAAGCTTAGGGGCACTGGTAACGGCACCATGGCCGCTCCATCCCACGAGGTATACCACGAGCCCGGTGGTGGCGGCCACCCTCAAGATCTGGGGGCAGTGGAGGCGACACAGGGGGGAAGTGGGAGGTCTGATAGGGGCACCACTAAGAGGGAACCACAGATTTGCGCCGGGAAACACAGGAGGGGGATTCCAGAGCTGGCAGAGGGCGGGTATTAGACAACTGAGGGACTTGTTTATAGAGGGGAGGTTTGCGAGCCTGGGAGAGCTGGAGGAGAAATTTGGGCTCCCCCCGGGGAACACGTTCAGGTACCTCCAAGTGAAGGCATTTGCCAGACGACAGGTAGCGGGGTTCCCCGCGCTCCCCGTCAGGGGGGTGAGTGATAGGGTGCTATCAGGGGTCTGGGTCGGGGAGGGGAAGATCTCGGACATCTATAAGATTATGCAGGAGGTGGAGGAGGTACCAGTAGAGGAGCTGAAAGATAAGTGGGAGTTAGAGCTGGGGGAACAGATAGAGGACGGGACATGGGCAGACGCCCTGGAGAGGGTCAACTCGTCGTCGTCATGTGCGAGACTAAGTCTCATTCAATTTAAGGTACTGCATAGAGCCCACATGACGGGGACAAGGATGAGTCGGTTTTTCGGGGGTGAAGACAGGTGTATTAGATGTTCGGGAAGCCCTGCGAATCATGCACATATGTTTTGGGCATGTCCGGCACTGGAGGAGTTCTGGAAGGGGGTGGCAGGGACGGTGTCGAGAGTGGTGGGGTCCAGGGTCAAGCCAGGATGGGGACTTGCGATCTTCGGGGTTGGGGTGGAACCGGGGGTACAGGAGGCGAGGGAGGCTGGAATATTAGCCTTTGCGTCCTTGGTGGCTCGGAGGAGGATCCTGATTCAGTGGAGGGACGAAAGGCCTCCGAGTGTTAACACCTGGTTAAACGACATGGCAAACTTCATCCAATTGGAAAGGATCAAATTCGCCCTGAGAGGGTCGGTGCAGGGGTTTTTCAGGCAATGGCAACCCTTCCTAGACCTCTTGGGTCAGAGATAGAAACTGAGGCCGTGACAGCAGCAACCCGGGAGGGGAGGGGAGGGAGGGGGGAGGAGGGGGGGGGGGAGGGGAGACAAAGACGAAGGAAGTACGGTAGCGGTGGTGGCACGGGCAAGGCCTGCCCAAGGACACTGCTAGAAATGATAAGTTGGTCTGACTGTCGGTTCGCCGGCGGGGGGGGGGGGGGGGGGGGGTGGGGGGGGGGGGGGGGGGGGGGGACGCGCGAGTAAGGGGGGGGGGGACTTTTTTTTTTTTTTTCTCTTCTTTTTCTTGTTAAGTAGGGGGGTTTGACTTTGTTTTGTTATAATTTAAATGTAAATGTAGGGGGGGTTAAAATGTTTGTATTTTGAAAAATTTCTTCAATAAAAATTATTTTAAAAAAAAAAGGGACTTAAGGGGGGGGGGCGGGGGTTTGGAGAGATGTGGTAGCGTGGCCCCTTTAAGGGGATGGGTTCCACAGACCATGTGACCAGCCCGGGGCCAATTGCGGGGGACAGCGCAAAACACAGCGAATGGGGACTTTGTGCGTGATGCACGATCAATTACACAAAGACGAGAGTTGGATGCAATCGAGGTTTTATTACACTAAGATGTATGGCCTCCTACAGCAGCTGGCAAAATGGGGAGTACACATATTTATACTCCGCCTACTGGGCGGAGCCAGCAGGCAGGGATCTGCCCCCGTACCTGTAGTACAGGAGCCTTACCATAAAGTACCTACATCGACATCTATATACAATAAATACATCAGTGGGGACTACCACATTCACCCCCTGTTAAAAAATTGAGTCCGGCGGGGGTGGTGGAGAACTATATACAGAAAGATGTGTTTTGAAAGTACCGATAATATTACAAATTCAGGCGGTCCGGAGCCTTGATCTGTCGTTGAGAGTGCCGCAGTGTTGGTGGCGACTCCGCCGTCGGTTTGAACAAAAAACAAAGAAAATTACAGCACAGGAACAGGCCCTTCGGCCCTCCCAGCCTGCGCCGATCCAGATCCTTTATCTAAACCTGTTGCCTGGTTTCCAAGGATCTACTTCCCTCTGTTCCCCGCCCGTTCATATATCTGTCCAGATGCATCTTAAATGATGCTATCGTGCCCGCCTCTACCACCTCCACTGGCAAAGCGTTCCAGGCACCCACCACCCTCTGCGTAAAAAACTTTCCACACACATCTCCCTTAAACTTTCCCCCTCTCACCTTGAAATCGAGGGGAGGGGAGGGTGGTGTTGGGTCGAGAGTGTGTGTGTATGTGGAACCAGCTGGTGCCAGGTCCCTGAGGGAGACTGTGTCTTGGCGGCCGTCGGGGTACGCTACGTAGGCGTACTGCGGGTTGGCGTGAAGTAGCTGTACCCTCTCAACCAACGGGTCCGCCTTGTGGAGTCGAACGTGTCTACGGAGGAGAATGGGTCCTGGAGCTGCCAGACATTTCGAGAGCGAAACCCCGGAGGTGGACTTCCTAGGGAAGGCAAAGAGATGTTCATGGGGAGTTTCATTAGTCGCAGTACACAGGAGCGACCGAATGGAGTGAAGTGCGTCGGGGAGGACCTCCTGCCAGCGGGAGGCCGGGAGATTTCTGGACTGTAGGGCCATTTGGACGGCTTTCCAGACCATCCCATTCTCCCGCTCCACCTGCCCGTTTCCCCGGGGGTTGTAGCTGGTCACCCTGCTCGAGGCAATGCCCCTGCTGAGCAGGAACTGGCGCAGCTCGTCGCTCATAAATGAGGATCGCCTGTCGCTGTGGACGTAAGCGGGGAAACCGAACAGAACAAAGATGGTGTTGAGGGCTTTGATGACGGTGGCAGACGTCATATCGGAGCATGGGACAGCGAAGGAGAATCTGGAATATTCGTCGACCACACTGAGAAAGTACGTGTTACGGTCGGTGGAGGGGAGGGGCCCTTTGAAATCCACGCTGAGGCATTCAAAGGGGCGGGAGGCCTTCACCAGGCACGCACGGTCTGGCCGGTAGAAGTGCGTTTTACACTCCGCGCAGACCTGGCAGTCTCTGGTGATAGCCATGACTTCCTCGACGGAGAAGGGCAGGTTGCGGGCCTTGATGAAATTGTAAAAACGTGTGACCCCGGGTGGCAGAGGTTGTCGTGCAGAGTCCGGAGTCGGTCCACCTGTGCGCTGGCACATGTACCTCGGAATAGGGCATCAGGGGGGTCATTGAGCTTACCGGGGCGATACAAGATCTCGTAGTTGTAGGTGGAGAGCTCGATCCTCCACCTCAAGATTTTGTGATTTTGCCCCGCTGTTTGTTATTAAACATGAAGGCAACTGACTGCTGGTCAGTGAGGAGAGTGAATCTCCTGCTGGCCAGGTAATGCCTCCAATGCCGCACAATTTACAACGATGGCTTGGGCCTCTTTTTCGACGGAGGAGTGCCTAATTTCAGAGGCATGGAGGGTGCGGGAAAAGAATGCCACGGGCCTGCCTGCCTGGTTGAGTGTGGCGGCCAGAGCGACGTCTGATGCATCGCTCTCAACCTGGAAGGGGAGCATCTCGTTGACCACGTGCATCGCGGCCTTGGCGATGTCGGCCTTGATACGGTTAAAGGCCTGGTGAGCCTCGGCCGTCAGGGGAAAAACAGTGGATTGAATGAGTGGCCGGGTCTTGTCCGGGTAGTTTGGGACCCACTGGGTGTAATAAGAAAAGCACCCCAGGCGTCGTTTGAGGGGGCGTTCCCTGAGGGGGCGCATGCGGTCGGGATCGGGCCCCAGAACTCCGTTCTGGACTACATAGCTGAGGATGGCTAAGCGGTTCGTGCTGAACACGCACTTCTCCTTGTTGTAGGTCAGGTGGAGGAGAGTGACGGTGTGGAGAAATTTGGCAAGGTTGGCGTCATGGTCCTGCTGATCGTGGCCAGGTACGGGTAAGTGGCCCGCACTCCGTACCAGTCAACCATTCGGTCCATCTCCCGTTGGAAGACCGAGACCCCGTTGGTGACGCCAAAGGGAACTCTAAGAAAGTGGTGGCCATCTGCCTCGAAGGCAGTGTATGGGTGGTCCGCCTTGCGGATGGGGAGCTGGTGGTAGGCGGATTTCAGGTTGATCGTTGAGAAGACCCAATACTGTGCAATCTGATTGACCATATCAGATATGCGAGGGAGGGGGTACGCGTCGAGCTGCGTGTACCGATTGATGGTCTGACTGTCGTCAACGACCATCCTGTGTTTCTCCCCAGTTTTGACCACTACCACTTGGGCTCTCCAGGGGCTGTTGCTGGCCTCGATGATGCCTTCCCGAAGCAGTTGCTGGACTTCAGACCTGATGAAGGTCCTGTGCTGGGCGCTGTACCGTCTGCTCCTTGTGGCGACGGGTTTGCAATCCGGGGTTAGGTTTGCAAATAGGGAAGGTGGGTCGACCTTTCGGGTTGCGAGGCTGCACACAGTAAGGGGTAGTAAGGGCCCGCCAAATTTCAGTGTTAGGCTCTGGAGGTTGCACTGGAAGTCCAGGCCGAGTAGCAGGGCAGCGCAGAGGTTGGGAAGGATGTAGAGGTGGAAGCCGCTGAATTCCACGCCTTGGACAGTGAGAGTGGCGATGCAGTACCCCCGGATCGCCACGGAGTGGGACCCAGAGGCCAGGGAGATTCTCTGGTTAGCGGGGTGTACCGCGAGGGAGCAGTGCCTTACTGTATCGGGGTGGATGAAGCTCTCGGTGCTCCCGGTGTCCAGCAGGCAGGAGATTTCGTGCCCATCGACCTTCACTTTGGTTGAAGCAGTTGCAAAGTTGTGTGGACGAAACTGGTCAATCGTGACCGAGGCGAGACGCGGCTGGTCATCGGCGGTTGCAGGCGACGAGCGGCCGGGTGAGGGCATGGGTCCTGGGTCGGGTAAGATGGCGACGCCCACTGGCCGCACGTGGGAGGTGCCGGAACAATAGCGGCGACTGAGCGGGCCTGGCACACCGCAGCGAAGTGTCCCTTCTTGCCCCAGGCCTTGCAGAGGGCGCTCCGGGCCGGGCAGCGCTGCCGGGGGTGTTTGGACTGCCCACGGAAGTAACATTTGGGTCCCACGGAGAGGGTTGGCTGCCGTGCGGCACAGGCTGAGGGCCGTCGCTGATGGGGTCCACGATGGGGCGGCAGTCTGCGGAGTCCACGATGCACAGTGGGGGGGGTGGGCCGCACGGTTGGGGGCGCAGGCCTGGATGTTGCATGAAGCGACCGCGCTGTGAGAGCGCTAACCTTTTGGTTTCGGCGAGGTCGAGCGTGGCCCCTTCTAAGAGGTGCTGGTGGATGTAATCGGACTCGATGCCCGTAACAAATGCGTCTCTCGTGAGCAAATTCGAGTGTTCCATGGGCGAAACGGCCTGACAGTCACAGTCTCTAACGAGGGGAACCAGACCACGCCAGAAACCTTCCACTGACTCACCAGGAAGTTGAGGACGCGTGGGAGAGGAGGTGCCTCGCGTAGAGTGTGCTAGGCCGCTGAGCGTAGTTTTCCTTCAGTAGCGCCATGGCTTCTGCGTAGGTCGGCGCATCCTGGATAAGTGGAAAGACGTTGGAGCTCAGCCGCGTGTAAAGGATCTTCTGTACTTCTGGGATTGGGTCTGGCGCAGATCCGATGTACGCTTCGAATCAGGCTAGCCAATGTTCAAAGTCCTTTTTGGTGTTGTCTGCGTGAGGATGCCGCTGCAGGCGATCCATCGGAGGTCCATCTTCTGAAAACGTAGTGTAATAAATTGATGCATGATCAATTACACAAAGACGAGGATTGGATGCATTCGAGGCTTTATTACACTAAGATGTGTGGCCTCCTACAGCAGCTGGCGAAATGGCTGCTGTATGGGAAGCACACATATTTATACTCTGCCTACTGGGCGGAGCCAGCAGGCAGGGAACTACCCCCCGTACCTGTAGTGCAGGGCCTTACCATAAAGCACCTACATCAACATCCTCTATATACAATATATACATCAGTGGGGACTACCACCGTGCGTGACCCTGGGAGCAGGATCCTGGACAGTGTGGGCCCTGGGCAGTGTGGGCCCTGGGCAGTGTGGGCCCTGGGCAGTGTGGGCCCTGGGCAGTGTGGGCCCTGGGCAGTGTGGACCCTGGGCAGTGTGGGCCCTGGGCAGTGTGGACCCTGGGCAGTGTGGGCCCTGGGCAGAGTGGGCAGTGGGCAGTGTGGGCCCTGGGCAGTGTGGGCCCTGGGCAGTGTGGGCCCTGGGCAGTGGGGACCCTGGGCAGTGTGGGCAGTGTGGACCCTGGGCAGTGTGGGCCCTGGGCAGTGTGGACTGGGGCGCAGTGTGGGGCTGGGGCGCAGTGTGGGGCTGGGGCGCAGTGTGGGACTGGGGGCAGTGTGGGACTGGGCGCAGTGTGGGACTGGGGCGCAGTGTGGGACTGGGGCGCAGTGTGGGACTGGGGGGCAGTGTGGGACTGGGGGGCAGTGTGGGGACGGGGGGCGCAGTGTGGGACTGGGACGCAGTGTGGGACTGGGGCGCAGTGTGGGACTGGGGACGCAGTGTGGGACTGGGACGCAGTGTGGGACTGGGGCGCAGTGTGGGACTGGGGCGCAGTGTGGGACTGGGGCGCAGTGTGGGACTGGGGCGCAGTGTGGGACTGGGGGGCAGTGTGGGACTGGGGCGCAGTGTGGGACTGGGGCGCAGTGTGGGACTGGGGCGCAGTGTGGGCTGGGGGCGCAGTGTGGGACTGGGGCGCAGTGTGGGACTGGGGCGCAGTGTGGGACTGGGGCGCAGTGTGGGACTGGGGCGCAGTGTGGGACTGGGGCGCAGTGTGGGACTGGGGCGCAGTGTGGGCCCTGGGCAGTGTGGGCCCTGGGCAGTGTGGACCCTGGGCAGTGTGGGCCCTGGGCAGTGTGGGCCCTGGGCAGTGTGGGCCCTGGGCAGTGTGGGCCCTGGGCAGTGTGGGCCCTGGGCAGTGTGGGCCCTGGGCAGTGTGGGCCCTGGGCAGTGTGGGCCCTGGGCAGTGTGGGCCCTGGGCAGTGTGGACCCTGGGCAGTGTGGGCCCTGGGCAGTGTGGACCCTGGGCAGTGTGGGCCCTGGGCAGAGTGGGCAGTGGGCAGTGTGGGCCCTGGGCAGTGTGGGCCCTGGGCAGTGTGGGCCCTGGGCAGTGGGGACCCTGGGCAGTGTGGGCAGTGTGGACCCTGGGCAGTGTGGGCCCTGGGCAGTGTGGACCCTGGGCAGTGTGGGCCCTGGGCAGTGTGGGCCCTGGGCAGTGTGGGCCCTGGGTAGTGTGGGCCTTGGGCTGTGTGGGCCCTGGGCAGTGTGGGCCCTGGGCAGTGTGGGCAGTGTGGACCCTGGGCAGTGTGGGCCCTGGGCAGTGTGGACCCTGGGCAGTGTGGGCCCTGGGCAGTGTGGGCCCTGGGCAGTGTGGGCCCTGGGTAGTGTGGGCCTAGGGCTGTGTGGGCCCTGGGCAGTGTGGGCCCTGGGCAGTGTGGACCCTGGGCAGTGTGGGCCCTGGGCAGTGTGGGCCCTGGGCAGTGTGGGCCCTGGGCAGTGTGGACCCTGGGCAGTGTGGGCCCTGGGCAGTGTGGGCCCGGGCAGTGTGGACCCCTGGGCAGTGTGGGCCCTGGGCAGTGTGGACCCTGGGCAGTGTGGGCCCTGGGCAGTGTGGGCCCTGGGCAGTGTGGGCCCTGGGTAGTGTGGGCCTTGGGCTGTGTGGGCCCTGGGCAGTGTGGGCCCTGGGCAGTGTGGGCCCTGGGCAGTGTGGACCCTGGGCAGTGTGGGCCCTGGGCAGTGTGGGCCCTGGGCAGTGTGGGCCCTGGGCAGTGTGGGCCCTGGGCAGTGTGGACCCTGGGCAGTGTGGGCCCTGGGCAGTGTGGGCCCTGGGCAGTGTGGGCCCTGGGCAGTGTGGACCCTGGGCAGTGTGGGCCCTGGGCAGTGTGGGCCCTGGGCTGTGTGGACACTGGGCAGTGTGGGCAGTGTGGGCCCTGGGCAGTGTGGGCAGTGTGGGCTGTGTGTGCCCTGGGCTGTGTGGGCCCTGGGCAGTGTGGGCCCTGGGCAGTGTGGGCAGTGTGGGCTGTGTGTGCCCTGGGCTGTGTGGGCCCTGGGCAGTGTGGGCAGTGTGGGCCCTGGGCAGTGTGGGCCCTGGGCAGTGTGATCCTGGGCAGTGTGGACCCTGGGCAGTGTGGACCCTGGGCAGTGTGGACCTGGGCAGTGTGGGCCCTGGGCAGTGTGGGCCCTGGGCTGTGTGGACCCTGGGCAGTGTGGGCCCTGGGCAGTGTGAGCCCTGGGCTGTGTGGGCCCTGGGCAGTGTGGGCCCTGGGCAGTGTGGGCAGTGTGGTCCCTGGGCAGTGTGGGCCCTGGGCAGTGTGATCCTGGGCAGTGTGGGCCTTGGGCTGTGTGGGCCCTGGGCAGTGTGGGCCCTGGGCAGTGTGGGCCCTGGGCAGTGTGGGCCTTGGGCTGTGTGTGGGCAGTGTGGGCCCTGGGCAGTGTGGACCCTGGGCAGCGTGGGCCCTGGGCAGTGTGGACCCTGGGCAGTGTGGGCCCTGGGCTGTGTGGGCCCTGGGCAGTGTAGACCCTGGGCAGTGTGGACCCTGGGCAGTGTGGGCCCTGGGGCAGTGTGGGCCCTGGGCAGTGTGGGCCCTGGGTAGTGTGGGCAGTGTGGGCCCTGGGCAGTGTGGGCCCTGGGCAGTGCGGGCCCTGGCCAGTGTGGGCCCTGGGCTGTGTGGACCCTGGGCAGTGTGGGCCCTGGGCAGTGTGGGCCCTGGGCAGTGTGGGCAGCGTGGGCCCTGGGCAGTGTGGACCCTGGGCAGTGTGGGCAGCGTGGGCCCTGGGCAGTGTGGGCCCTGGGCAGCGTGGGCCCTGGGCAGTGTGGTCCCTGGGCAGTGTTGGCCCTGGGCAGTGTGGGCCTTGGGCAGTGTGGGCCCTGGGCAGTGTGGACCCTGGGCAGTGTGGACCCTGGGCAGTGTGGGCCCTGGGCAGTGTGGGCAGTGTGGGCCCTGGGCAGTGTGGGCCCTGGGCAGTGTGGACCCTGGGCAGTGTGGGCCCTGGGCAGTGTGGGCCCTGGGCAGTGTGGGCAGCGTGGGCCCTGGGCAGTGTGGACCCTGGGCAGTGTGGGCCTTGGGCAGTGTGGGCCCTGGGCAGTGTGGACCCTGGGCAGTGTGGACCCTGGGCAGTGTGGGCCCTGGGCAGTGTGGGCCCTGGGCAGTGTGGGCCCTGGGCAGTGTGGGCCCTGGGCAGTGTGGGCCCTGGGCAGTGTGGGCAGTGTGGGCCCTGGGCAGTGTGGACCCTGGGCAGTGTGGGCCTTGGGCTGTGTGGGCCCTGGGCAGTGTGGGCCCTGGGCAGTGTGGGCAGCGTGGGCCTTGGGCAGTGTGGGCCCTGGGCAGTGTGGACCCTGGGCAGTGTGGACCCTGGGCAGTGTGGGCCCTGGGCAGTGTGGACCCTGGGCAGTGTGGGCCCTGGGCAGTGTGGGCCCTGGGGCAGTGTGGGCCCTGGGCAGTGTGGGCCCTGGGCAGTGTGGGCCCCGGGCAGTGTGGGCCCTGGGCAGTGTGGGACCCTGGGCAGTGTGGGCCCTGGGCAGTGTAGACCCTGGACAGTGCGGGCCCTGGCCAGTGTGGGCCCTGGGCTGTGTGGACCCTGGGCAGTGTGGGCCCTGGGCTGTGTGGGCCCTGGGCAGTGTGGGCCCTGGGCAGTGTGGGCAGCGTGGGCCCTGGGCAGTGTGGACCCTGGGCAGTGTGGGCCTTGGGCACAGTGTGGGCCCTGGGCAGTGTGGACCCTGGGCAGTGTGGACCCTGGGCAGTGTGGGCCCTGGGCAGTGTGGGCCCTGGGCAGTGTGGGCCCTGGGCAGTGTGGGCCTTGGGCAGTGTGGGCCCTGGGCAGTGTGGACCCTGGGCAGTGTGGGCCTTGGGCTGTGTGGGCCCTGGGCAGTGTGGGCCCTGGGCAGTGTGGGCAGCGTGGGCCTTGGGCAGTGTGGGCCCTGGGCAGTGTGGACCCTGGGCAGTGTGGACCCTGGGCAGTGTGGGCCCTGGGCAGTGTGGACCCTGGGCAGTGTGGGCCCTGGGCAGTGTGGGCCCTGGGCAGTGTGGCCAGTGTGGGCCCTGGGCAGTGTGGACCCTGGGCAGTGTGGGCCCTGGGCTGTGTGGGCCCTGGGCAGTGTGGCCAGTGTGGGCCCTGGGCAGTGTGGGCCCTGGGCTGTGTGGGCCCTGGGCAGTGTGGGCCCTGGGCAGTGTGGGCCCTGGGCTGTGTGGGCCCTGGGCAGTGTGGGCCCTGGGCAGTGTGGCCAGTGTGGGCCCTGGGCAGTGTGGACCCTGGGCAGTGTGGGCCCTGGGCAGTGTGGCCAGTGTGGGCCCTGGGCAGTGTGGACCCTGGGCAGTGTGGGCCCTGGGCAGTGTGGGCAGCGTGGGCCCTGGGCAGTGTGGGGCCTGGGCAGTGTGGGCCCTGGGCAGTGTGGGCCCTGGGCAGTGTGGACCCTGGGCAGTGTGGGCCCTGGGCAGTGTGGACCCTGGCCAGTGTGGGCCCTGGGCAGTGTGGACCCTGGACAGTGTGGGCCCTGGGCAGTGTGGGCCCTGGGCAGTGTGGGCAGTGTGGGCCCTGGGCAGTGTGGGCCCTGGGCAGTGTGGGCCCTGGGCATTGTGGGCCCTGGGCAGTGTGGACCCTGGGAGCAGGACCCGGGGCAGTGTGGGCCCTGGGCAGTGTGGGCCCTGGGCAGTGTGGCCCTGGGCAGTGTGGCCCTGGGCATTGTGGGCCCTGGGAGCAGGACCCTGGGCAGTGTGGGCCCTGGGCAGTGTGGGCCCTGGGCAGTGTGGCCAGTGTGGGCCCTGGGCAGTGTGGACCCTGGGCAGTGTGGGACTGGGGGCAGTGTGGGGCTGGGGGCGCAGTGTGGACCTGGGGGGCAGTGTTGGGACTGGGGCGCAGTGGTAGGCTGGGGCGCAGTGTGGGACTCTGGGGGGCAGTGTGGGACTGGGGGCGCAGTGTGGTGACTGGGGCGCAGTGTGGGGGACTGGGACGCAGTGTGGGGACTAGGGGACGCAGTGTGGGACTAGTGGGCGCAGTGGTAGGGTCTGGTGGACGCAGTGTGGGGCACTGGGGGGCAGTGGGGGACTGGGGCGGCAAGTGTGGGACCGGGGCGCAGTGTGGGGACTGGGGGCGCATTGGGGGGACTGGGGGCGCAGTGTGGGAATGGGGGGCAGTGTGGGAATGGGGCGCAGTGGTTGGGACTAGGGGACGCAGATGTGGGACTGCGGGAGCAGTGTGTGGACTGGGGACGGCAGTGTGGGGCTGGGGGCGCAGGTGTGGGGCTTGGGCGACCAGTGTGGGAACTGGGGCGCAGTGTGGGACTGGGGCGCAGTGTGGGGACTGGGGCCGAAGTGTGGGGAACTGGGCGCAGTGTGGGACTGGGGGGCAGTGTGGGTCCTGTGCAGTGTGATCCCTGGGCAGTGTGGGCAGTGGGCAGTGTGGGCCCTGGGCAGTGTGGGCCCTGGGCAGTGTGGCCCTGGGCATTGTGGGCCCTGGGAGCAGGACCCTGGGCAGTGTGGGCCCTGGGCAGTGTGGGCCCTGGGCAGTGTGGGCCCTGGGCAGTGTGGGTCCTGTGCAGTGTGATCCCTGGGCAGTGTGGGCCCTGGGCAGTGCGGGCCCTGGGCAGTGTGGGTCCTGGGCAGTGTGGGCCCTGGGCAGTGTGGGCAGTGTGGACCCTGGGCAGTGTGGGCCCTGGGAGCAGGACCCAGGGCAGTGTGGGCAGTGTGGGCCCTGGGCAGTGTGGGCAGTGTGGGCCCTGGGCAGTTTGGGCTCATGGGCAGTGTGGGCCCTGGGCAGTGTGGGCGCTGGGCAGCGTGGGCCCTGGGCAGCGTGGACCCTGGGCAACGTGGGCCCTGGGCAGTGTGGGCCCTGGGCAGTGTGGGCCCTGGGCAGCGTGGGCCCTGGGCAGCGTGGGCCCTGGGCAGCGTGGGCCCTGGGCAGCGTGGACCCTGGGCAACGTGGGCCCTGGGCAGTGTGGGCCCTGGGCAGCGTGGGCCCTGGGCAGTGTGGGCCCTGGGCAGTGTGGGCCAGGGAGCTGCAGGGTAAATCCGAATGCATCGTGTTCTATCCCCGACATCTAATTGTGTTTGCCTTTCATCAATAAACCCTTTTGTTTATTATTGGAAGCCTCCAGTGTTTGTCTCGAGCCGCCGCGGTGCAAATCCTCTTAAACCCTGTCAAACACATTGAGAAGCGAGAAAGCAACATTTTTTCAATATCTGAGCACACTTACTTAACCCTGGCATTAACTTGTGGTTTATTATCACAAGGGTCACTTCTCTCTCTATCGTCCTGCTGATATGTTGCCGATAAGAATGCATTAGCGCAGTTGAATGATGGATATCTGAAAATAATTACAGAGCAGCAAAGGGCTCAGGTGGTTTATATGTAGAATAATGTGCGAACAGTGAGTGATTAACAGCTTGTAAATGAACACAACCTTATTGAGCAATTCATACGGTTTACATAAGGCCTATTGAGAAAGTTAATCTGCAGGTACTGCAAGTAATTAGGAAGGCAAATTGAATGTTGGCCTTTATTGAAAGGGGGATGCAGTGCAGGGTGTTGGTGTGACACCACCTGATGTATTGGGTATGGTTTTCTGATCTGATTACTTAAAGAGAGGGATGTCTGTGCATTAGACGTCGTTCTGAGAAGGTTCATGAGGCTGATTTGATGGTTATGGGGTTTGTGTTGTGAGGAAAGGTTGGGCCTTTACTCACTGAAGTTTAGACGGACTGACTGAAACGTAGAGGATTCCGAGGGGGCTTCACAGGGGAGGTGCTGAAAGGACTGGTGACACAGTTTAAAGATATGGGGTGGGGTTCTCCCAAAATGGGGCTATGTCCCCCAGCCGGTGTATAAACGCAGGCGTTGTATTCCTGAGGTTCCTGAAAAAATACAAATGGTTCACTTACCTTCGGGGGCTAGCAGGGACCCGGGGATCTTCACACAGCTTTGGCTGCGGTTACGGGCCCCGGCACGTCTGGTATTGAGTCCGCGCCAAGCGCCATGGCGGATGCGGCCTCCAGCAGCCGTGCTGAGCTCCATGGCGGACTAGGACCATGGAGACATCTGGAAGATGTAGGCCCCCCGATCGGCTGCGTGCCCGAGATCCGTCCGGCCCGATCTCTCCACCGGCTGCCCGTAAGGCCTCCCCCACCCCCCACCTGGCCATTGACACCAACATCTACCCAACCCCTGGGGTGCCTGTGTCAGACCATCTAACGGTGTCGTTGTTTGTGTTTACTGCCCCCCCCCCAGGAGAAGGCCGCACGTAACCGCCTGGAACGGGAGACGACTGGAGGGGGACCAGCAGACCTGCGGCCCCTCACCATAGCCGAGCAGAGGGCACTGGACGTGGTCGGCGGCCCAGAGGAAAAGGAAGCCTCTGGGTGGTGAAGGTCGGCTGAGGGTGAGGGAGTGAGACCCTGCTTAGTTGGGGGGTTGGGTGCAGGGATCACGGATGGATTGGATTTGAACAAAAGCGGCGCAGTGGCATAGTGGTTAGCACTGCTGCCTCACAGCGCCAAAGACCCGGGTTCAATTCCAGCCTCTGGTCACTGAATGTGCGGAGTTTGCACGTTCTCCCCGTGTGTGCGTGGATTTCCTCCGGGTGCTCCGGTTTCCTCCTACAGTCCAAAGATGTGCAGGTTAGGTGGATTGGCCGAGATAAATTGCCCCTTAGTGCCCAAAAAAAGATTAGGTTGGATTCTCGGGATACAGTGGTGGGATGGGCCTCGGTAAAGTGCTCTTTCAGAGAGGTTCAGTGCAGACTCAATGAGACGAATAACCTCCTCCTGCACTGTGGCGAGTCTGTGATTCCATGACAAGGATGAGAGGTGGGATTCTTCGTCCCGCCAGCCGCGTTTTCCTGCGCGGCATGCCCTCGCCGGCAGGGCGATCCTCCGTTCCGTCAGCCGGCCAATGAGAAGTCCCATTGTGGCCACCCCACACCGTCGGGAAATCCGCGGACGTGGGTGCCCTGCCGCCGACGGAGAATCCCGCTGGATAATGTTAAAACGGGATGTTGCTGGATTGTGATCCAATGTGGGTTGGTGAGAACAGGGATGATGAGTGGACTGGGCTTGGTGCAAGTTGGGAAATGGGCAGCAGAATTTTAGATGTGCTCAAGGCTGTTTTCTAGACGTCCAGAATCCAGCAGCGTATTGTCCAGTGTTACTCCGCTACTTTTCTCACCAGCATTACAGCTGGAGATGGTTTTGTATAAATCTCAACTCTGCTGAAATCAAATTCTCGAGGAATATCCTTCAATTCCTTCAGGTAATAATGTCTAAGATTCAGCTGTTGGAGTATGTTCTCCTATAAATCTCCAAACGCTTCAGAACCTCAAAGCATGAAATGAATGTGGCTCACAGCGTCCGTCATTTGCCGTGTCACTGACCTTATTACACATTTTGTGATGTGAAGGATGATACTCGAATGTTCCTGATAACGGAGCAGTTCATCATCTGATTCGAACTGAGTGCTTATTTTATTTCATATGGGACTCAAATAACACAACAGCGTTTGAGTTGAAGAAATATTGGCGAATTAGGAAAATATGTGTGACATTCTGAAAGACATCGAAATTCCACCTTACAAGTGTGAATGATCACCATGTCAAATTCTTCAAGTGTCCATCATGGCCCCGTTGGTAGTCTGCTAACTCCCCGACTCAGAAGTTTAAGGTTTTAAAACCCACTTTGGAGGCTCAAGGACGAAAATCTAGACTCGCCTGAGGGAGTGCTGCACTGTTGCTGATCTTGTTTTTCAGACGAAATGTTAAAGTGAAGGACCTTCTGTTCTGTCAGGTGAATGTAAAAGATCCCCAAAAACTATTTTGAAAAGCAAGGGGGTGTCTCCCTGGTGCCCTGGTCAGCATTTAACCCTCAAACAACATCACTAAAACAGATTGTCTGCTTGTTCACACACTGCTGTTTGTGAGGGTTTGCTATGCACAGAATGTCTGCCATGTTTCTGATGGTGACTACACTTCACAAAGTGCTTCATTGGCTGGAAAGCACTTTCCTGCACACCTGTGAGCAGGAAAGGCAAGTTATTTTTAAATCTTTGATCGAGTAGGTAGGTTTTGAGGTGTCAAGGCAGGGAGGTAGGCCAAACACTTGAAAAAAAAAATGAAAATCGCTTATTGTCACGAGTAGACTTCAAATGAAGTTACTGTGAAAAGCCCCTAGTCGCCACATTCCGGCGCCTGTTCGGGGAGGCTGTTACGGGAATCGAACCGTGCTGCTGGCCTGCTTGGTCTGCTTTAAAAGCCAGCGATTTATCCCTGTGCTAAACAGCCCCAGTATCTTATATCCCTGGCGGAGAGTCAGCTATTAAAGCATATGAGGCTGTATTCGCCGTTCCCCGATGCCGAAATCGCTTTTGGTAACGAGGCGGAGAATCCGTTTTGGCGGCAAAATCGGGAGCGGTGCCGGTTTTTGAATTCTCCGCCCCCTTAAAAGCCCCCACTCTGACCGCTCACGTGCCCCAGACCGCTCACCCACATGTATTCCAGGAGTACACCGCACCGAGTATCCACCACCTCTGGCCATTGCCTAAGGCCCACCCCGCCGTGCTCCGTTGCCGACCGACCGACTTCCCGAAGGCGTGGCTTACGCTCACACCGTCCGGCACCGCGACAGTCGGGGGAGGGCCGACCGGCGAGCAGAGGTCTGCTTCATTCTGAGCTGGGGGCCATGTGGGTGGGCGGTCTGGGGCGTGCGAGCGGTCGGAGTGGGGGCACTACTTTGGCGGTCCAGATCCGAGGTCTGAGTCCGCCATGGAGCACGGGGAATCGGTCGCCTTTTCCGGCAGTTTCCGTGGCCTAAAAGACCACCGTTTTCACGCTGGCATGGGGACAGTCTCCAAAACAGAGAATCCATGCCCATGGTAATCCTAGCTTTATTAATAGGAGCACGTACACGATCCAGGAGGCTTTGCTGAACTTGTACAAGACACTAGTTAGCCCTCAGCTGGAATATTGTGTACAGTTCTGTATGCCACATTATAGGAAGGATGTGAACACATTGGAGAGAGTGCAGAAGAGGTTTACAAGAATGGTTCAGGAAATTAGAAACTTCAGTGATTGAGGATAGATTGGAGAGGTTGAGACTGTTCTCCCCAGAGAGAAGGGGCGGAATTCTCCGCAAGGCCCGACGCCATTGTGACACCCGGAGAGGTTCACGATGGCGTTGGAGGCCGCTCCTTGCCCCCTATTCTACCCCCCCCCCAGGGGGCTAGGAGAGCCGTGCTGTAAATCTCGGCCATGGGGCCTTGTCGCTGGCGTCAAGGCCCGGCGCGCCGAGAATGACGCGGCCGGCGCGCCTAATGATGTCAGCTGCGCATGCGCAAGTTGGCCGGCTCCAACCCGCGCATGCGCGGCTGACATCACGACGGCTGACGGCTCAAACCCGCGCATGTGCGGTTGCCATCTTCCCCTCCGCTGCCCCGCAAGACGTGGCGGCTTGATCTTGCAGGGCGGCGGAGGGGTAAGAGTGCGTTCCTTTGAGACGCCGGCCAGATGATCAGTGGGCACCGATCGCGGGCCAGTCCCCTCCCGAGCACGGTGGTGGTGCTCCCTCCCCTCTCCACCCCCCACTAGCCACAAAACAGCTTTTGGCGCCATGTTCACGCCGGCAGCGACCAGGTGTGGTTGCCGCCGGCGTGAACCGGTTGGGAACGGCAGGCCGCTCGGCCCATCCGGGTCGGAGAATCGCGGGGGGTGCCAGAGCGGCCCTCCCGTGATTCTCCCACCCAGCATGGGAGCGGAGAATCGCGGGGGGTGCCAGAGTGGCCCTCCCGTGATTCTCCCACCCGGCATGGGAGCGGAGAATCGCGCCCAAGGTTTTTAGCAGGAGATTTCATAGAGATATTCAAAATCATAAGGGGGCTAGACAAAGTCGATAGGGAGAAACTGTTCTCGCTCATAAAAGGATCAAGAACGAGCAGTCACACATTTAAAGTGATTTGCAAAAGAAGCAAATGTGGTGTGAGGAAAATCTTTTACACACAGCGAATGGTTTGGGTCTGGAAGTGTGGTGGAAGGAGGTTCAAAGGCACGATTTAACCATTGCGTTGTGTCCAGCATGGATCTGGGCGCACCGGGTAAATAGCGGGAAGGCCCAAAATCTAGATTTGTGCCGGGTGGGAACCAGTTTGGAATTCACCCGGCCCGCAACCAATGGCAAGTTCCGGATCTCGCCCAGAATTGGCGAGATTATCGTTAACCTCCATTTGCATTCATTTCGATCTCTCAATTCCCCCCGGGAATATCCCCACTCCCCAGCAAGTAACCACACGGGTGTTTGTTAGTACTCCTTTTCAAAAGCCGTGAGGTGATGATGCAGCTGTACAAAACCTTGGTCAGGCCACATTTGGAGTACTGTGTGCAGTTCTGGTTGCCTCATTTTAGGAAGGATGTGGAAGCTTTGGAAAAGGTGCAAAGGAGATTTACCAGGATGTTGCCTGGAATGGAGAGTAGGTCATACGAGGAAAGGTTGAGGGAGCTAGGCCTTTTCTCATTAGAACGGAGAAGGATGAGGGGCGACTTGATAGAGGTTTATAAGATGGTCAGGGGAATAGATAGAGTAGACAGTCAGAGACTTTTTCCCCAGGTGGAACACACCATTACAAGGGGACATAAATTTAAGATAAATGGTGGAAGATATAGAGGGGATGTCAGAGGTAGGTTCTTTACCCAGAGAGTAGTGGGGGCATGGAATGCACTGCCTGTGGTAGTAGTTGAGTCGGAAAAGTTAGGGACCTTCAAGCGGCTATTGGATAGGTACATGGATTAGGGTAGAATAATGGAGTGTAGGTTAACTTCTTAAGGGCAGCACGGTAGCATTGTGGATAGCACAATTGCTTCACAGCTCCAGGGTCCCAAGTTCGATTTCGACTTGGGTCACTGTCTGTGTGGAGTCTGCACATCCTCCCCGTGACTGCGTGGGTTTCCTCCGGGTACTCCGGTTTCCTCCCACAGTCCAAAGATGTGCAGGTTGGGTGGATTGGCCATGAAAAATTGTCCAAAATTCTATGATTAACATAGGACAAAAGTTCGGCGCAACATCGTGGGCCGAAGGGCCTGTTCTGTGCTGTATTTCTCTAAAAAAAAAAAAAAAAACGGGAAGCTGGTGCGATGGCTCCTGAGGGGAAGTGAGCAGGTGAGGAGCCATTTCCATTTTCCAGCAAGCAGCTCGGGGCACTGAGGCCCTGTGAGGCCTTCAAGCCATCTCTAAATATTGTAGAGACCCATAACAGGGGCAGCTACAGCTGCAGCCTGTCTATCCCATCCTACCAAACTCCCCCAGGACAGGGCCCCACTGCTGCTTCTCTCCTGGAAGCCAATTTCACTCCCTTTGACCGTGAGCAGCCTCTAGCTTCACAGCTAGAGGAATTAGCCTGGTTAGTTATGATAGCACTTCACGCTGCTCAACTCTCAGAGTGCCTCCTCAAGGGCACACATGCCATGTCTCAGAGGATAATTAGAGCACAGCATGTCCAGCAAACTCTGATGCCTGAACAGCGTGACTGTGCTCTGGGAGCGTCACCATCATAGAGGCAGCTGCCAGCAATCAAACACTAAAGAACGTGGCTTCAGGACTGGGGATCCTCATGGGACCAAAGGATAATGTGTGGATCAGGGTCGGGCACCTTGACACAGTCTCCTTAATGTTCCCGGCAGAGGTCTGGGGTCTAGGGGCTCTTGATGTGGCTGGGGGTGAGGGTGCACAGCAAGGTTTGCCAGCACAACTGGCTCACTGGATGACACTCTGAGAGAAGGTGGGACGTGTAAAGGGGGGGAAGACTTGGGGTATTTGAGGGTCCCGGGATAGAAACCCGAACTGATTGTCGGTCTCTCTCCTTCTCCAATTTCTTACAGATACTAAAATGGTGGCTGGTGTTGATCTCGCAGCGGCCTGCCCTCGTGTTACTGGTGGCAACCGAGGCGGGCAGACACCAGAGAAGGCAGCAGCAACGACAAAGGCTGGAGGCAATGCCCCATGTACAGGGGGCCGCCGCACACCCTGAAGACCGGGCCACCCATGAGGGACCCAGAAGGGGAGCCCAGCTACGCCCCAAATCTACAGGCTTCGTTGGTGTTTCGACGAGATGACAGACAGTATGTACCGCCTCAGGGGAGAGGCAGTGAGGCATCTGTGCCACGTCCTCTCGGACACCAGCTCCCGGTTACCGTGTAAATCACCACATCCCTCAACGTTTATGCCACCGGTTCGTTCCAGGCCTTGAGCAGGAACCCGTGCGGCATTTCACAATCTACAGCCCACAGGTGCATCGGGAGGTGACGGATGCTCTATATGACCAGGCAGCAGACTTTATCACCTTTGAGCTGGACCAGGCCCATCACGATGCCCGGGCTCCAGGATTTTCTGCTATCTCCAGGATGCCCCAGGTCCTGGGGGTAATCGATAGTACCCATTTATGCCTCTGCACACTGGGGAATCAGGAAGTGTCCTTTATTAACACCCCTTGAATGCTCAGATCATGTGCGATCACCGCCTCCGTATCATGCATGTGCGTGTCCGCTACCGAGGTCATGTGCATGACAGGTAAATCCTGGGGCACTCGGGGATCTCCGGCATCTTCGAGGACCACCCCAGGATGACCGGTTGGCTTGTGGGGGACAAGAAATATGGGCTGAGGTCATGGCTGCTGACGCCAGTACGGAGGCCTGAGACCGAGTTGGAGACCCGAAACAACGAGGCCCAAGGTGCTGCCCGTGCTGTCATTGAGCGGTGCATTGGACTGCTGCAAATGCAGTTCCGATGCCTGGGCCACTCTGGCGGTGCCCTGTAGTACACCCCCAGAGGATCTCCCACCTTGTGGTGATCTGCCGTGCCCTCCGCAACCTGGCACAGCAACAGGGCGACATGCTGGAGGAGGAAGGAACTGTGGCCTGAACTAAGGAGGAGGCGGACCAGGAGGGGTTGGAGGACGAGCCAGAGGAGATGCTGGAGGATGGAGGACAGGGGGCGACGGACGGCAAGAGTCCAACATACCTGGAGGACCCGGGAGGCCCTCATCGTTTGCAGAATCATTTTGTACGAGGCTGTATCTGTCAGCTCAAATACCCCCCCCCCCATTTTCCACCCTCCCCCTTCTCCCATTTCCTTCTTTCCCAAAATCCTTCCTCCCCTCCCATTTCCCTATTTTCCCCTCAATACCTCCTTCCACCTCAATCCCCCATCTCCCTCCTTCACCACAATTTCTCCCACCTCTGCTTGTTGGGTCAGGTGGGTCTATGACAGGTGACAGCTATGGGCTCCACAACTAGACATGAAGGGGTTGTGCTGGTGGGTGCCAGGGGGTCCTGAGGAACAAGCACCAAGATCGGATGTGGGGAGGGTGTGAGGTCTCAGCCAGTGATTTGTGTGGGGGGGGGGGATTTTAGGGGTGGCAGACTGAACAGATGCCAGGAAGGATGTGGTGACTCACCCTTGCAGCTCAGTGGAGGTTGTTGATTTCCTACATTGGACGTCGGTCCTCCTGGTCACGCTGATGGTACTGACAGCCCCTGCCTCTTCCTCCCAGGTGGCATTGCAGACCCTGCTGCTGGCCCTCCGACCCCCTCGGGGGAACGGGGTGTCCCCTCTCTCACCACAGCGTTGCGAAGCCTGGCCGGGCCGGCATCGCCAAAGCGAGGAGCAGGTCTGCGCGCTGCCGTGCTTGTGCGTTGAGTGGTAGTGAGTGGAGAGGGAGCGTTTAAAAGCATCTCCCTCTTAGAGGTGAGAATCTGAGGCGCGAGTCGGCTGAATCAAACAGCGAGGGAGCCAGTAATGGTGAGAATCTCGTGGGGACCCATTTGCCGTTGAATATGGGCTGCGATCGCGCCAAAGCGGCCGTCGAGAAACACGTGCCCAAAACGACTTAGAAATGTTTCCGTTGAATCGCTCCCCAGGAGGGCATTAGATGATTACTTCGATAGAAACATCATGCGGGGTTACGGGGGAAAAGGCAGCGGAATGGTAATAAGCTGGTTTGGACAGCTGCAGCAGGCATGATGGGCCAAATGGCCTCCTTCTGTCCCATAACAATTCCGTGATTCTCTACAATCAGCATAATGTACTCTCTGCAGTCCCCATAGTGGCGGTTAGAGGGCTTGACTGTCATTTGCAACAGATGTTGACCTTCGCTGAAGTGGTTAAAGCAAGCAGAATATTTACTTTAGTCGTTGGAGCGGGTGAGGATCCATTTTAATTCTTCAGTATTATGACTGGAGGGGAATCTATGACGACACAGTAGGGATTCCAGTAATCATTATTATTATCCCCTAAATGGAGGGCTCATCACAAAAGGCAAGCAACTAATACGCATTTTGTGCATAATAAACTAGTGTCACTTATGGCAATGTCTCATTATTTTAATCTTAGTCATTTTAGATTCTAACACATTATAAGAGGCACTGAAAGAGCCTTTTGACCACTGTCTTTTGATTTTGCATTAATCTCAGAGGTAAATTTTCGAACAGACTATTTAGTAACTCAGGCACCTGGGGGTCGGTGTTGATGCCTAGGCCCAGCTGTACTCTGCAAGTGACCAACTTTATATATGATCACATCAAATGGTCACAGTTGCAGAGGGGAGCCAGCCAGCCCCCTGATCTATGATTCTATGAATACCTCAGCCAGTCCCACTCCCTCACCCATTCCCCTTTATCCCTGAAAATTATTTCTCTCCAGGCCTTTGTCCGATTCTCTTTTCAAAGCCTCAGTTAACGCGACCATCGCCTCACTCTCAGGCAGTGCGGTACAGATCCCACCATCGGCAAGCAGAAGAAAATGTTTTCCCGCGTCTCTTTTGGTTCTTTTGCCATTCATCTTAACTCTGCACGTGCGACAGCGCGCTGGCACAGTAGATAGCACTGCTGCCCCACAGCACATGGGCCCGCATTCAATTCCGGCCTCGAGTGACTGTCTGTGCGGTCCAGGTCTGCCTGGGTTTTCTCCGGTTTCCTCCCACAGTCCAAAGATGTGCGGGTCAGGTGAATTGGCCATTTTCCAATTGCCCTTTAAGGTCCAAAAGATGTGCAGGTGAGGACACGTTACGGGAATAGGGCGGGGGAGTGGGCCAAGGTAGAGTGCTCTTTCACCAGGTCAGTGCAGACTCGATGGGCCAAATGGCCTCCTTCTGCACTGCAGGGATTCTACGGCCCTTCAATTCTCAATCCATTCACCATTCATGATTTTGAACAGCTCCATCAAATCTCGATCTCGGCCTTTCATTCTCTGAGAACAATTCCAGATTCGCCAATGTATCTCTGTAACTAAAGCCTCTCATCACTGCCTGCAACCATTCTTGTGAATCTTTGCTGCACCCTCTCTAAAGCCTTCCCATCCTTCTTAAAGTGCGGTACCTTCCAAATCCCAACTACAGCCTGCGTGAAAAAGCTTTCCCTCGTGTCGTCTTTGATTCTGCCAAACCCTTTCAATCCGGATTGATCCCGCTTTCAATGGGAACGTATCCTCAAACAGCTCCAAGTTTACCAGCAAAATAAATCAAAACGGTTTTGCAAAATCTAGTCAGCAAAGCATGTGAAAAGACCGCACAGCACTTTGGCCGATGAGGCAGTCATGTGGCTAATTCTCCGAACCTCCATTAACGTCACTGAGCAGAGGATTTTCTGCCAGGCTCTGCTCATGGGGGCAGGGTTTCCCACCGGCAGTGCCACCTCACTATGATCCCGTGTCAATGCTTGCTGAACCCACCATGGGTAAAATTGTCCGAACGTGGAGCCTCACAAAATGTGAACTCAATCAGGAAAAGTGCGAGGTCATGTACCTGGGGAGGGCAAACAGAGCAAGGGAATACTCAATAAACAGGAACACATTGAGAGGGCTTGAGGAAGTGAGAGATCTTTGAGTGCATGTCCTCAAGTCCCTGAAGGTGGCAGGACAGGTAGACAAGGTGGTCAAGAAAGCATAAGGAATATTTACTTTTATTGGGTGAGGTATTGAATACAAAAGCAGGGATGTAATGAAGAAACAAAAGCACGCTACAGCTTTCCGGTCTCAACATCGAATTCAACAACTTCTGACGATTACATCGACCCCTTTGTTTTCAGCACGGTAGCACAGTGGTTAGCACGGTTGCTTCACAGCGCCAGGGTCCCAGGTTCGATTCCCGGCTTGGGTCACTGTCTGTGTGGAGTCTGCACGTTCTCCCTGTGTCTGCGTGGGTTTCCTCCGGGTGCTCCGGTTTCCTCCCACAGTCCAAAGATGTGCAGGTTAAGTGGATTGGCCATGCTAAATTTCCCTTAGTGCCCAATAAGGTTAAGTGGGGTTACCAGGGTTACGGGGATAGGGTGGAGGTGTGGGGATTACGTGGGGTGCTCTTTCCAAGGGCCGGTGCGGACTCTATGGGCCAAATGACCTCCTTCTGCACTGTAAATTCTATGTTTTATATTCTAGCACACTGGGCTAAATAGCTGGCTTTTAAAGCAGACCAAGCAGGCCAGCAGCACGGTTCAATTCCCGTATCAGCCTCCCCGAACAGCGCCGGAATGTGGCGACTGGGGCCTTTTCACAGTAACTTCATTGAAGCCTACTTGTGACAATGAGCGATTTTCATTTCATTTTAACTGTATTTTACCTTTTATTTCTTTCTTGTCTTTCTTTATATATATTCCCCCACACTCTTTACCCCTATCTTATCCTCTCTTTCCTTACCTTTCCTCCCCTTTGCTCCCCCCTTCCCCCCATTCCCATTTTTCCTCTCTCCCACCCTTGTCCCCATCTTGTCTACATCTGCCACAGTTTACCCTCTGATCTTGGCTTTTCTGATGTTGCCCTCTCACACCGTTTAGTCTCTCTGGGGACTGCCATTAACACTCTCTCCCCTTGGTTTCTGTGGCTATGACCCATCTTTCATTCCCTCACCCTACAGTGTAAATATCTCCCACTTTCTCGGCCTTTTAGCTTTGACAAAGGGTCGTCTGGACTCGAAACATTAGCTCTTTCCTCTCCTTACAAATGCTGCCAGACCTGCTGACATTTTCCAGCATTTTCTCTTTTGTTTCAGATTCCAGCATCTGCCGTAATGCGCTTTTTATCCAGTGTATAAACGGCTGGTTAGGCCAGAGCTGGAACTTTGCGTACAGTTGTGGTCACCACATTACAGGAAGGACATCATTGCTCTGGAGAGGGTGCAGATGAGATTTACAAGAAGGTTACCAGGGCTTACAAATGGAAGCTATGAGGAGAGATGGCATAGGCTAGGATTGTTTTCCTTAGAGCTGAGGAGGCTAAGGGTAACCTAATTGAGGTGTACAGAGTTATGAGGGGGCTAGACAGGGTAAGCAGGAAAGACTTGTTTCCCTGAGCTGAGGGGTCGATTACTGGGGGCATAGATGGAACGCGATTGGTAGAAGGATTAGAGGGGACATGAGGGGAAACCTTTTCGCCCAGAGTGTGGTGGGTATCCGGAATTCACGGCCTAAATTGGTGGTTGAGGCTGAGATGCTCATCTCATTTAAATGGGATCTGGATCTGCATCTGAAGTGCTGGAACTTGCAAGACTGTGGACCAGGTGCTGGAAAGTGGGATTGAAATGAGCCGCTAGTTTCTTTTTTCTCTTTTTGGCTGGCACAGGCATGATGGGCTGAATGGCCTCTATCTGCACCATTCTATGGTTCAATGGTTCATTCATAAAGGTCATGTAAATAGCGAGGCTCGCATTCATATGTCTGGTGGCAGCCTTCCGTCTCATAAGGTTTGCGCCGTGCTGGTCAACTCTGGGTTAAACATCACCTGGTCTGGCCCAGGAGCCCCGCTCTAACAAGGCAGACTCTGTCACAGTTGCTGCAGAGGGAGGCAGTGGGCTGAGACGATGTTCGATTCACAAGCCTCTGTTCCTCTGGAATCTCTTCTCGGCCAGCTGAGCTATCCGTTTCTGCTCACCTCTCCCAATGCCCCTCCAAACACTCAGCCTCCAGGGGTCACGACCATCAGCGACTGTCTGCCAGCTCTCAGTGTCGATGTCCGCCATCTTCATATATTCCTTGCAGGTGTCCTTGTAGGAGAGGAGAGGTTATGACCCAATGGACAATTTACCATACAGGAGATCTTTGGGTGCACGGTCATCATCCATCCAATGACAATGGCAGAGCCAGTGTGCATGTCATTGGCTTAACATTGAGTGACCCCTGATGGAATTAGCACACTCCAGGACCTCGGAGTTGGTGATCTTGCCATGCCAAGGAATTCCGAGTAAATATCTGAGACAGTGAAGGTGGAAACGGTTAATCCTTTCCCCCTGTGTATCATATGTTATCCAGGTCTCACCACTGCAGAGGAGTGCGCTGAGCACACAGTCTTGGTACACTTACAGTTCGGTATTCTCAGTCAGGAGAGGGGCTGGTTTAGCTCACAAGGCTAAATCGCTGGCTTTTAAAGCAGACCAAGCAGGCCAGCAGCACGGTTCGATTCCTGTACCAGCCTCCCCGGACAGGCGCCGGAATGTGGCGACTAGGGGCTTTTCACAGTAACTTCATTGAAGCCTACTCGTGACAATAAGCGATTTTCACTTTCATTCAGGATGCTGTTGTTCCAAACTCGCTGTTGTTCCACATTCTCTTACTCAGCTTGCACACAATGACTGCAGCTTTTGTGATGTGTGTGTGTTGATTTTAGCATCAAATGACAGATTGCTGGTGATTGTGGAGACCAGATATGTGAAGCTATGAACAACCTCCAGCATCACACTGTCAATGCTGATAGATAGCGGTCTGACAAATTCCTGGACTGGAATATTTGTCTTTCTGAAGCTGATGATCAAAACAAACATTTTATAGGCGAGACCGTTTCAGCCCATTTGCCATTTAAGATGCTCCTTGATAAGGAATGTCAATGCAACATCATTAAAAGTATGGAATTAAAAGTGTAATGATGACCATGAAACCAATGCTGATTACTGTTAAAAACCCATCTGGTTCACTAATATCTTTTAGCAAGGAAATCTGCCGTCCTTACCCGGTCTGGCCTACGTGTGACTCCAGACCCACAGCAATGTGGTTGACTCTTAACTGTCCCCTCAAGGGCAATTAGGGATGGGCAGAAAATGTTGGCACAGCCTGCGACGCCAACGTCCCGTGAATGAAAAAAATAATGGAGAGCAACTCTGAAGAGAGCTTGAGAAGACTTGCTCTTCGGTGAGCAAAGTTGAACAGCTTTCTGTCAGTTCTGGTATGTAGACACCCTCTGCAGATGGTCTGGACACAAATGACAGCGGCAGAGAGAAGAAGATGCCAAGGAGTCATTCCGTGTCAAAACACAAACCTGTTTAACCCCACTGTAAATCTCAAAGAGTTCCAATGTTGCCCTGTCATAGCTGACCTCACTCATTGTGTCGCCATGGAAACAGGAGATCGCATTGACCAGCTTCAGCGAGCAACTAATTTTCTCCACAGCTGATTGACTACCTCTGCTCACGCGGTGAGATCGATGGAGGCAATATATCGTCATCTCCTTTCCTCACGGCATTTCTCTTGCTGGTGGATTCAGACGATCTTGTCAATTGTCAATCTCTCCGTTCTGGAACCACACTGGGATTCGGGGTTGGCGTTTTAACCCAGGATCTGCAGTCGGACAAGAGCAAAACAGGCAAATGGTTTTCTCACAATGCTCATCATGAAGCTTCCTTGACAGTTGCTGCAATCACTTGTTTTTCTACAGGGTCGCAATCTTTGCATCCCTCATATCCTGGGGCACTATCCCTCCCTCCAGCAGAGACAGAGAAGTTCATGCAGATGTTGCAGGCATACCCTCAGGGGATGGAGCATCCACACCAGGACCTCTGGCCATCACAAGTCAGTCCATATCTTTGCTAAGCTCTTCCACTGTGGGTTTGATATCCAGCTGTGCTGTGACAGCCAGGTTTTCTATGTGTCCAGAGCTTCCTCAGTGATGCTGTTCTTCCTCGGGTACAACACAATGTAGCGTTGATCATCTCTCCGCCTATTGCGCTGGGTGATGACCGCCCCTGAATTTCAATGGAGCCACTTTCCTTGTCGAGGGACCATTTTTCCGTTTTGGTCCCTTCTTACAGGCCCCTACCGTTCCCTGAGTTGAAGGATGTTTGTATATTCTGGCAAAATTGTAACTAGTAGTAGCACCACCAAGAATTCTCTGGACTTCCCTTTGAGCAGATCTCAGGCAGGATTTTCCTTCGGCCGGCATCGAAATCGGGAAAAGGTGTTTGGGCGGAGAATCTGTCGTGAGGCAAAATTCGTGGCGTTGCCAGGCGCCCACCAGAATGTCATGCTCTGGTGCCTCAACAGCAGCCTCAATGTGTTCTACTCTGCTCTGCAGTAAACGCCATTGGCGGGCCTGGCCTGGTATTGTCCGGGGCCCCCACGATGCTCCGCCTCCGCTAGGAGGAATTACCGAAGATAAGGTTCACTTATGGCTTCAAAAAATCGGGAATGTTGCGCCGTGGCTGCTGAGGGAGAGAGAGAGGGGGTACGGAAAGTGTCCAACATCGCCATAGTTTGCTGACAGTTGTGCTGCTGGCTGGGGGGCTTCTGCCAGGGCCAGGGAGAGTGGCAGGGGGCAGCCAGGCAGTGGGCCATGGTGTTGGGTGGACGGGCATGGAATACCAGCACCGCAGCCAGCACGGTAGCCATGTGGCTGCGCACCCCACTGACTGCCCACTATGAATTTAGTGCCATGGGTCATATGGGTGTGTCCCCCAGGCCATCCCACTAGGTGCCATCTGGCCCCAGCCGACACATCGACGGGATAGGTGGGCTCCAGCACAGCCATGTTACCTTGTTGGCTGGGATGAGTGTGTGTGTGGGGAGTGGAGCGCTAATTCGCGGCTGCAGCTTGTCAGCCTCTCGAGTGCCAATCCCGACCCCAGCAACTCGGACACCGTTTTTCATTGGAATTGCTGGTGTTCCATGTGGCGCTGGTGCTAGCCCATTAATGGTTCCTGAATTGCTTCAGCACCACTGTCAATTTTGCTGCCGTAGAAGTTCAGCAATTCTGCCCGGCATCGACACTTAGGCCGGATTCTCCAATTCGGTAATCGGCGAACGGGCGGAGAATCCATTTTTCTAACCGAATCGGGGGCAGCGCCTATTTTATGCAGGTTGCGCATGGTCTGCCCCCGCCAAAACGGCATCATCGCGGCACGCGCCGCACGCCATTGGGATAGCCTCAGGACGTCACCTGAAGGTCCTCCCGCAATGCTCTGCTCCCGATGGGCCGACTTCCCGATGACGTGGGGTGCGTGTGCTCTCAGTTTTAGGGCACCTCGCGTAGAAGCTGCAGACTGTGTCCAGTGCCGGCACAGTCGTGGGTGGGGGGGGGAAGCTGTTCCGCTGGCCAATGGGGCTTTGGTGTGGGCTGGGGGAACAGGTGGGGGATAGTCTGGGGATGGCGAGGGGTTGGGGGGTGGGTTACAGGTGGGCACAGCCGCCGCATGCGCGGCCACGGACCCGGCATTCTCCGTCCGCGTCTGCAAGTAAAGCCGGGCGTAGCGCGGCTGCTAGCCCCCCACCGGGCGAAGCATCGGTGCAGGGGTGGCGTCGACCTTTTGGTCGTAAGACTAGACACATGCTCCGGACATTGCCTCAAAATCGGAGAATCCAGCCCTTAGTCGCTGAAACGGAGAATCCGGCCCCTTGGATCTCTCTTGTAATTAACGAGAGTGACCATGGGCTTCAATAACAGTTTCCGTCACAGTGATGTTAACCTTAAGCCTGGTTGATGAGGCCTCACCTGGAGCACTGTGTGCAGCATTGCTCTCCTTACCCCAGGAAGGGCATACTGTCTTAGACGCAGTTTACTGATGTGCGTTTTTGGATGAGGGATTGTATGAGGTGAGATTGAGTAGAATAGGCTGATATCATCTAAAATTCTGATGAGGCTTGACAGGGTAGATGCTGATGGAATGTTTCCCCTGGCTCAGGTCTCTGGAACACGGGGTCAGAGACTCAGGATTAACTGGGCATTTAGCACTGTGATAAAGACAAATTTCTTCAGAGGAACATAGAACATAGAACAGTACAGCACAGAACAGGCCCTTCGGCCCTCAATGTTGTGCTGAGCCATGATCACCCTACTCAAACCCACATATCCACCCTATACCCGTAACCCAACGACCCCCCCCCTTAACCTTACATTTATTAGGACACTACGGGAAATTTAGCATGGCCAATCCACCTAACCCGCACATCTTTGGACTGTGGGAGGAAACCGGAGCACCCGGAGGAAACCCACGCACACAGGGGGAGGACGTGCAGACTCCACACAGACAGTGACCCAGCCGGGAATCGAACCTGGGACCCTGGAGCTGTGAAGCATTTATGCTAACCACCATGCTACCCTGCTGCCACAGGAGACTGTGAACGGTTGAAATTCTCCACCCCAGAGATCTGCGGATGGTCAATCGCAGAGAATGCTCAAAGCAGGGGTCAAGACTTTTGGGCACCGGGGGACTTAAGGGACCTGGGGATAGTGTGGGATGATGGGGCAGGATCGAAGGGCCGAGTGTCCTATTTCTTACTTCCTTTTATATGTTCCAGGTTATAGGAGTCAAGCTGGTGATGTGCAGCGATGGACGAGATTGAATTACCGTCTATACTCCAGTGTGTGTGTGTTCACTATTTCTCCAGTTTGCAGTTGTTATGCAACAATCCTCATTAGTTGGCTTCTTCCTTTATCTTTGTGAGGGGAAGAACGTGAATTCTTCTCCTTTGTAGATCTCCGAGAAAGAAAAGACATCACATTCCACAAACCCTGCAATCCTTATGTTTGAAATCAATTGTTTTGCTCAAAGCAGACAGCTCTGACAAAACTGTAAATCTTATATACTTAACTCCAGATTTTGTTTTACAGAAAATAGCCTCAATCTGTGTGTTACTAGTTTCAAAGCCTGGAGGGATCTTGCTCGTTCGTGTCTTTTTACATTTTGTGCAGCAATCTCACAAAGAAAGACTCATTTGCACATTAGTCACCGTGTTTTGTCCCATTGTAGTACAGACCGTCCATTTTAAATAAGAGGTGATACTTTGAAAAAGCGTTGCCCCGGTGGGGCAGATTCGATCTTGGCATAATTATCTTGGTTTATATTCTCAACTCTGAAAATACCGCCTCAAAAAGCAGCCGTTCCTAAGTGTTTTCTGTTCCATTAAGGTGAGTAATGACAGTCCCGTTGACTGAAATAGCTTCATAGAATCAGGAATAGAACTGCATTAGGCCATTCCGCTCATCGAGTCAGTCAGATCTTTCAAAGAGCAATTCAGCTCACCCCACACTTCCCTCAAAATCAACCCCCCCCCCTCAAGTATTTAATCCATAGAGCCATCAAATTCCGACAGGGCAGAAGGAGGCCATTCGGCCCATCGAGTCTGCATCGACCCTCTGAAACGACACTCTACCTGGGCCCACTCCCCCGCCCAATCCCTGTAATTCTGTAACCTGCACATCTTTGGACTCGAAGGGCCAATTTTTAGCATGGCCAATCCACCTAACCTGCACGTCTTTGGGCTGTGGGGGGAATCGGGAGCACCCGGAGGAAACCCCACTCAGACACGGGGAGAGTGTGCAAACTCCATACAGTCACCCGAGGAAGGAATTGAACTCGGGTCCCTGGCACTGTGAAGCCCATGCTGCCCACTGTGCCGCCATGCCACCACCACCAATTGCCTTTTGAAGGCGGCTATTTAATCTCTTTGCGCCACCTTCTCAGGAAGTCCCATTACAAACCCACAATCCCTTTTCCTCATGTTGCCTCGGCTTCTTTGCCAATCACCTTAAATCTGTGCCCAGTGATTATTGACCCTTCAGCCATTGGAGACAGCTTACCTTTATTTTCTCCATCTGAACCCTTCATGATTCGAAACACCTCTATCAAATGTCCTTGTGACGTGCACTGCTCTCAGAAGAAGAACCCGAGCCTCTCCAGTCTGTACCTGTAACTGTAATTCCTCACCCCTGGAACCATTCTAGTAAATCTCCGCTCTTCAAAGTCTCCCCGTGCTTCCTGAAACATGATGCCCAGAATTGGACACACTGCAGAGCTGCGGCTATTCTGGGTTAGTCCGTGTACTCGAATTGCAAAGCCCAAGGGTCCCAGATGCTTTGTTAACTGCTTTGTTAACCTGTCCTGCCACCATCAAAGATTTGTACTCAAACAATCCCAGGACTTTCTGCTCGTGTACCCCATTTAAAATTGTGCCATTTTAACAGGTGTTGTCTCTCCTCCTCCCTCCAGTCAAAATACATCACTCCACGCCATTCCACATCAAATTTCATCAGCCAGGTGTCCGTTCATTCCACCAGTCTCTCAAATGTCTTCTTGAAATCTGTTGCTACTTCCTCGGTGTTTATTGCACTTCCTAGTTTGTGACATCTGCAAATTTCGACTTTGTACCCCTAAGTCCATGTCATTAATAATAATAATCTCTATTATTGTCACAAGTAGGCTTACATTAACATTGCAATGAAGTTACTGTGAAAATCCCCTAGTCGCCACACTCCGGCGCCTGTTCGGGTACACAGAGGGAGAATTCAGAAAGTCCAATTCACCTAACAAGCTCGTCTTTCGGGAGTTGTGGGAGGAAACCGGAGCACCCGGAGGAAACTCACGCAGACATGGGGAGAGCGTGCAGACTCCGCACAGACAGTGACCCAACCAGGAATCGAACTTGTGACCCTGGCGCAGTGAAGCAACAGTGCTAACCACTGTGCTACCTTTCCACCATTAATATACTTATCAGAAACAGCAGTGGTCCTTGGACTGAACCTTGTGGAACTCGACTACCCTCTTCGAGTCCCAACAGCAACCACTTCAGCACAATTCCCTGCTCTCAATCCCTGAACCCAGTGTTTTGCAACTAGCGCACCCAGGAACCCTGGCCACCCAAGGGCATCTCGAAAGGGTGGTACACAATTTCCACCTCATTTGAAAATGGGACCAAATTTATCAATACTTCAAGAGATAAGTGTTCTCACATTTAATGAAAAATAGTCATTAAATTGTTTGCATTTTTCTTCATTTGTTCATTAGCATTTTACTTTGTTTTCTGTTTTGTTTTGTAATATATATTCAGTGGGAGGGTAGGAGGGTGCGAGGGTTAGGGTTCCACCGAATTTCACAATATGCTGTAGCGTTCCTTAACCAAAGCCATTTCCGTAGCCAGTTATGTATCCACAGTTCTTCTCTCTCATGAGCTTCAATATTGCTGAAACGCCGAATGCATGGTACTTTATCAAACACCTTTTGTAAGGCCAGGCATTGTTGTATCTATTAAGGAGTCCTTTGTTGCCCATGTCACCCTATCAACAGTAAGATCCGATGTAATCCCCTTGGAAAGTCTGTCTGCAGCATACACTCTCTTAATCTTGATCTTACTTCGTCAATCACCACTACTTGTGCTTTGTTGATTGTCATATTGAAGACCTAAACACGCCCCCCCCCCCCCCCCCCCCCCCCCACCCTCCAGCACCACCACCACCTCCTGCTATCTTCTCAATCTGTCCCCATCACTCGGTGATTGTGTTTTATCTCCAATTGACCACCTCGGTTAACTTTCCGATCACAGAGAGGTAATTGTGAATCTAAATTCAGACTGTCAGAAGAGTCTTTAAGCACGTTTAATCCTCCGCTCCATATGTTCTGTCCCACTTCCATATCCAAGTCTAAATCGAGATTTAATCTCCAATCTGCATCAGTCACCGACTTGGAGCAGCGGACGTGCTTGCTGAGTCAATTACTTAATTTTGGCTTACTTTCCCTTTATATTTGTGCAAGAAATGAGGAATAGCTAGATAAAGGCAGGCGATAGAATGAAGACAGAGGAAGATATCACTTGGGGATAGAGGTACATGGGTATCAGTTTCATACAGAAATCGAGGTTTATTAAACTTCTGTACCATTGTGCGCCACCGTTGAAACTAACATACATTTACTCGTATACTGTATTGAAGGGAGAAGGATTTCACTTGGGGAATATTATGCTGTCCAATGTTTAGATGTTCCCCTTTCTCTGGTTGGTTACGTTTGAATGCCAGTTGTATGCTCAAAGCTGAGAGAAAGCATTCCCCAAGCATTACTTAATGTGATGTTCAATGGTTTAATTGGTCTGTGTTTGATTCGATTAGTCTGTTTACTGATCTATGCTCGTGGTGCTTGATTGATTATGCCTGAATGGTGCCTCTCAGAGCTCTAACAACCAGAAGCTTCCAGAGGACCTGAGAAGCCAGAGTTCTGAACATGTTTGGGGGACATGTTGTGATGTTTGAAAGCACTGTAACTGAACCTGTTGTAGACTTAGAACAAATGTCATCGGTGCATTGCTCCGAGATAAGTCAGATGGATAAAATAAACAACAAACCAGGATGTACACCACGCCTTGAATTCGACACTACCCTATTTTTAGTTGCTGTTCAAACTTCACTGGATTCACTGTTTTGAGAAAGATGTTCTGTAGCTGTGGTGGTGGAAGGTGGGATAATGAGATCAAAAAAGAGGCCACACAGCTAACCCTGAGATACACTGATAGTCCAATAATTGAAACGTATGGAAAATGCACAGGCCAAGGCTGGACTCAAATCTCTTGTGTTTCCACACCCAGCCATGGGTATAGAGGGAAATGTCAGAGCAGATTGAAATGAGATGAAAGGAAAATCGCTTATTGTCACAAGTAGGCATCAAATGAAGTTACTGTCGCCACATTCCGGCGCCTGTTCAGGGAGGCTGGTACGGGGATTGGACCGCGCTGCTGGCCTGCCTTGGTCTGCTTTAGCGATTTAGCCCTGTGCTAAACCAGCCCCTAACTGATGTAACTAATTGTCTACCAGTTACAGAACCAAGACCTGCAATAGATGGATGGGCCACGCTGCCAATTGTCTGCCCAAGGGGTGAAGATGGAAATTACCGGCCAAGATCAAAAAGCACCATAAAACACGATTAACCAATCCTTTCTTGAGTGAAATGAAACTTTCCAGCTACCCAGTCACCATACCCCTGAATAGAAACACAGGAACAGCAGGAGGCTCCATAGGAACAGCAGGAGACTCCATAGGAACAGCAGGAGGCTCTATAGGAACAGCAGGAGGCTCCATAGGAACAGCAGGAGGCTCCATAGGAACAGGAGGAGGCTCCATAGAAACAGCAGGATGCTCCATAGGAACAGGAGGAGGCTCCATAGGAACAGCAGGAGGCTCCATAGGAACAGGAGGAGGCTCCATAGGAACAGCAGGAGGCTCCATGGGAACAGCAGGAAGCTCCATAGGAACAGCAGGAGGCTCCATGGGAACAGCAGGAGGCTCCATAGGAACAGGAGGAGGCTCCATAGGAACAGGAGGAGGCTCAATAGGAACAGCAGGATGCTCCATAGGAACAGCAGGATGCTCCATAGGAACAGTAGGAAGCTCCATAGGAACAGCAGGAGGCTCCATAGGAACAGCAGGAGGCTCCATAGGAACAGGAGGAGGCTCCATAGGAACAGCAGGAAGCTCCATAGGAACAGCAGGAGGCTCCATAGGAACAGCAGGAGGCTCCATAGGAACAGGAGGAGGCTCCATAGGAACAGGAGGCTCCATAGGAACAGCAGGAAGCTCCATAGGAACAGCAGGAGGCTCCATAGGAACAGCAGGATGCTCCATAGGAACAGCAGGAGGCTCCATTGGAATAGCAGGAGGCTCCATAGGAACAGCAGGAAGCTCCATAGGAACAGCAGGAGGCTCCATAGGAACAGCAGGAGGCTCCATGGGAACAGCAGGAGGCTCCATAGGAACAGCAGGAGGCTCCATAGGAACAGCAGGAGGCTCCATAGGAACAGCAGGAAGCTCCATAGGAACAGCAGGAGGCTCCATAGGAACAGCAGGAGGCTCCATGGGAACAGCAGGAGGCTCCATAGGAACAGCAGGAGGCTCCATAGGAACAGCAGGAGGCTCCATAGGAACAGGAGGAGGCTCCATAGGAACAGTAGGAAGCTCCATAGGAACAGGAGGAGGCTCCATAGGAACAGCAGGAGGCTCCATAGGAACAGGAGGAGGCTCCATAGGAACAGGAGGCGGTTCCATAGGAACAGGAGGCTCCATAGGAACAGCAGGAGGCTCCATAGGAACAGCAGGAGGCTCCATGGGAACAGCAGGAGGCTCCATGGGAACAGCAGGAAGCTCCATAGGAACAGCAGGAGGCTCCATAGGAACAGCAGGAGGCTCCATGGGAACAGCAGGAGGCTCCATGGGAACAGCAGGAAGCTCCATAGGAACAGCAGGAGGCTCCATAAGGACAGCAGGAGGCTCCATAGGAACAGCAGGAAGCTCCATAGGAACAGCAGGAGGCTCCATAGGAACAGCAGGAGGCTCCATAGGAACAGGAGGAGGCTCCATAGGAACAGGAGACGGTTCCATAGGAACAGGAGGCTCCATAGGAACAGCAGGAGGCTCCATAGGAACAGCAGGAGGCTCCATGGGAACAGCAGGAGGCTCCATGGGAACAGCAGGAAGCTCCATAGGAACAGCAGGAGGCTCCATAGGAACAGCAGGAGGCTCCATGGGAACAGCAGGAGGCTCCATGGGAACAGCAGGAAGCTCCATAGGAACAGCAGGAGGCTCCATAGGAACAGGAGGTGGCTCCATAGGAACAGCAGGAGGCTCCATGGGAACAGCAGGAGGCTCCATAGGAACAGGAGGAGGCTCCATAGGAACAGGAGGAGGCTCCATAGGAACAGCAGGAGGCTCCATTGGAATAGCAGGAGGCTCCATAGGAACAGCAGGAAGCTCCATAGGAACAGCAGGAGGCTCCATAGGAACAGCAGGAGGCTCCATGGGAACAGCAGGAGGCTCCATAGGAACAGCAGGAGGCTCCATAGGAACAGCAGGAGGCTCCATAGGAACAGCAGGAGGCTCCATAGGAACAGCAGGAGGCTCCATGGGAACAGCAGGAGGCTCCATAGGAACAGGAGGAGGCTCCATAGGAACAGCAGGAGGCTCCATAGGAACAGGAGGAGGCTCCATAGGAACAGTAGGAAGCTCCATAGGAACAGGAGGAGGCTCCATAGGAACAGCAGGAGGCTCCATAGGAACAGGAGGAGGCTCCATAGGAACAGCAGGAGGCTCCATAAGGACAGCAGGAGGCTCCATAGGAACAGCAGGAGGCTCCATAGGAACAGCAGGAGGCTCCATAGGAACAGGAGGAGGCTCCATTGGAACAGCAGGAAGCTCCATAGGAACAGCATAAGGCTATTTAGTCCATTGAGCCTGCTCCGCCATTTAATACAATCATTGCTGATCAGAAACGTTGACACCCACTGTCCCCATAACCCTTTACGTTCTTGTTAATCAGAAATCTATCAATCTCTGCGTTAAACTATCTCAGTGACTGAGCTTCCACAGTCTCTGGGCTGGAGAATTCCAAAGATTCACAACCCTCGGTGGAAAGAAATTTCTCCTAATCTCGGTCCTAACCATCTTCTCCCTTATTTTGAAATTGTGCCCCCCCCCCCCCCCCAACTCCCCAACCAAGGAAAGGATCTCACCTCCACCTGCCCTGTCTATTCCCTGAAGGGTTTTAATGGTCTTAATGAGATCACCTCTCATTCTTCGAAACGCTACAGTCCCAATTTCTCCAATCGCTCAGTCCCGCCATCCCCGGAACAAGTCTGGTGAACCTTCATTGCACTCCCTATTTGGCAATAAAATGCTTTCTGAGGTAAGGGGACCAAAACTGCACACAGTACTGCAGGTACAGTCTAACCAAGCTCCTACACAACTGGAGCAAGACCTCTCTACTCCTGCACTCAAATCCTCTTGCAATAAAGGTGAATTCCTTAGCGCTGGGGCAGCCTTTAAAAATGGCGCCCCGATCTTCCAGGGCTAAGTGGTGGGCGGGGCAAACAAATCGCAGGCTGCCCCGTCAGCATTCCGTCGTGGGACCTGCCCCTTTAAATGCTTTACTCCAAGTGCTGCACTGCACAACAGAGAAAGCCACCGTTTGCAGTCGGCAAATGCTGCCTAGCTCACTCGCTATGGGCCTTTGCCGATTTCCAGGAATACTCTGCCCCTGGTCTCCGCACCCCAGTCACCTGCTGGAATCAGGAAGCGAGGAAAGAAAGTCTTGCAGTTATATAACACCTGGCACAACCACAGGGTATTCCAAAGAGTTCCAATGAAATAATGCTGAAGTGCAGTCACTGTGATAATGTAGGAAGCTTTACAATTGCTTTGAACTGTAATCCATCATTCTACTGTTGCAATCTAACGCTGTATCTCAATTTCATTGAAAGCAGGCACTCTGCTGTCAATTCATTGATTTATCTAAAATCTCTGCCGTACGATGTATAGCTCTTTCATTTAACATCTATTCCCTCATCTGGCTCTTTGTTCTCGATCTAATTAGTTTGCGTTCACCCACTGTGAGCAGGATCTGTCAGTAGCTGCGGAGGGCTAAGTCCTTCTGAATCTGATGACATTGTTTCTGGGTGTTTCCATCCTTTCCTATATTGCTGTACCTGCAATCTTGGCAAGTGGGCTATGGGCTGCATTCAGGAGGTGCCTGATCTGTGGGTCAGATGGGAAGATGCACCGGTCTAGAAGCAGCACTTGATTCGGACATTGAAGAGACATACGACGTACGAAGGGGAGGTCACTGGGGCAAAATAAATTTTCCATCTCTACTAATGGCTTAACTTCTCTTTTGAAAAAAATATTTTTATTGAAGTATTTGTAAAATTTTAGAACAAAAATAAAAAAAGAACAACAAACATCAAACATTAACAAGAAAATCGACGAACGACTGCCACCCCCAGGAGAACCTAACACTGATTCTCTTAAGACAAACTTTATTTTCTCGAGACTGAGAAACCCAGCCACGTTGCTGACCCAGGTCTCCACACTCAGGGGCTTTGGGTCCCTCCACATTAAAAGGATCCATCTCCGGGCTACCAACGTCGGCCTCTTTCACTCCCTGAACTCCCGGGTCTTCTGACACCCCAAAGATCGCCACCTCTGGACGCTGCACCACCCGCGTACCTAGTGTTTTGTTATGCTCTTGACGTAGCATAAGATGCTTCCTTGATGTGCACTCTGACAAAGGAAGGTTCAGACTTGGAGACAGCTTTAACACATTTATTAAACTTTTAACGACTCTCCTCTCTACTCTCCTGTTAATTCTGCTATAGCTACTCAGACAATCTAACCAGTCTGCTACAATCCACGTGGTGGGTGTGATGTTTAATCAACCCTGTGTACTCACTGAGTGTCTCCACTGGAAAGAGGAAGATCATGTGTGCTGTGTCCTTATATATGGGTTGGTGTAATGCCCTCCTGTGGTAGTGTCACCTCTGTGTGTATCGTGAATGCCCATTGGTTGTGTCCTATCTTACTGGCCAATTGGTTGAATGTCTGTGTGTCATTTCTCTGGTGCTCCCTCTAGTGTCTAGCTAGTCTATGTGTATTTACATTAATGCATATCACCACACCTCGCACCTTGGACATTGCCTTGGCAAACCCCTGCCAGAACCCTCCAAGCTTCGGGCATGCCCAAAACATATGGACGTGGTTTGCTGGGCTTCCTGCACACCTCACACATCTGTCTTCTACCCCGAAAAACTTGCTCATCCTCACCGCCGTCATGTGTGCCCGATGGGCCACCTTAAACTGGATTAAACTGAGCCTGGCACACGATGAGGAGGAATTGACCCTATTTCGGGCTTCCGTACAGACCCAGCTCTAACTCTCCTCCTAGCTCCTCCCATTTGCCCGTAAGTTCCTCCATCGGGGTTTCCTCCACCTCCAACAGCTCCTGGTAGATATCCAACACCTTCCCCTCCCCCACCCAGGTACCGGACACTACTCCATCTTGCATCCCCCGTGACGGCAGGAGCGGGAAGGCCGGCACCTGTTTTCTCAGGAAGGTTCCCATTTGTAGATACCTAAAGCTGTTCCCTGGCGGCAGTTTAAACTTGTCCTCCAGCGCCTGCAGGCTGGGAAAGCTCCCATCTATAAACAGGTCACCCATCCTTTTGATACCCACCCTCTGCCAGCTCTGGAACCCGCCATCCATCCTGCCCGGTAGGAACCTGTGGTTATTACATATCAGAGTCCAGACCGACGCACCTTCCACCCTCTTGTGTCTCCTCCGCTGCCCCCAGATCTTCAGTGTCGCCACCACCACCGGACTTGTGGAGTAGCCGGCCGGCGAGAACGGCAGAGGTGCCGTTACCGGTGCTCCTAAACTGGTGCCTTTGCATGACGCCGCCTCCAACTGCTCCCATGCCGACCCCTTCCCTAATTCCCACTTCCTGATCATGGCTATGTTGGCCACCCAGTAGAAGTTGCAAATGTTCGGCAGCGCCAGCCCACCCTCCCCCCGACTGCGTTCCAGCAGCACTCTCTTCTCTCACGGGGTCTTATTCGCCCACACAAATTCCGAGATGATCTTATTAACCCGCTTGAAAAGGCCTTGGGGATGAAGATGGGAAGGCACTGGAATACAAATAGAAACCTGGGGAGGACTGTCATTTTCACGGTCTGTACCCTCCCCGCCAGTGACAGCGGGAGCATGTCCCATCTTTTAAAGCCCCCTTCCATTTGTTCCACCAGCCGGGTCAGATTAAGCTTATGCCCCAAATCCCACTTCCGTGCCACCTGTCTACCCAGATAATGAAAGCTCTTCTCTACCCTCCTCACCTCCATCTCACTCAGTCTCTTCTCCTGTCCTTTAGCCTGGAGCACAAACAACTCGCTTTTCCCCACGTTCAAGTTATACCCCAAGAAATTGCCAAATTCCCTTAAGATCCGCATGACCTCCCCCACCCCCTCCAGTGGGTCCGAAATATACAGGAGGAGATCATCCGCGTAGAGCGAGACCCGATGCTCCACCTCCCCCCCCCCCCCCCGCCCCCCCGACTAATGGCTTTACTTCAACAGTAAGTTCCAGAAGAGAATTGGATGAATACTCAAGGGGAAGAATGTTGCAATGCGACGGGGAAATAACAGAAGACTGGGACTAATTCAAAAATACTCCCAAAAAAAGCGGAGCAAATGGCATCTTTCTCAGGGGGCTTTCCAAAGGCACCCAAAAAAAAGTATATATTCTGTTCTGTGTGGTGTCTGTAGTACAGATGCACACAGAACATCTAGTTCTTTTAACAAAATGAACACATGGAAGGATAACTAAAAAACTATGATACAAACGGTAACGACTAAATGAATTCAGTGAATTCGCCTGGAGCTACTTCTAGTGCAACTATCCTCCAGTACAACCTATTACCAACTGCCGGATATCTCGAGTCACATGGTGGATCTCTATCGCCACCTGCTGGTCGGAGGTTGTATCGCGAACTATATATATTGATAGATAACTATATGCATTGCTGTGTACATGCTTATCACCACAGGATGCACGGTGGCTGGGAAAGAACATGGGAGTGACACTGGCTGCTTGTTCTTGCAGGGATACACTGGGCTGAATGGCCTCTCTTGGTGCTGAAACTATTCTGTGATAGGCGTGCCTTTCTGTAACGATAGTTACAGAGGAGTGGTGGAGAACATTGAAGAGAGGGAGCAAAGCAATAAAACACAGTAATGAGCTCTTGCTCTAATTTCATTCCCATTGTGGCAAAAAAATAGGGTTTTCCACGGGAGTTGTTCTCACCTGCAGTTCGCTTTGGGTGAAAGGTTGAAGTGACAATCACTAATTCCTTCTTTCCGTTGCAGCCATGTTTCTGTTTTATCTGCGACACTGTCTGATCTGCTTTCTGTTGCAGTTTATTATGCAAGTTACCCTCTCATGATTTATCCACTGTGATGGCTCATTTCAGCAGAACCTCATCTGTGGCCCTTTGACTTTTATTTCAATTGTTGTGCTTTTAACAACAGCAGCAACAAAATGGGCCCAGGTTTTAAATCCAGTTCCAATTGGAGGACCTTTCTAAGGGGTTGAGAAATTCAGCCCCATGGCTGCAAGGGAGCTGGTGCCATATGCTGCTTTCTCCTGTTTATCACAAACTCACCAATCACACAACGGGGGTCGTTGGTGAGACAATAACCTGGGTCCCTTATTTGAAGAGAAGGCTCGATGCCAATGATGCTGAGGACAATGTAGACACATCTGACCGGTAGGACAGCTTCTGTCTGCAGGCTCATGGGGATTGTGCATCGCGTCCAGTCTCGTGGTGGACGCTGATAGAGGTTTAAGAATCAACAGCTTGATGGAACGTGTACGTCACACCACAACTCGACAAAAGGGGGGGGGGCTCTCGGAGTGGTGGGTGGAGCACTTCCAGATGCTGCCCGTGCATCGCCTGATGCGCCGGCCTGCTATACGTCCACTGGCAGCTTTACAACGGGCCAGAGTGTTCCAACAAACAACAAGTTCCAGACGAAACATGGCCTCTGCAGGTCCACAGAAAGCCTGTGTTATTCACTCACTAAAGAATGTGTTCATTGGCAAGATTCCCCCACCCCACTAATTAAAGGAGCAAAATCCACCAACCTGCAGGTAAGGTGATTTAAAAGAAAGGCCAGTATTTTTATGGCATTTTTTAAACATTCCGAATCTCAAAGTGCTTTACAACCAATGAAGTATCTTTTGAAGTGTCGTCCCTGTTGTAATAATAATAATCTTTATTATTGGCACAATTGACTTACATTAACACTGCAATGAAGTTACTGCGAAAAGCCCCCAGTCGCCACATTCCGGCACCTGTTTGGGTACACGGAGGGAGAATTCAGAATGTCTAATTCACCTAACAGCACATCTTTCAGGAATTGTGGGAGGAAACCGGAGCACCCGGAGGAAACCCACGCAGACACGGAGAGAACGTGCAGACTCCTCACAGACTGTGCCCCAAGCTGGGAATCGAACTTCCTGCAGTGATCTCTGTGTGTAGTAATACATGACCAAGTAATGTTAAGCAAGTACAGGCAAATTGGGCAGCAGGGTAGCATGGTGGTTAGCATAAATGCTTCACAGCTCCAGTGTCCCAGGTTCGATTCCCGGATGGGTCACTGTCTGTGTGGAGTCTGCACGTCCTCCCCCTGTGTGCGTGGGTTTCCTCCGGGTGCTCCGGTTTCCTCCCACAGTCCAAAGATGTGCGGGTTAGGTGGATTGGCCATGATAAATTGCCCGTAATGTCCTAATAAAAGTAAGGTTAAGGGGGGGGGTTGTTTGGTTACGAGTATAGGGTGGATATGTGGGTTTGAGTAGGGTGATCATGGCTCGGCACAACATTGAAGGCCGAAGGGCCTGTTCTGTGCTGTACTGTTCTATGTTCTATGTTCTAAATGATCACGAGATGGCCACACTACCAAGACCTATAAAAAGGATTTCCCGCTCTTTCCTAGGAGAGTGTGTTAAGAGTGTGGAGAGTACAGGAGGGAAACAGCTAGAGAGAAGACGTTAACCGATCTTAATATATAGCATTATCTTATTTGATAGTTTAATCTGTAGTTATTTGTTTGTTTACTAGTTCAGTATTGGAGTAAAAAGAACTCGCTAGTTTATTTCATATTGCTCATTAAATTATTTTGTCATCAACTGGAAGACTACGTCTATATTTCAACAACTCAGCGAGACAAAAAGAGTAATATATATATTACAAAATTGTAATATAACATCTGGGACCCTGGAGCTGTGAAGCAACAGTGCTAACCACTGTGTGAGTAGGAAACACAGCATTTACACACAGCAAACTCTCACACACAGCAGTGTGGTAATGACCAGTCCATTGGTTTGTGTGGTGTTGATTGAGGGATGGCAGAGAGAACTCCCTTACTCGTCTTCAAAATAATGCGATGGGATCTTTCATTTCCACCCAAACTGGCCGATGGGACCTCCTTTTAACATCTCTTTTGAAAAACAGTGTGATACCTCTTTTGTTACTTTACTTTAGTGTGTTTGTTTGCACTACTGAGCGTAACATGCGTTGCTCAATCCAGTTGCTTTTTGTATCTTGATGAACAAAGACTCGAAGTCGCCCAGAGGTATTGAAAGGTTTATTGAGTAACTAAGTTAACAACTGCTTTACTTTAAGATCAATACCAGTAGAAAGGTTACAAAGTCTATATACAGTAGCTATGTCTCACCGCACTAATCTCTCTGAGCTTAGTCTATGCTCCTGCCCTCGTCCCAGTTTAGTCACTAAGGGAGGGAGGAAATGACTGTGTCTGGCTTTTATACCCACCAGTGCTGCCCTCTAGTGAGCTTCCGATTACCCATTAACCCCTTATGTACATGCACATACAAAGATCACTACAATACCCTCACAAGGACCACAAGGGATTGCCGTTGATCTCCCCGTGGGGTTTGTAGAATCCGAGTTACCGTGGTGAGCAGGCAGAGGCCCTCCCAGCTAGGATTATTTAGGAGGACCTTTAAATGCAGCTCCCAGGCCCAGGCCGGCAATTCCCGATAGTCCTGAGCTGGGACGTTTGTTTTGTGTGTCGTGATGGCTGCTTTATTTTCAGTTTAAAGCAAACCAGTTTGGTCTTTCACTCTGTACTGAGCTCAATCCCTGGAGCTGGACTGAAACCCAGAGCCACGTGACTCGGAGTTCGAGAGCGCTATCAACTCAGCCACCAGCCACACTGAAGTGCTGCCATTGAAATGAAATGAAAATCGCTTATTGTCACGAGTAGGCTTCAAATGAAGTTACTGTGAAAAGCCCCTAGTTGCCACATTCCGGCGCCTGTTCGGGGAGGCTGTTACGGGAATCGAACCGTGCTGCTGGCTTGCCTTGGTCTGCTTTCAAAGCCAGCGATTAGCCCTGTGAGCTAAACAGCCCCTGTGAAGCTTCTGTAAGCAACCGGGGTGTTTTTGGTTGTGTTGTGTTTCCTGGATTTGGAAGGGAGAGTTGCTGGATGCTCTCAGGCTGGGCAGAGGACTTGGTAACCTGTCCACGCCAAGGCTGCTGCAGATATGCAGGCATCAGCTGCACTGCCTCGGGCCCTGTAACACGACAGAGAGACTGTGGGACGGAGAAACCCTGTGTGGAGGGAGGAGGAACACAAAGAAAAGGAGACCACTGGAAAACACAGCACAAGGGAAGATCCCATCCACTATATCCCACCTTTCCATTGCACCTCCAATATTCACAGCATCCTCTCGGCCAATATCTTGAAATAAAGGATGCAGGTGTAAACCTTGCCGTACAGTTTTATCCAACAACACATCCAATTATAAAAGCAAGATTCAGCCACGTGCATTAACTCTGTGCCTCTTGTGTGAAGACCACTTGCCCGTCCTAATGCTCGTATGCAGTGCTAGCCCAGTGAATGGAGCACGGCTGGGTGCTGACCGTCAATGGGGGAGGCTGCAGGTGGCTCTGCCACCCGGGGCCTTGAAGGCCAGGCTTCAGACTGCACTATCTTGGCATGGGCATCAGCCGTCTGGGTTGGCTGGCTGACAAGCAACAGCAAGGGCACCGGCAAAAGCGGTTTCTCTCTATCCGTTCCCCTAAATATCATGAAAACCTCAATCAAACCTTCTAAACACCCACTGAAAACGGTGAAATTGTGCGAGAGTAGAAGGAAGCCAGGTTCCTGAAAGGGCAAGACCTCTTTTTAAATTCTAGCTTCAGTGCACCAATTGGGTAGCTCCATCATTTGCCATGGGTGCCACCTTCTCAGCTCCAGTTTGCCACGAGGGGCAGTGCCCTGATGGAAAGTAGAGAGTTCGCCAAATGCACGTTGGTCAGCGAAATTGGAAGTTGATGATGCGTCTGAGCCACCTTTTCCCGATCAAATGGATAATGACGCAGCTCACATGGGACCCAGTGCTTATTAAGACCATTAGACATAGGAGCAGAAATAGACCATTCGGCCCATCACATTTGCTCTGTCTTTCAATCATGGCTGAAATTTTTTTCATTCCCATTCTCCTGCCTTCCCCCCTAACCCCTGATCCCCTTATTAATCAAGAACCTACCTATCTCTGTCTTAAAGGCACTCAGTGATTTGGCCTCCACAGCCTCCTGCGGCAAAGACGGTTACCAGAATGTTACCAGACTGCTAAACACCCCTCTTATGGACTGATGGACTTATGTACTGAACTGTTCTCTTCACGCATCTTCTCTGCTGAGTAGTGTTGCACTCCTGTATGCTTCACCTGATGCCTGTGTCTGTGTATTTACATTGTGTGTTTTATGTTTGTACTATTATGGTTTTTTTTTCATGTACAGAATGATCTGTTTGAGCTGCATGCAGAACAATACTTTTCACTGTGCCTCAGTACACGTGACAATAAACAAATCCAAAGAGTTCCACAGATTCACCACCCTCTGGCTGAAGAAATTCCTCCGCATCTCAATTTTAAAGGATTGTCCCTTCAGTCTGATGCTGTGGCCTTGGGTTCAAGTCTCTGTTGCAAGTGGAAACATCCTCTCCACATCCACTCTATCCAGGTCTCTCAATATCCTGTACGTTTCAATTAGATCCCTCCTCATCCTTCTAAACTACAATGAGTTCAGACCCAGAGTCCTCAACCGCTCCTCAGATGACAAGCTCCTCATTCCAGGGATCATTCCCGGGATATTGTGGAGGGAGGTGAAGAAATAGAACAAACTATGTGTCTGGAGCTTTACGTCTTGCATCTGGACAAATGCAAGAATGCCAAACTTCAAACAATCACAACAATTTAAACTATAGGAGAAGAGGGCTGGTTTAACTCAGTAGGCTAGACAGCTGGTTTGTGATGCAGAACAAGGCCAGCAGCGCGGGTTGAATTCCCGTACCAACCTCCCCGAACAGGCACCGGAATGTGGCGACTTGGGGCTTTTCACAGTGTGGTGAATGCAACTTGGTAATTTACACTGTATCTTTGTAAGCGCAGTAGTGTTGTCCGACCACTAAGGGGAGTAGCTCTGGGAATGCTCAGGAGTTTGTACGGGGCTCCACCCTTGGCTCCGCCCACGACTCCTCCCCCTTGTGCTGCTGTATAAATACCCTTGTCCAGAGTCAGCCTGCAGTTCACCGAGAGTTCATCAACGGGTAACAGGCTGGCTCTGTAGTAAGTAGAATAAAACCACTGTTCATATTGGAAAGCACGTGTCTGGTGAATTGATGGTTCCATCACACAGTAACTTCATACTTGTGACAATAAAAGATTATTAGTATTATTAGAGTGCGCATTGGTTAGCAAATCGACTCTGTCCAAGGCGTTGCCGTGGAGAAACTAGCAGGGAACCTTGGGCACCCCAAGCTCCCAGGTTATTTAAAAAAGGCGCAAAGCTCGACCATATTTCTTTAGTTTGCCGAGAATGGGTCTGTGTGTATGAATGTGTGTCGCTTCGGGCAAGCATAAATGAGCCATGTTGCTAATTCGACTGTTTATCTTAAATCAATGCCTCGGGCAGTCAGAGTCAATTTGAAAGTCAATCAGCATCCTTTTCTCCCATAGTCTAAATTGCTGCGATTGTTTGAAATTTGGCGTTCTTGCATTTGACCTGATGAGTGCGAGATGAAAAGCTTCAGCAGGATGTCTCTCTTTTTAGAAAGATTCAAGGCCAAACTTAATTAGTCTCAGAAAACCAGAGTAAACTATATTGAGATTGCAAAACACCCTATCGACAGCGAGGCATGGATCGCCCACACACTGGGTTGAGATGAAACTCTCCAACATTTGTCAGCTGGGAAGGCGACAAAGTGAAATGAGTTGAGACGGAATAAGTTGGAATCCCATCAATGCTGATGTTATTGACGACAAACCTGTATCACAGGAAGCCCATCATTCAGCACACAGGTTAAAGAGAGACTTAATCGCGATATTCAAAATTGGGATGGAGTTTTGATTGATCAGGTAGGAAGGAGGCGGTGCTTTCTTCTGGAAAATGTATCAGCGGCCAAAGACCTCAGAGGTAAAATAATTGGCAAGTGAACTGGAGGGGACATTTCTTCACACCAAGGGGTTGTTGAGATGTGGAGACCAATACCCTTCATAAATACTGCGCTTCCCGAAAGGATGGTTTGAACAGATTCAATAGCAATTTGCATGGGTGTGGGGAAAGAAAATAGGAGTGGGACGAATTGTTTTGTAGTTCTGCCAAACAGCCAGAGTGGGCTGTGATGTGTTGGCCAGGCTGGGTCTGTGTGGACTGCGTTTGATGCAGTGTAGAGAGAGACAGGCTTCCAACACTTGATGAGATGCAACACGATTTTATTTAACATCTAACTATATTACATGCTTAGCTGTGGGTTGACACTATGCTGACTTGACTGGAGACCTGAGGCTAGCCTGACCAGACTAACTGACTACCACATGGTGTTTGCACTGGCTGCTGCTCACGAGCTCTGACTGTCTCAGAGGCTCGATCCCGAGAGAGCGGGAAAACTGGTGCCCTCTGGCTTTATAGTGGTGGTGTCCTGTCTGGCGATTAGCTGCTGTGTTCTGTGCGCTCACTGGTCATCCTGTGTGTCAATCAATGCCTGTCTGCACTTCTTCATATACATGGATGTATATTATGACAGGCTGAATGGCCGCCTCCTGTGTTGTGTCATTCTATGATTCGAATATGTAAAACAGGTAGAAAATCAAAATCAGAAGTGTCTGCGACGATAGTACATTTCTCTTAGGAGCATCTTTTATACCAGTAACTCCAAATATCCAGCAAACGCTAACAGAAAAAAAAATAAACACCCACATTCCATTTAAAAGGGCCACTGGCTTAATTAAAATAAAATATAAATCTGCTTTTTTACCCTGTTTCTGTCAAACACACTAATGTCCACATTACAACCTGTATCGATGTGTTGCTTTGCCCGTGGTGAGGTTGCTGCAATGTTGATAAGGTTGGATGAAGGAGGAGGCAAAAGTGGAGCATGAAGACCAGCATAGAGCAGCTGGGCCGAATGGCCTGTGTCTGTACTCAATGTGTCAGCATAGCACAAAGATTATGCTGATGCGCGGCAGGTTAAGCAGAGAAATAAGTGCAAGAGGCAGGATAGAAATATAAGATGAAAATAAGCAGCGCATTCTAAACACAAGTAAACTGGGAACCAGGGTATTGCCTCTATCATCAAATTCGTGGCAATTCATTTCTCATTCAAGGTTTTTAAACCTCATCTGCCACACATTATTCAGAGAAATTAAAAAGCACCAGCATTTTCCTTGGGGCTCCTCCTGATTGGCTGTTGCAACTTCAACAGAGGATTGGCAAAAACAATGCCCGAATCTCAGGGTCAATGGTGACGTGCCTGTGCCTGCCACTGACCTCGAAGGAAGTTATCCACATTGATCTAGCAATTTCTGTGGCTTGGATTTCATCTTACCCCTTGTTCATTTAATTTGGTTCTCTGCTGTGATGTCATCAGGCAGGCTAAGCAGCCAATCGCATCGAAGAATTCTCCCCTGCAGCAAACCAGGAAGTAAAAGCCACCTATTGTCCTTCACTGTTTAATCGTTTCAGAAGCATTTGTCATTGTTAAGTATTTAGATGTGCACTTGGGATGCCAAGGCATACGAGGCTATGAGCCAAGTGCTGGATAATGGGATTAGAATGGTTAGGTGGTTGTTTTTGACTGGCTCAGACGCGATGGGCTGATGGGACTTGTCTGTGCTGCAGACCTCTATGGCTCTAAGCACAAAATAAAGATTGGGACACACAACTAGGATTAAGGTCATAAAGTAACTTTTATAAAAGGTTATGTAAAAAAAAATCTGTGTCATTTATTTGTCATAAGAGAAACTTGATTCCCAAACTATTAAATTAATTTTTCAGGTGCCAAAGAGGTTGTCCATAAGTAATTATGACTTAGTTCATTGTTAGAATGCCAGTTAAACCTCATTCAACGGGGCATTTTTTTTCCAGGTTTTTCCAGTGAGATTGAAGCCTATAAAGTGGAAGTTCGCATCCATTCAACTAATGGCAAAAGATTTCCCGTTGGTGGGACTTCAGTAGCACAGCCTGCGGAGAAGCAGGTAATCGCTGACACCGACGGCTGGATTTCCGCGTTTCATTGCACAGAAGTCGCTGTCAGTCTGTCAGGTGTACTGACGGTGAATGCTGACAGTTGCTCTATCATTGTAACCACAAAATCCAGCGCCGATGTTTCCTTGTCCCTCCCGGGGCTGTTCTGGAGAACCCCTCTCTCTCTCTCCACCCACCCCCCCCCCCCCCCCCAGGAATATTCCCCGTCAAAAGTGCATCGACTGCTGTCAGCAAGATAAATTACCATCCGTCAGGCACACGTGAAATACAGAAGGAGCACCTTGGACAATTATTCCCAACAGTCTGGCGTGAAGCCTACTGTCAGCTGTGAAATATGTTCTCCACTTCAGGACTTGGGAACAGTTCCTTGAAAAGGAAATCGATACACACAATTACAAGCCGCTCTCTGATGTTGACCCCGTCGCTCTCTTCTCCTTAGCATTGTATTGTGTTACATTAGCTCCTTCAGGCATTAAATTATAGAGTTAGTCACTGTCCCACTTTCTTCGAGTGATGAATGTTGTACAGCACTAAAATAAGCAAAGCATTCCTCAGACTCACCAGGATTTTCAATGGCCCAGATTTCGCTGGTAAATGTGCCGGGGAAATTGATGCTCGTCTCAAAACCATCTCACTGCCTCGATGGCGCGGATCCCCCTTTCCTGGCCTCAGTCTGAACCTGCCACCAAGTAACGGGCGTCTCCAGGTGTCTGCCAACTGTGATGTCATCAAACAGGGCAAGCACCAATTGCGCTGATGTATTCTCACAGACAGCAAACCAATAAGCACAAACCACGCTCCATTTTTAATTTTAAATTTTTACAGAGTGCAAAATGAATGATTGGGGCATACATATGAGATTTAGGTAGAAGATAAAATATCGTACTCTGTCAAAACATGACAATTACATGGAATGTATCATAATGGAGACATTTAATATTCAACTAATAGGAAGTTACTCTTTCAGGGCAGGTTAAGATGTTTATTAATAATTTTGTACGCTGTTGAAAAGCTCACTCACATCTTATTGAACAAGTTGGAATCTGTTTCAAAGGCTAAAAGTGTAAGTCTGGAAATTCACAAGGTTTACAATTGATTTCAGTGAGGGATGGGGGGTGGGGTCTCAGCAGAGCAGGCTGGGAAGATATGTGTTTAACCGTACATGCACGGGCTCCAGAGTTTGCTGTCAGTTTCATAGTGAGAATGATGGTAAACACGGTGAAGGAACGGCAATATATTTCCAAGTCAGGTGTGTGGCTTGTAGGTAGTGATGGTCCGATGCATCTAGTGCTTTAGCCTCCAAGATGGTAGAGATCTTGGATTTGGAATGTAGTGACAAATGAGGCTTGAGTTGCTGCAGTGCATCTTGTAGATGAAACACACGGCTGCCTCTGTGCGTCAGTGGTGGAGAGAGTGAATGTCTAAGGTGATGGATGCAGCACAGTGACGTAGGGCTGCTTTCTCCTGGATTGTGTGAAGCTTCTCGAGTGTTGTTGAAGCTGCATTCATCCAGGCAAGTGGAGAGTATTCTGTAACATTCCTGACCTGTGCCTTGTAGATGGTGGGCAGACTTTGGCGAGTCAGAAGGTTAGTAATTCGCCACAAAAATTCCCAGCCTCTGACCATTGATGTGCATTTTGTTCAAAGTAGTGCACTTTTATCCCTCCTCTCCTGTATTTCTGTTAGGTTAAAGTAACAGTGAATTTAGAGCGAGGTTTCTGAATTTCGAGGGAAGGACTTTTAGCAAATGTTGAAAAGTCTACTGGAATGTAAACCTCTTTGCAACTGAACCAGCTCTCCCTTTGTTGTGGAATAATGGTACCTCCTCACTGGAGTGTGATCAGCACAAGTCATTATTAAGAGCTAAAGCGGACAGCAATGTACAATGACTGGACATAAGCAGTTAAACATGGAAATGAAGATAATGCTGTCAGTGCTGCCCTGCTCCTCCAGAACCTTCACTAGAATCTTAAAAAGGGTGTCATTCTGGTATGGCTGATTAATGCCCCACACTCCAGCTCTGCATAATTAAAAAGTGGAGGTCTTGTGATGCAGTGGGTTAGCATCCCCGGCTCTGAGCTGGAAGCTCGGGGTTTGAGTCCCACCCCAGGGGTTTATGGCCAAGCAGGTTGAGTGTGTCAATCTTCAAAATCCTTCCAGCACGCCAATGGCTGGCGGTAAGGGTGGAAGTGATTCCTGGTCGGCTATATGATGGATGGAAAGTTGGAGCCTCTGCCATCATCATTCATAGCTCAAGACCACAAGATACATGTGAATAATAATAATCACTTATTGTCACAAGTAGGCTTCAATGAAGTTACTGTGAAAAGCCCCTAGTCGCCACATTCTGGCGCCTGTTTGGGGAGTCCGGTACGGGAATTGAACCCGCGCAGCTGCCTTGTTCTGCATTACAAGCCAGCTATTTAACCCAGTGTACTAAACCAGCCCCTTTCAACAATAATGAACCAGCTGGGCATTTCAGTCAGTCAGATCATTAAATAGCAATTATCTGGAGTTTCTCCTCTTTTATTTTTCCAAAATAATTCTGAGCACAAGTAATGGGCAAGTAATATAAATATTCCCATAACTGGGAATATGCATGTTGCCATAGGAACGTGGACCCCCCGAGCAAACTATTGCACACACTCTCCAAGATTGTTACATTTCAGGCCGATCACATTTACATTTTCTTGTCCTTTGAAGTCGGGAAAAATGGTTCAAAGAATACAGAGGGAGCGGGGGGAAAAAACCCATCCCCTTAACCCCTGTGTTCCCACAAAGATCCGGCTAACAAATTCAGAAATGGTCAAGTTGACTTAATCCCGAGTGCCTTGCGTACATTCTCGCAACATAACTGTCGTCATAATGTGCAGACAAAAATCAATCAGTTGCATTGTAAATGCAGGTTGTCCAGTCCATATTATAATCCTAGAAGAAAAGAAAATTGCAGAGAAGGAAAAGAAGGACTAATTGAATATCATAGCCCAGGCCCAGGCTCCTTCTGTGCTACATCATTCTATGATTCTAACTGTCTCCAGAGAGTGCTCTGAGGATGTAGAATGAGGAGTTGGTGGATGAAAGGATCCCCATTCAAGGTAATTGAGCTTGTTCAGACGATGATGTTACTGAAGAGGTTTAAGGCCAGCGTACCTGGAACATGGAGAAACCAGGTAACAACTTGGAGGATTATAGCATTTAACAGCGACCTTTCAACAATAATGAACCAGCTGGGCATTTTTCAGCCAGTCATATTATGAAATAGCAATTATCTGAAATTTCTTCTCTTTTATTTTTCCAAAATAATTCTGAACATAAGTAATTGGCAAGTAAAGTTAAAAAAACACAACTCATAAACTTCAGAGAACTTTCTCAATTATTTTCCTCTTTCGTTCAACTACCAGGAAAAAAAGATGGGCTTTTCAAAGATTTATTTGTGAAATGGGCTTGAAGTTTTGGAAAATAGAAATGAAATTAAGGGGATTTTAATAATATTCGGTTCCTTTAGAAAATCAGAGCCACAGAATTTCGGGTCTAATTAGCTTGCCTTCCTTAACATGACACTGTGATATAAAGTGAGGCTGACAATTGTAGAACGATCGCATATCCTTCACTCGATTCATAATTGACCGGGATCATCAATGCTTCGCTTCTGCTGCGGAGGCTTGCAGTTGCTCCTCAAAGTAGAGGAGTTGGTCAACTTCAAAACAGTCGCTTGGCTTGGCACCCAACTTCTCCAAGTGCCCCTTGACCTCTGCCTCCTTGACATTCTGCCTCTTCGCCACCTTCAGGTAATCATAAACCCTCTGAAATACATCTTCTTCCAGTTTCTGAATGGCTGCCCTGTAGCACAAACACAGGCGCACAAAACAAACAGCAATTATTAAATTGCAGGAGTCAATGCAAAACACGTGCTCAAAGAGCAGGCAGGCGAACAGATGCAAGAAATTGGTTATTAATTCTCACCAGAAGGAGAAGCGTCAAACATTTATCACACACTACCGGTAAGCACCCTGAGTGCTATCATCACAATGACTGCTTTAAATCTCTTGGGAAAGAGGTTTTTTTAAAAAGCACAAAGATACCACCAGACCAAGGTTACCAAGGGCACGTGCTCCATCAGAGAGCATCATGGAAAAGTTTCAACATGGGAGGAAGCCCGTTGTGTCCTTGCCAGTCTCTGATCTACACTGAAATTTGATTTGGACGGGTTCATAAGAAATAGGCAGATTGGAAACGTTGAACAATTTCAATTGGTGATCGATTGAATTTTTAAAACAAAAATCTGTTCTCTGAACGAAGGCAGGTCTTTTACAATTATTCATCAAGTCACAACAAAGTGTCACTATCTTTTCACAATGGGGTAGGACAAGGAGGATGGCCCTGTGACTACTCCAGCCAGAATGAGGACAGGACCTAATGCTGTTGGCATTAATCTGATCCACACGTTAGCCGTCTGACAACTGAGCTAAACTTCCCCAAAATCTAATAATAACAATCTTTATTGTCACAAGTAGGTTTACATCAATACTGCAATGAAGTCACTGTGAAAAGCCCCTAGTCGCCACATTCCAGCGCCTGTTTGGGTACGCAGAGGGAGAATTCAGAATGTCCAAATTACCTAACAGCACGTCTTTCGGGACTTGTGGGAGGAAACCGGAGCACCCGGAGGAAACCCACGCAGACACGGGGAGAACGTGCAGACTCCGCACAGACAGTGACTCGAACCTAGGACTCTAGTGCGGTGAAGCAACAATGCTAACCACTGTGCTACCGTGCCGCCCGAACATTTGATCCAAATGGGGAATTGTCCCCACGATGATAATAAGCCAGACGCATTTCTGTTTTTTCGAGGTTAGACGGGCAGCCTGATCGGCGCAGGATTGGAGGGCCGAAGGGCCTGTTCCTGTGCTGTACTTAGAACAGGACATAGAACAGTACAGCACAGAATAGGCCATTCGGCTCTCGATGTTGTGCCGAGCAATGATCACCCTACTCAAACTCACGTATCCACCCTATACCCGTAACCCAACAACCCCCCCCCTTAACCTTACTTTTTAGGACACTACGGGCAATTTAGCATGGCCAATCCACCTAACCCGCACATCTTTGGACTGTGGGAGGAAACCGGAGCACCCGGAGGAAACCCACGCACACACGGGGAGGACGTGCAGACTCCACACAGACAGTGACCCAGCCGGGAATCGAACCTGGGACCCTGGAGCTGTGAAGCATTTATGCTAACCACCATGCTACCGTGCTGCCCTTGGTCTTTGCTCTTACCGTGCCTATTTCACAAAGAGCTTGGCGGTTTGCTTATTCAATTATCACGGATATGTACATACTTGTGAATGAGGTGCAGTTTGAAATAAACAGTGTGAACATGATCAGATTGGGAAAGGCAGTAGACAAAAATAAATAAAGCAGCCCAACATGCCTGTAAACACAGAGCTTTAACAGACTCCTAATCAACAATAGAGACTATGAGATCTTCTGCAATGTCAGACATAAGAATGCTTTGTATTTATATAGCTCCTTTCATGATTACCAGATACTGCAAAGCTTTACTGGACATTTGAAGTCTAGTCACTGTTGTAATGTCGGAAACCCAGCGGTCAATTTGTGCACAGGAAGCTCCCACCAACAGCAATGTGACAATGACCAGGTAATCTGTTTCAGTGACGTTGATTGACGGATGAATATTCGCCTGGACCCCGGGATAAATCCCCTACTTTTCTTCAAAATCGTGTCATGGGACCTTTACATCCACCAGAGAAGGCAGATTGGGCCTCAGTTTAGTGTCTCGTTTGAAAGACGTACCTCAGACTCAGTACTCAGTTCGTACTGCACTGGAGAGCCAGCCTGGATTTTTGTCCCAGAGTGGGACTTGAACCCACAACCTTAGGACTTAAAAGTCAGGAGTGCAACCCACTGGGCTGCTGCTGAAACAAGGGGATATAGACAGGCAGACTCAGTTCTCTACGCAGCTTATAAGTCTTGTACAGTAAATGACACTTTGTTTCACTTTCAATAGGTTGGTAAAATAGTCTTTGAGACTTTGACATTGCATCAACTTGTCATCTTGGTTTTTGCTTATGTCCTGAACAATGTTTCAACTGTGGAACTGGCACTGCACTATCCCTGCAAAGCTCGATAGGCCCAATAAGGGCGCACGCAGGCCATTGAAGACTGAGATGGGGGTGGTGAATGTTGTGAATTGTCTACCCATGAGGGTTGCGGAAGCTCAATCATTGAGCATGTTCAAGGCAGAAATCAATAGATTTTCAGATACTAATGTGACCAAGCGATATGGAGATAGTGGGTGGGTGGGTGGGGGGGGGGGTGAGGGGAAATATTGTTGAGCAGATGATCAATTGTGGTCTGTTTGAATGATTCAGAGGGTTCAATGGGCCAAATGGCCGACACCTGCCCCTATGGCCCTAGCTCGTTCAAAATGAAATCCTTTCAGGCTTTAAGGTCAATAAGTCCTGGTGCTGGGTACAGCAGATGAGGAGAACTTAATTTAAAAAAAATATTTTTATACTTTTAGAATACCCAATTCTTTTCTTTTTCCAATTAAGGGGCAATTTATCGTGGCCAATTCACCTATCCGGCGCATCTTTGGGTTGTGGGGGTGAGACCCACGCAAACACTGGGTGAATATGCAAACTCCAGACAGACAGTGACCCGGGGCTGGGATTGAACCTGGGTCCTCAGCGCTGTGAGGCAGCAGTGATAACCACTGCGCCACCTTGACACCCTGAAAGAGGGAGTGGAAACAGGTTCAACAGCAACTTCCAAAAGGGATTGGGTAAATGCTCGAATAGGAGTATTCGCGTGGCTCTTTCAAAGTGCCGGCACAAACACGACGGGCCCAATGGCCTCATTCTGAGTTGCATGATTTCATGGTTCTAACCTGGCTCCTGGTTTATTGACCTGGCCAACTGATATGGCTTGCGAGTGTTACCCTCTTCTGTTCCAATAAAGTCACTCACGTTCAGCTTGAAGCGTTTAAACTCATCCATCACAAAATAGGAATTCCATTTTGAAGAGGTTCCTCCTGACGTTACTTTGAATGAACAACGTGACTGTGAGAGTTGCACAGCCTGGGTTTATCTGGTGCCCCACAGGCCTGACACTGAGTGACAATATAACAGAGAAATGACAGCCTAATAAAAGGTCATTAGCCCCACTGAGCCCCTTCGAGTGCTGAGTCTTCCTCGGAAAATTCATTCTATAAATCTGAATGCAAAAGTAATAAAGATATTGCAGAATTTATACAGCGCACTAAGGAGGCCATTGTGTCTCAGCACCTACTCTCTGAACGAACAATCCACTTAGTGCCGTTCCCTGGTCTTTGAAGGTTGTTGGATTTGGTCGGGGGGATATGGGTGGATGGGGGAGGGGCAGGTGTGGGGGTGGTGCGGTGGGTCTCCTGGAGGGTCATGTTGGTGCGGGGTGTCCCATGCCAGGCTGTGTCTGGGTGTTTAAATATTTACTCTGGGGGCAGCACGGTGGCCTAGTGGTTAACACAACCGCCTCACGGCGCTGAGGTCCCAGGTTCGATCCTGGCTCTGGGTCACGGTCAGTGTGGAGTTTGCACATTCTCCCCGTGACTGCGTGGGTTTCGCCCCCACAACCCAAAAATGTGCAGGGTAGGTGGATTGGCCATGCTAAATTGCCCCTTAATTAGAAAAAATAATTGGGTAATCTAAATTTATAAAAAAAAAAAATATTTACTCTGGAGTTAGAAGTTTTTTCTTTCAGAGTAACTATCAGGGTAAAGCTGACAGAACCGTCCAAAGTTAACAATTTAAATCGCTTCTCTCAGATGGTTCCCAGGCCAGCGCAATTGTGCAGAGGGAGTTATCACTTCAGGGCAATTGCCGGGTAACCCTTACATGGGAACTTCCGAGAGGGATTCCCAGCGGATCATAGGGATACCCCCTAAATGCGATGTTGGGAACCTAGACGATATGGACCAATGTTGCCCAGGGTACTAGTCATGCTATGTATAGAGTATCGTGCACAATTATCATCACCCCACAACAAAAGGAGGCAGAAGCACTGAAGAAAGTACAGAGAAGGTTTACATGGCTAGCATCAGAATTGAGAGTTTACAGCGACCAGGAAGGCCCCTGGCGCTGTGTGAAGCAAGTAAGGGACACATGATCACGGGCAATCCACTTAACCCATACATCTTTTGACACTATAGGACAATTTTATCATCGCCAATCCACCTAACCTGCACATCTTTGGGCTGGAGGAGGAAACCGGAGCACCCGGAGGAAACCCATGCAGACACGGGGAGAACGTGCAGACTCCACACAGACAGTGACCCAAGGTTGGAATTGAACCTGGGACCCTGGTGCTGTGAGACAGCAGTGCTAATCATGTGCCACCATTCCGCCCATTCAATGAGATCATGACTGATTTGTGACTTAATTTCATATACCCTTCACCCCCATATCTCTTAATACCTTTGGTTAACCAAAATCTGTCAAACTCAAACTTAAAAATAACAAGTGATTCGACATCAATTGCCATTTTTCTGAAGAGAGTTCCAAACTTCTGCACCTTTTGTGTGAAGACATGTTTTATTATTTTACTGATGAAAAGTCTGGTTCTATTTTTTTAATTTAGAGTACCAATTCATTTTTTCCAATTAAGGGGCAATTTAGCGTGGCCAATCCACCTAACCTGCACATCTTTGGGCTGTGGGGGTGAAACCCACGCAGACACGGGGAGAATGTGCAAACTCCATACGGATAGTGACCGGGGCCGGGATCGAACCTGGGACCTTGGCGCCGTGAGGCAGCAGTGCTAGCCACTGCACCACCGTGCTGCCTCTAAAAACATTTTAAATGGTGGGCAGCACGGTAGCATGGTGGTTAGCATAAATGCTTCACAGCTCCAGGGTCCCAGGTTCGATTCCCGGCTGGGTCACTGTCTGTGCGGAGTCTGCACGTCCTCCCCGTGTTTGCGTGGGTTTCCTCCGGGTGCTCCGGTTTCCTCCCACAGTCCAAAGATGTGCGGGTTAGGTGGATTGGCTATGCTAAATTGCCCTTAGTGTCCTAAAAAATAAGGTTAATGGGGGGAGGTTGTTGGGTTACTGGTATAGGGTGGATACGTTGACTTGAGTAGGGTGATCATTGCTCGGCACAACATCGAGGGCCGAAGGGCCTGTTCTGTGCTGTACTGTTCTATGTCTAAATCAGGGGTGGGCAAACTTTTCCGTGCAAGGGCCACATTCAGAAATTCACAATTTTAAAGGGCCGCATAGTATATTAAGTAAAATAATTACTTCACCCGGTTATGATTCTGGGCGCCTCATATAGAACATAGAACAGTACAGCACAGAACAGGCCCTTCGGCCCTCGACGTTGTGCCGAGCAATGATCACCCTACTCAAGTCAACGTATCCACCCTATACCAGTAAGTAACCCAACAGCCCCCCCCCATTAACCTTAAAAAAAATTAAAAATAAAAAAAAAAATTAAAATTTTTTTTTTTTTTTTTTTTTTAATGACTTGGTGGGCCACACAAAGACCTTTGGCGGGCCGCATGCGGCCCGCGGGCCGTAGTTTGCCCACCCCTGAGCTAGATGGACAACTATATAAGGCATTGATACTAAGACTTGGGGATGAGAGGTTGAGGATAAAGCTAGAGTACAGACTAAAGCAAAGATAGTGTGAGTGAGAGCAGGTCATAGTTAATGTAACAGTGCAGAGATTAGTAATGGATGAATGTAAATTATATGTCAATTATCAACTATGTATTGTCTATGAGTAAGTGTCAAATCCAATTAAGTACTGTTAATAAATTTATAGCTTTGTTCAAGTTAAAGCTATTTTGTGGTCTTTGTGAACACTACGCCAACCATCCTGAAATAAGCAACACAAAGATCAGTACACTCACCACCACCTTCCCGAGGGCAATTAGGGATGGCCAATGAATGCTGACCTTGTGAGGGGTGTCCACAACTTGTCAACAAATGCATTTTTAAAATTCTTCACTTTAGCTCAGGGAATCATGCCAAAGATTAACTTGTCCGGCCTCCACAGATTTCCGTGCTGCTTCAGTCAGTCATCCACCCTCGTCAGATGTTAAATTATATTTTGTAATTACAATCAAATCCTTTTATGAGAAGCAATTTCCCACCTTCACCTCCTTTTTCGCTTTCAAATTTATACGAAATGAGATGCTAATAGACAGGTTGCAACAGACAAGAGATATTTAAAATTATTCAGATTACTCTGTAAATAAGATAAAGGCCAATAGTGTAGCCCTGCTATTATGGAGTTCAGTTTCTAAGATTAAGATGTGAATTGATGATAATATGAACATACTTAGTTCCTGCAATCAGAACTGATAGATACGCTAACAGTGCAAAGCAAAAATTCCACTGAACAGCATTTCTCTTAATAGCAATCCACTCAGATTCCTGGCAGCAAAACACAATTCCAAAGGCACGAAGATGTCACACAGGGTCCTCAAGGTACATGACTGTGGTCGGTAATCCCCGGATTGTTCTTTCCCGCTGGCACCCTCCATCCCGTGGGTTTCCCGGCAATGAGGGGTGGCCTCAATGAGGAATGCCATTGACAAGCGGCGGGAAGAGAGGATCCCGCAGCCAGCGGACAGCGCACCGCCGGGGAACGCGCGGCTGGGGAAACCGGAGCATCCCGCTCAAACCACACATTGCGCACAAAACGGATCAAAATGTTTGCGCTTGGAATGAAGCCACGAAAAGAGCTGCCCTGAGGAAGGTGAGTCAGTGGGAAAAGGCGATTTCTCACAAGAACAATTACAGCTCAGGGGCGGGATTCTCCCCTACCCGGCGTGACGGAGGGTCCTGGCGTTGGGGAGTGGCGCCAACCACTCCGGGGGTCGGGCCTCCCCAAAGGTGGGGAATTCTCCCCACCTTTGGGGGCCAGCCCCGTGCCGGAGCGGTTAGCACCAGAAGACTGCCGCAAAAAACCGGCGTCCCCGGCAGCGGGGCTGGCCGAAAGGCTTTTGCCAGTCGGCGCATGTGCCGGCAATGACGTCACCACCGGCGCATGCGCGATGTGGGTTTCTCTTCCACTTCCGCCATGGCGGAGGCCGTGGCAGCCGCGGAAGGAGAAAGAGTGCCCCCAGGGCACTGGCCCGGAGTCTGAGCGAGGGGCCCCGATCACGGGCCTGGCCACCGTCGGGGCATCCCCGGGGTCCGATCACCCCCCCAGGACCCCGGGGGCCCGGTCGCGGCGCTGATCCCGCCGCCACCAGAGGTGGTTCAAACCTCGGCGGCGGGAGAGGCCTCCCAGCGGCGGGACTTCGGCCCATCGCGGGCCGGAGAATCGCCGCAGGGGCCTCGCCGATCGGAGTGGCGTGATTCCCGCCGTCGCCGCCTCCCAGGTGGCGGAGAATCACTGCCACGGCGGGGGCCGGATTTTTGGCGGCCCCAGGTGATTCTCCGACCCTGATCGGGGTCGGAGAATTTCGCCCCAGATCAGTGAATTTTTGTTGGATTGGAAATTAAGAGTTATCTGTAAAGTATTAACAACAGCGAGAATGTTAGCTCAATGTGAGATTCAGCTCATTACTGCCTGGGGTGGGGGGGGGGGGGGGGAATGAGGGTCCTTTTCTTCTCCCAGGTCAGCCAAGGTCAAACCTCACCTAACCCAATCGACCAGTAGTGATTTGTAACTAGCCACCTTATTAAATAACAGTGATTTGGGTTATTGATGAAGTATTTAAATATAGTTAGAAAGGTTTCCCCACCTCAGGCTGGTGATTGTGCAAAATGACACAACTAAAAAGCAATGTATACAAAAACTCCTCTTTCTGTATCACAAATTTTATTTTCCTGAAAAGTGTTTATAAAGAGTACACTGACCCAATCCCAATCCTAATCCCGGCTGCGCCCAGAAAAGTTGCCAACTGCTAAAACCAGAGCCCACCATTGGAAGGCTCCTTTCGAAGAATTTGGGGCCTTCCGATGTCTAATCTTGCTCCTACTGTCCACCAGGAAGGGAGGTTCCAGGGAGCAACGCAAGAGCAAAGGGTTGTGCACTTACATCGCATTAGGGAAAGGAGGATCAGAGTTGATCCTAGAAATAGGAACAGCTTCTTCCCCACAGCTACAAGACACCTCAACGACTCCCCCTCGGACTGATCTGTTCCCTGTAAGAACACTATTCACGACGCCCTATGCTGCTCTTGCCCATGTATTTGCTTTGTTTGGCCCCTTGTTCTGCACTGTAACCAATCACTGTTTGTTGATGTACCTTTTGTCAATGTTTTCTGTCGATTATTCTTTTTTGTCTACTATGTGCGTACTGTGTACGTTCCCTTGGCCACAGAAAAGTACTTTTCACTGTACTTCGGTACATGTGACAATAAATCAAATCAAATCAAATCAATTGAGCAGACATGTAGTGTGGGGAAGGGGAATCAAATCAGTTCAGTGAGGCATTGGTAGAGTTGACTTCACATGACTGCTGGAATCCCAGCTGGTTTCAAGTGGTGTTGCGATGGAAAATCCAGCTAACTATGGGGGGTAACCTGTAATGGGGAGACTGTGGCTTGGTTGGTAATGTAACTAGACCAGTAATCCAGAGACCCAGCAAATGCTCAGGGGAGGAGCGTGGATTAAAATCCCACCACGGCAGCTGGTGGAATTTAAAAGCAACTCATAAATTTAGAACATTATAACGGTGATCTCAGTGATGAGTGTGAAACCATCATCAATTGCTGTTAATTCCCCACTCCACCTAGCCCTTTAGGGAAGGAAATCTGCCATCCCTCCTCGGTCTGGCCTGCGTGTGACTCCAGACCCACTTAACCGCCCTGTGAAACGGCCTAGCAAGCCACCCAGATCAACCTTTTTTGGGGTTTAGGGACGGGAAACAAGTGTTGGCTTTGCCAGTAATGCTTACATGCCATGAAGGTACAAACAAAAGGTTGGTACAACTCAGGTGTCCAGCCTACAAATGGATTAGCGTCAGTAATAGAATCATAGAAATTACAGTGCTGAAGGAGGCCATTCGGCCCATCGAGTCTGCACCGGCTCTTGGAAAGAGCACCCTACCCAAGCCCACACCTCCACCCATAACCCAGTGACCCCACCTAACACTAAGGGCAATTTTGGACACTAAGGGCAATTTAGCATGCCCAATCCACCTAACCTGCACATCTTTGGACTGTGAGAGGAAACCGGAGCACCCGGAGGAAACCCACGCACACACGGGGAGAATGTGCAGACTCCGCACAGACAGTGACCCAAGCCGGGAATCGAACCTGGGACCCTGGAGCTGTGAAGCAATTGTGCTAACCACTATTCTACCGTGCTGCCCTGCTACCGTGCTGCCCTAATGGGTTGAAGGGTGATGGAGAACGGGCAGGAAAGTGGAGTTGAGGCCGAGCGGAGATCAGCCATGATCGTATTGAATGACTAAGCGGTTTCGAGGGGCTGAATTGCCTAATCCCATTCTGAGTTCTTATGTTCTTAACAGGGAGGAACGGGTGTTGGGGGGGGGAGCATGGCATAGATGCCCATTGTAACAGGTGAATGAAGCGGGACCAACAAAACATATCACAGAGCTGAGGGAGGGAATGGGTTGCGTGATTTTGGTTAAATGATGGAACCCCAATTCAGATGAACTGGAATTCAGCTAGAAAACATCCCCATTCATTGACTGCAGAGCTGCAGAGAATGGCAGTCGCATTATAATGAAGCCATTAGCCCCTCACTGTAGAAACCTGATTGCTAATTTTCCATTATGGAGCCTGTAATGAGCAGAAAAATACATCTCACTTACAATGGAAGGCAGTGACGACCTCTAGCCATAATGAGTGTAATCTGAAAGGCATGCACAGAATCATTTCTTTTTTAATTGCGCATTTTATTAAAAATGGTTGATTCCAATTCAAGTGCAGGAAATTGTCTGCGATTCACGAGTATTTCTCAATTTTGGGCTAATGCTTCGACAGGGTAGCTGCTGGGATGATGTTTCCACTCGTGGGGGAGTTGAGAACGAGGGTGCGCAGTTGCAGAACAAGGGTTTCCCCCAGTTAAAATGGAGACGAGGGGGAATTTATTCTCACAGTGGGTTGTGTTAATCTTTGAAACTCTCTATCACAGGGTGATTTGGAGGCTGGGTTACGTTCAGGGATGAGTTGGACAGATGCGCGAACTGCTGGGGAGTCAACGGTAACAGGGAGCAGAGAGGAGAGACAAGATTCACATCTTCTGACACTCGCAAACAGAAGCAAAAAGCAAGAGACAGCTCCTCTGCTCACGGACCCGAGCATCTTTGACAACATCAAGGGCTAACTGATTAGTGCAACTGACTTGTTGCTTTCTCAGTTTCAACAGGCTGTCAGTGGGCTGACAGCTAATCCAAAAACCCTCTCTTGGTAGTGGAACCAATCAGGAATTTCCTGTGGAAACCTATTGCGGCTCTCTTGGTCAGGAGCCTGGCGTCAAGAGTCAGATACATAGAATGCCTAGCAGAATTATAGTAAGAAGTCTTACAACACCAGGTTAAAGTCCAACATGTTTGTTTCAAACACGAGCTTTCGGAGCACGGCTCCTTCTTCAGGTGAATGCTCCGTGCTCCGAAAGCTCGTGTTTGAAACAAACATGTTGGACTTTAACCTGGTGTTGTAAGACTTCTTACTGTGCTCACCCCAGTCCAACGCCGGCATCTCCACATCATAGCAGAATTATGTGGTGGTATGATTTGCATAGCTGTCTGCCATTGGTGCAGAACACTGGCTTACCATTGGCCCTGGTCGGTCATGTGCCTCTCGACCTATTGGTTGAGACCAGTCATGTGACGGCTCTCCGATTGGTCGAGAGGCTGAGTTAACCACGCCTCCATACCGAGGTATAAATAGTCAGAACGCCCGGCGGTCGTCCATTTATTGTGTCGACCGCAGGGCTAAGTTCTAGCTTATTAAAGCCTAACTTTTGTACAGCAACTCGTCTCGCGTTCAATTGATGGACATCAATTTAATAAGCTAGATTTTTGAAGATGGAGTTCCGGATCAAGCCCGAATGCCTCCGCATCAGCCCGCAAACTCAGAACGCTGCAGAGATTTTTCAACATTGGCTGGCATGTCTCGAGGGATACCTGGCGTCTGCAAACAGCCCCCCCACCATGGCACAGAAGCTTCACATCCTCCACTCCAGCATGGGCATAGCAGCCTACGCGATGATCAAGGAAGAGAAAGATTACGATGCTGCCATGCTTAAGCTGAATGGACAATTTCTTAAACCAGTGAACAGAGTATTCGCCCGACATCTGCTGGCCACCAGACAACAGCTCCCCGGTGAGTCATTAGACCAATTTTACCAGGCCCTCGCCATCCTGGGGAGGAATTGCTCCTGCCTCCCAGTTTCAGCTATGGAGCACATGGAACTGCTGATCAGAGATGCTTATGTGGCTGGGATGCAGTCCCCCGCTATCCGCCAGCGGATGCTGGAGAAAGACGACCTCGGCTTAACTGAGGCACGGACTCTCTTCACCTCCCTGGAGGTCGCCGATTTAAACGCCCGCGCCTATGTCCCCAGCCGCGCTGCACCACCCTGGGCCTCCTGGCACGCTTCCCCACCGCCATCCGCCGCTCCCGACCTCCCTCAGGCCTGCGCCATGGGATGCCCTGACAAGTCCACGGGGCCCCGCTGCTATTTATGTGGGTTCACGATACACCCTCGCCCGTGCTGCCCAGCCCGCTCCGCCCTCTGTAAGAGCTGCGGGAAGAAGGGCCACTTCTCCTCCGTCTGCCAGGCCAAAACGGTCGCTGCTGTTCCGCGCAGCGACCAGGGATCCCCCCCTCCGGGCCCTTGCTGGCCCCTCCAGTACACCGCACCGATCTCTCCCCCCCGCCCCCGGGCCCCTGCGCCCGGCCTGCGCGCCTCTCCGCCCCCGCTCCCAGCCGCTCCGGTAGGTTCGCCGGGACCGCTAACGCCGCCCCCCTCAACCACGAGGGCCCCACGGGCGCCGCCATCTTGGGGCGCCGACTCCACGTGCGGGTCCTGGGCGCTGCCATCTTGGGGCCCCGACTCCACGTGCGGGTCCTGGGCGCTGCCATCTTGGGGCGCCGACCCCACGTGCGGGTCCTGGGCGCCGCCATCCTGGGGCCCCGACTCCACGTGCGGGTCCTGGGCACCGCAATCTTGGGATCCCGACTCCACGTGCGGATCCTGGGCACCACCTTCCGGGACTGGCACGCAAGGTTCTTCCAGCATCTACTCGGACGCCGATGACGAATATGGATTTTCTCCACGGCTCAGCTCGACCAGTCACGTCCACGCACACTCGCCAAAACGACAACGCTGATCTACCTCAACGGCCACGAGACGGGCTGCCTGCTGGACTCCGGGAGCACGGAAAGCTTTGTTCACCCTGCCACGGTAAGACGCTGCGCGCTCCCTGTCCATCCTGTAAAACACAAAATCGGGTTAGCCTCAGGTTCGCACTCCGTCCGCATCACCGGGTGCTGCATCGCGGACCTCACGGTCCAAGGGAAGGTTTTTAAAAATTATAAACTCCTTGTCCTCCCTGACCTTTGCGCACCGGCACTCCTAGGACTGGACTTCCAGTGCAACCTGCAGAGCTTGACCTTCCAATTCGGCGGCCCTATACCCCCCTCATTGTCTGCAGCCTCGCGTCCCTCAAAGTGGACCCCCCCTCCTTGTTTGCTAATCTCACCCCCGATTGCAAACATGTCGTGACACGCAGCAGACGGTACAGCGCCCAGGACCGATCCTTCATCAGGTCCGAGGTCCAGAGGTTGCTGAAGGAAGGGGTCATCGAGGGCAGCAACAGTCCCTGGCGAGCCCAAGTGCTGGTGGTCCGGACTGGGGAGAAAAACCGGATGGTCATCGACTATAGCCAGACCATCAACCAGTTTACGCAACTGGACGCATATCCTCTCCCCCGTATTTCCGCCATGGTAAACGATATCGCGAAATACAAAGTCTTCTCCACTGTGGACCTTAAGTCCGCTTGCCACCAGCTCCCCCTCCGTGCGAGTGACCGCAAATACACCGCTTTTGAGGCAGATGGGCGCCTCTACCACTTCCTTAGGGTTCCATTTGGTGTCACAAATGGGGTCTCGGTCTTCCAACGGGAGATGGACCGAATGGTCGACAAGTACGGATTACGGGCTACCTTCCCGTATCTTGATAATGTCACCATCTGCAGCCACGACCAGCAGGACCATGACGCCAACCTCCAGAAATTCCTCCAAACCGCAAAACTCCTTAACCTCACATACAATAAGGATAAGTGCGTGTTTAGCACCGACCGTCTAGCCATCCTCGGCTACGTAGTGCGTAACGGAGTGATAGGCCCCGACCCTGAACGCATGCGCCTCCTGATGGAACTCCCTCTCCCCAATACCCTCAAATCCCTCAAACGCTGCCTGGGTTTCTTCGCTTACTACGCCCAATGGGTTCCCAATTACGCTGACAAGGCCCGTCCCCTCATTCAAACCACGACCTTCCCGCTGTCGACAGAGGCCTGCCAGGCCTTTAGCCGCATCAAAGCGGACATCGCAAAGGCCACGATGCGCGCCATCGACGAGTCCCTCCCCTTCCAGGTTGAGAGCGACGCATCAGAAGTAGCTCTCGTGGCCACTCTGAACCAAGCGGGCAGACCCGTGGCCTTCTTCTCCAGAACTCTCCAAGCTTCCGAACTCCGCCACCCCTCTGTGGAAAAGGAAGCCCAGGCCATAGTCGAAGCCGTGCGACATTGGAGGCACTATTTGGCCGGCAGGAGGTTTACCCTCCTCACAGACCGTAGCCTTCATGTTTGATAATGCACAAAGGGCAAGATTAAGAATGACAAGATCTTACGGTGGCGGATCGAGTTGTCCACGTACAACTATGAGATCTTGTATCGTCCTGGGAAGCTCAATGAGTCTCCTGATGCCCTGTCCCGCGGTACCTGCGCCAGCGCGCAGATAGACCGCCTCTGCTCCCTCCACGCGGACCTCTGCCATCCAGGGGTGACCCGTCTCTACCATTTCATTAAGGCCCGCAACCTGCCTTTCTCCATCGCGGAAGTCAGGACAGTAACCCGTGACTGCCACATCTGCGCCGAGTGCAAACCGCACTTCTACCGCCCCGAGCGCGCACATCTGATCAAAGCATCCCGCCCCTTCGATCGTCTCAGCATTGACTTCAAGGGGCCCCTTCCCTCTAACAACTGCAACATTTACTTCCTGGCGGTAATCGACGAATACTCCCGCTTCCCTTTCGCCATTCCCTGCCCCGACATGACCACATCGACCGTCATTAAGGCCCTCCTCTCCATCTTCTCCCTGTTCGGCTACCCCGTGTACATACACAGCAATCGGGGGTCCTCCTTTATGAGCGACGAGCTGCGTCAATTCCTGCTCAACAGGGGCATTGCCTCTAGCAGGACGACCAGCTATAACCCTCGGGGTAACGGACAGGTCGAGCGGGAGAATGGTACCATCTGGAAGGCCATACTACTGGCCCTCCGGTCCAGAGATCTCCCTATTTCCCGATGCAAGAGGTTATCCCCGATGCCCTACATTCTATCCGCTCACTCCTCTGTACCGCAACTAATCAGACACATCATGAACGTCTTCTTGTCTTCCCCAGGAAGTCGTCCTCCGGATCCCCTCTCCCGACGTGGCTGGCCGCTCCCGGACCCATCTTGCTCCGGAAGCATGTGCGGGTGCACAAGTCCGACCCGTTGGTGGAACCAGTCCAATTACTCCACGCTAACCCGCAGTATGCGTATGTGGAGTACCCCGACGGTCGGCAGGACACGGTCTCCCTCCGGGACCTGGCACCCGCCGGCGTGCGGCCTTCCCCCCCTTCACCACAGACCCCTCCCCTGTTTTTTCCCCCCAGCGCCCCACCCAGGCCACCCCTTCCCCATCAATGGCGTCTCCACAGCCAGCTCGGGTGACGGAGACTGTTCAAGGACCATCGCTCCCGGACTCCAGGACGTCAGCGGAACCACCACCATCGGCTGAACCGATGTCACCTCCTCCACTGCGGCGGTCTGCCAGAACGTCACGGGCCACGAAAAGACTGATCAAATCGATTTAAATTACAACAGCTCCATGGACTTTGTTGGGACTTTGTGTACTATTGCTAATTGTCTGGGCCAGTGGGAAGCGAAAAATGTAATAAAAGAAGAGAAAATTTTTGTTCTCCCGGCTGCTACTCATACCACCAGTTCTCTCACCCCCCCCCCCCCCCCCCCCCCCCCCCGGCTATCGTTGATCCCACCCCCACCCCCTGGCTTCTTTCTCCGCAAGGGGTGAATGTGGTGGTATGATTTGCAGAGCTGTCTGCCATTGGTGCAGAACACCGGCTTGCCATTGGTGCAGAACACCGGCTTACCATTGGCCCTGGTCGGTCATGTGCCTCTCGACCGATTGGTTGAGACCAGTCATGTGACGGCTCTCCAATTGGTCGAGAGGCTGAGTTAACCACGCCTCCATACCAAGGTATAAATAGTCAGAACGCCCGGCGGTCGTCCATTTATTGTAGTCGACCGTAGGGCTAAGTTCTAGCTTATTAAAGCCTAACTTTTGTACAGCAACTCGTCTCACGTTCAATTGATGGCTCATTAATTTATACATAGAATTGACCAACCGTCACATCAAAAGCAAACCAGACTTTGTAATTGGATGTTTGAGTTGTGGAAATATGCGGTATTATGGATATAACGGAATTGTAGAGACATGCTGAATTTGAAACAATATGTATTGTAATTTGAAACTAAATGCACGAGTGAATGAGCAGCTCTTGGATTTGTGTGGGCACTCTTCTTCAAGTGCGGTGTAGCACTGAGCAGATTGTATTTTGTACTTGCTGTTTATTATTTCTTGCTCATATTCATTCTGGGCTTGTGTGTCATACCATCACCGAGCCAATTTTTTTTGTCTTTTATCATCTCCTGTTAAAGAATAAGAAGGTTGTGGAGAAAGCAGAGGCGGACTGACATTTTTGGGGGCCCACGTCATGCCAGACCCCCTGGTGATGTGACGGGCACCGCCAATGGCATCCAGCCTCATCCCAATGACATCCACTCCCAACCCAATGACATCCAGCCCCATCCCAATGACATCCAGCCCCATCCCAATGACATCCAGCCCCGTCCCAATGACATCCAGCCCCATCCCAATGACATCCAGCCCATCCCAATGACATGCAGCCCCATCCCAATGACATCCAGCCCATCCCAATGACATCCAGCCCCGTCCCAATGACATCGAGCCCCATCCCAATGACATCCAGTCCCGTCCCAATGACATCCACTCCCAACCCAATGACATCCACTCCCAACCCAATGACATCCACTCCCAACCCAATGACATCCAGCCCCATCCCAATGACATCCAGCCCCATCCCAATGACATCCAGCCCCATCCCAATGACATCGAGCCCCATCCCAATGACATCCAGCCTCATCCCAATGACATTGAGCCCCAACCCAATGACATCCAGCCCCATCCCAATGACATCCAGCCCCATCCCAATGACATCCAGCCCCATCCCAATGACATCGAGCCTCATCCCAATGACATCCAGCCTCATCCCAATGACATTGAGCCCCAACCCAATGACATCCAGCCCCAACCCAATGACATCCAGCCCCATCCCAATGACATCCAGTCCCATCCCAATGACATCCACTCCCAACCCAATGACATCCAGCCCCAACCCAATGACATCCAGCCCCATCCCAATGACATCCAGCCTCATCCTAATGACATCCAGTCCCGTCCCAATGACATCCAGTCCCATCCCAATGACATCCAGTCCCGTCCCAATGACATCCAGTCCCATCCCAATGACATCCAGTCCCATCCCAATGACATCCAGTCCCATCCCAATGACATCCAGTCCCGTCCCAATGACATCCAGTCCCGTCCCAATGACATCCAGTCCCATCCCAATGACATCCAGTCCCATCCTAATGACATCCGGTCCCATCCCAATGACATCCAGCCCCATCCCAATGACATCCAGTCCCATCCCAAACATCGAGCCCCACCCCAATGACATCCGGTCCCATCCCAATGACATCCAGTCCCATCCCAATGACATCCAGTCCCATCCCAATCACATCCAGTCCCATCCCAAGTACGTTGAGTCCCGTCCCAATGACATCCAGTCCCATCCCAATGACATCCAGTCCCATCCTAATGACATCCGGTCCCATCCCAATGACATCCAGTCCCAACCCAATGACATCCAGCCTCATCCTAATGACATCCAGTCCCATCCCAATGACACCCAGCCCCATCCCAATGACATCCAGCCCCATCCCAATGACATCGAGCGCCATCCCAATGACATCCACTCCCAACCCAATGACATCCAGTCCCATCCCAATGACATCCGGTCCCATCACAATGACATCCACTCCCATCCCAATGACACCCAGCCCCGTCCCAATGACATCCAGTCCCATCCCAATGACATCCAGCCCCATCCCAATGACATCCAGCCTCGTCCCAATGACATCCAGTCCCATCCCAATGACATCCAGTCCCATCCCAATGACATCCAGTCCCATCCTAATGACATCCGGTCCCATCCCAATGACATCGAGCCCCATCCCAATGACATCCAGTCCCATCCCAATGACATCCAGCCCCATCCCAATGACATCCGGTCCCATCCCAATGACATCCAGTCCCATCCCAATCACATCCAGTCCCATCCCAAGTACGTTGAGTCCCATCCCAATGACATCCAGTCCCATCCCAATGACATCCAGTCCCATCCCAATGACATCCAGTCCCATCCTAATGACATCCAGTCCCATCCCAATGACATCCGGTCCCATCCCAATGACATCCAGTCCCATCCCAAGTACGTTGAGTCCTGTCCCAATGACATCCAGTCCCATCCCAATGACATCCAGTCCCATCTCAATGACATCCAGCCCCATCTCAATGACATCCAGCCCCATCCTAATGACATCCGGTCCCATCCCAATGACATCGAGCCCCATCCCAATGACATCCGGTCCCATCCCAATGACATCCAGTCCCATCCCAATGACATCCAGTCCCATCCCAATCACATCCAGTCCCATCCCAATGACATCCAGTCCCATCCCAATGACATCGAGCCCCATCCCAATGACATCCAGTCCCATCCCAATGTCATCCGGTCCCATCCCAATGACATCCAGTCCCATCCCAATGACATCCGGTCCCATCCCAATGACATCCAGTCCCATCCCAATGACATCCAGTCCCATCCCAATGATATCCAGCCCATCCCAATGACATTGAGTCCCATCCCAATGACATCCAGTCCCATCCCAATGATGTCAAACCCCACCCACAATCAGGCCGGCAGCATGGTTCAATTCCCGTATCAGCCTCCCCGAACAGGCGCCGGAATGTGGCGACTAGGGGCTTTTCACAGTAACTTCATTTGAAGCCTACTTGTGTCAATAAGCAATTTTCATTTTTTATTTCATTTTCATGTTGAGCCCCGCCCACAATGATGTTGAGCTCCGCCCACAATTATACCAAGCCCCACCCACAATTAAGTCAAGCCCCGCCCACAATGACGTTGAGCTCCACCCCAAATGACGTCAATGCCCGCCTGTCCCCAGCACCCTCACCTCACACAATGCAAGGCACAGAAACCCCAAATCACTGTTTGACAGACTGCTGTAGTGCTCTTTAACTCTCCTCTCGCTATCAGCCCTGCTGCCTGTCTGGCCTCCAACTGAGTCGCCCCTCTCTGGCCTGCCGATTTCCCGAGACATGACACCAGCGCTTGTCTGGCTTTCTTTGCACCGCCCGACTGCTGCTCTGCTCACCTCTCGGCTCTCACTCAGATGTTCGGGCCCTGCGCCTCGACGGCCACATGTGCCCCTGCCTGGCTGCTGCTCTCTTATCGGGCCTGGTGGTTTCTGTTCGTTTTGGTCGGTTGCCTGCCCACCCTCCTCAGCCCTGGCATGGAGATCGTGAGTCATCCCGCTGCTCCCCTCACGGCCATTGACCAGCATCTTCCCCATGTCCATCTCCCCAGCACGTTAGCACAAGTGGTTAGCACTGTTGCTTCTCAGCTCCAAGGTCCCAGGTTCGATTCCCGGCTTGGGTCACTGTCTGTGCGGAGTCTGCACATTCTCCCCGTCTCTGCGTGGGTTTCCTCCGGGTGCTCCGGTTTCCTCCCACAGTCCAAAGACGTGCAGTTAAGTGGATTGGCCATGATAAATTGCCCTTAGTGACCAAAAAAGGTTAGGAAGGGGATTAATGGATCACTGGGATGGGGTGGAAGTGAGGGCTTAAGTGGGTCGGTGCATACTCAATGGGCCAAATGGCCTCCTTCTGCACTCTATGTTCTATGTCTCGCTGATGGCTTTGCAGGTTCACACCCTGATGCTAGATCAGCGACCTGACTTTTCTATCAGGCTCCCGGCCAAGCTGATTGCCAGAAACCCGGCTGCTGTTTTACACCTTTACTCAATGACAGTTCAGAAACTTCACATCAATGTAGGAGATCCGTGTCTGAACTGCTCTAAGTCTCCATCTCCTCTTAACGCCTGGCAACTGTTTTCCCTCTAAAAAGGGGAGCCCACGAATTGGAGCCCGGTGCTGTTCTGTGTTGCCTGTTGATGGGTTCAAAAAATTCAAAAGAGCCTATCAGCAAATTTAGAGCTACCAAGGCTCTGATTGGTGTCCCAGGGTGTTCCCACGACAACAGTCACCTCTTTCTATGGGGTTCCCCCATTGGCCGAGGCCCGCGTCGCAGCGCAGTGTATTTCAATGACATCGAGCCCCATCCCAATGGAACATAAATGCCGCCATAGTCCAACTAGGCCAAATGACCTGTTTCTGACTCAATGCACTCTTAACATCGCCCTTGCCCTACTTTCCCAGTGTCTCTCTATTCATTTACATCTTCTGACTCCCTTTCTCAACATTCGTTCAATTGAAAATGTCTTGCTCCCATTTTCAAACTCTCCGATGCTTTGTCCCAGCCTAGCCTCTTCCAGCAGTACATCCAAACCCATAGCAGACAGTCCTGGAACCTTAGTCCAGTCTCTACTTGCATTCCTTACAGTGCTGGGAAATTCACCAGCTTATGTCCTTCAACTCCCTCTGTGGGTTTACTGTACCCATCTGCTCTGCTACCTTCAGGGACCAGTGTACATGCACACCAAGGTCCCTCTGATCTTCGGTGCTTCCCAGCGTCCTGCCATTTGCCTTGTTTGTCCTGCCCAAGTTCATCACCTCACACTTATCAGGATTGAATTCCATACATCTGTGTCCAGTTTTCCTTAACTGCATCGATACTGTTTACTTAAACCACTCCCTCAGCCAGCAAGTTCCACATTCTCGCCACACTTTGGGGAGAGGAGGTTTCTTTGCTTTGTCATCTTTCCCCATCAACCTCTCTAGATTCAGCTACACTATGATCTCCCATGTGAAGTAACCCTTCGGTATATTAGGTTGATCTAGACATTCAAGATGTTAATTTTTTCTTATTCGTCCATGGTACGTGGGCGTCACAGGTTGTGCCAGCATTTATTGGCGATCCCTAATTGCCCTTCAAGGGGCAGTTAAGAGTCAACCACATCGCTGTGGGTCTGGAGTCACATGTAGGCCAGACCAGGTAAGGACGTCAGATTTGAACCAATACTCTGGGTCTCTGGTTGACTAGTGGAGTGACAATGCGCCACCGCCTCCCCACATTTTAACCAAATGTTAACATTTCAGCTATACATCGAGGAGAGAGGCTGGGACATGAGTCATTAGCCCAGCAGTATCTCTCTCGGCTCCTCTCTGCCCTGTCAAAACATCTTGCCTCAAATCCAATTTCCTCCCTTAAAGAAATCTTCAAATATCCCAGTCCCAAATTCTGGAATTCTCCCCCCCACCGCCCCCCCCCCCCCCACCCCCAAATCCTCCCACCATCCTCCTCAAAGCCCACCTCTTTGAACAAGTTTTTGGTCATCCCTTACCCCCCCTCCCCAACCCCACCCAATGTTGCGTTCTTCAACTCAACATCCTATTGTTTTGTTCGATTAAGCCTCAATGGCAGGGGTGGGCAAACTACGGCCCGCGGGCCGCATGCGGCCCGCCAAAGGTATTTCTGCGGCCCACCAAGTCATTAAAAAAAAAAAAAAAAAAAATTTTTTTTTTAAATTTTTTTTTTTTTTTTTAAATTTTTTTTTAAGGTTAATGGGGGGGTGCTGTTGGGTTACTTACTGGTATAGGGTGGATACGTTGACTTGAGTAGGGTGATCATTGCTCGGCACAACGTCGAGGGCCGAAGGGCCTGTTCTGTGCTGTACTGTTCTATGTTCTATATGAGGCGCCCAGAATCATAACCGGGTGAAGTAATTATTTTACTTAATATACTATGCGGCCCTTTGTGAATTGTGAATTTCTGAATGTGGCCCTTGCACGGAAAAGTTTGCCCACCCCTGCTCTATGGCGTTACCAACTTCCAGGCAAGTGATTACTTTGCAAAAAGGACTGGTTTAGCTCAGTGGGCTAGATAGCTGGTTTGTGATGCAGAACAACTCCAGCAGCGCGGGCTCAATTCCCGTACCAGCTTCCGGGAACAGGCGGCGGAATGTGGCAACTAGAGGCTTTTCACAGTAACTTCATACTTGTGACAATAAGAGTTTATTATTATGATTAAGTTGGTGTGGTTGTTATGGCATCGGTGTTGTGTGCTAGTTGTACATGTAATCGATTTGGGCTTTCTGCAGTAAGAACTTACTGTAATGTTCATTGCTTCAATTGTTCTGTGTTTGATTATGTAAGTCTGTTGGTGGCTGACGCTCACTGTTCTTGACTGGTTAAGCCTGGGTGTTGACTCAGAGCTAAAGTAATCGGTCACCGCAGACAGGCTTAGAAGCTAGAGCTGGAATAAGCATGGTTGCAGAAATGTTTGTGCCTGCAAAGATATTTTAAAGTAATGTAAATAAACGTGTTGCAGGGTCATCTCTGCATTGCTCCGAGATGTATAAAATGTACAGCAAACTGGCAAAATCCAGCTCTTACAGTCTGAAATCTAACCGTCTGGAATTTAGCTGCCTTGAACGTAGCTGGATGGTATAGTTACTACTATTGCCTAAAGTATTCTCTGACAGCAACCAAACCTATGGCTGCAGAACCTCTGTCAGAATTCTTATTAGATTTACTGGCACTGACCTTGAAGTAATATTTTACGGCCGTTTGACACGACTCATAGAAAACTCAGGAAATCACACCCAGGAATCTGGACCTGGATGAGAAGAGAGCAGGGTCGCCGTGGTTACACTTAATAAACAAAAAGACCAGGCTGCCGAGTCTGATGGGTGGCACATTGATTATTTTTGTCAGCAATGAACTTTCCAACAATTAAAACTTTTGAGGACACAGCCTGCCAACCATCCGTGGCCACTGAGGTTAATTCAGACGCCAATTGAGGCGCGAGCCTCAGGAAATGGCAATCTGAACGTGAAAAATGTATTCAGGAAACAAACCATCTTAACAGTGATTTCCAATGAGGTCTCTGCTGCTGGTCCCTGATTGTCATTTGGGATCCTGGTAATGAAATTTGTTCAGGGGACAATTAGCAGGACATTGTCAATTTTCCTCCTGATAGTGGATGGAATATCGAGGGACTGGGTACAGAGCCTGCAATGTCCTGACCTGTACATCCTGCCAGCAGCGCTCCCCGCCTGAGTATTAACCCACTTTTATGTTCTGTATGTTTTTGCCCTGTTTATTTGCAGTTTCTGTCAATGCTAGGATCGCAGGATCAAGAGGAGGCTATTCAGCCTCCCTGCTATTCAACGACTGCTCTGGGGTCAAACTCTATGTACCCCCCTTTGCCCCATTTCCACTAATACCTTTGGGTAAAAATCCAACAAACTCAGTGTTAAGATTAACAATTGATCGCGTGTCAATTGCTCTTCGTGAAAGAGAGTTTTAAATTTCAGCCAAAATTTAATGCCCTTGGCGTGCATGATGGCAGGGGTTATTTAATCAAGGGGCGGGTAGCATATGGTGACACCACCACATTCCCACATCTGTCAAGATGGACTCCATGGCAGGACGGCTAGTGAATGGCCTTTTCATGCCACCATGAATTGAAGCCCTTGAGTGGGCAGTTATTGCTCAAGTAACGGCCTCATTCTGCTGCCACTGTTATCAACCATAGTGGGGTAACATATAGACACCTGGGTGGTGGAGAGGAAGAGCTTTGTTCAAAGGCACTCAGGGTCTGAATGAAGAACATGGCATAGGGAATGGGGGAGCCCACTGAGAGTAACCCACTTCCTTTGCTGCTAAGCTCACCCATTCACCACAATGCCCACTCTGCGAATCCCCCTCCATCATCAATGAAGAGAGAATCTAACCACCTCCCTGTGACATTCAATGGTATTACGATGACTGAATCCCCCACTATCAACATCCTATTGCTCAGAATGTGAACTAGACTAACTATATAACTGCTGTGGCTACATGAGCAGGTCAGAGGCTGTGAATTCTGTGACGTGTATCTCATCTCTTGACTCCCCAAAGCCTGTCCAACATCTGCAAGGCACAAGTCAGGAGTGTGATGGAATACTCCCCACTTGCCTGGATGAGTGCAGCTCCAACAACACTCAAGAAGCTCAACACCATCCAGGACAAAGCAGCCCCACTTGTTTGGCACCCCATCCACCACCTTTGATAGCCACTGCCTCCACCACCGACGCACAGTGGCAGCTGTGCGTACCATCTACAAGATGCACTGCAGTAACTCACCAAGTCTCCTTTGACAGCACCTTCCAAACCTGCAACCTCTAGAACGACAAGGGCAGCAGACACATGGTTGCAGCAAACCTGCAACCTCTCCTCCAAGGCACACACCACCCTGACTTTGAAATGTATCAGCCGTTCCTTCACTGTCACTGGGTCAAAAATCCTGGATCCTCCTCCCCACCATCCTCGCAAGGGTGATTAGGGATGGGCAATGAAAGTGCTGGCCTAGCCAGTGAAGCCAGGGTTCCGTGAAAAGAATAAAAGAAAAACCTGTGGCCTGGCTTCCATCAGCAGTCCAAAGCCTCGGGTGGGTGTCGTAGCAACATCACCCACCACCTCCCCATTTGCGCTGCCATTCAACAGAGCTGACTGTTGTGTTCTGTAGCCTTTACTTTGCAATGATTCATACAGAACTGCTGGTAACTTAACTAGAATGATAATTTATTGATGTACTCGTGGTAAGGAACAATCAGAATGCTATACAGACTAAGTTTCAGATTGAGTTACATAGACTCTCCTGGCACTACCCTTATGTGCAACAGTCTGAGTGCGTGCCTCACAACCTTCTCCTGATAGCCGGGTGTCACATGACCAATGGCTGACGCCATCTGCTGGTCGGAGGTCGCACAGCTAGGTGTATACAGCATTGTTCACAGGCATATCACCACCACAGCGGCAGCTCTCAGCGGGCAGGATTCCATCCCTGGGTCCTTCATCCACGGCTGTCCAGTTAGGTGCCTGAGTGGCACTTAATTTGGTGAAGCTTCTCTAAAAGAGGGGACACAGCATTCTTGCCAGTTCCCAAGCCAGCGGGTGAGACCCCTGTCATCTCCGCGAAATACTGTCCCGAAACTGCGAAACCAGTGGTGACAGTTTCTCTCTGCCTACACTCGGTGTTCCCTTGATATCTTGAATACTTCAATCAAATCATCCATTAACCTTCTGAACTGCAGGGAATGAAGGCCTCGTATGTGGAATCTCTCCTTGTAATTTAACGCTTGGGGTTGAGGTATCTGATGGAACCATCAATTCTACGGACACGTGCTTGTAGGATTAGAATAGCGGTTTTAATATACTTACAACAGAGCCAGCCTGTTAGCCATTGAACTTTCGGTGAACTGGCTGGCTGACCCTGTGGCACGGATCTTTATACAGCAGCTCCAGGGGGAGGAGTCCTGGGCGGAGCCAAGGGAGGAGCCCAGTACAAACTCTCGAGTACTCCCAGAGCTACTCCCCCTGGTGGTCAGGTAGTGCAACTGCACTTACAATATTGATACATATATACAGATTATAATACCGTGTGAATCTCATTCACCACAGTATCATTCTGGTAAATGTATGCTAATATATTCTCTAAGGCAAATATATTCTTCCTCAGGTGTAGTGCCCAGAACAGTTCACAGTATTCCATGGTTTGCATGCTCTAAACACACCAGCACATCGCCAGGTTTGTCTGTCAGTTTTCTCCACTGCTGTGGGGGAGGACAGCGATAGGGGCCAAAGTTTAATTCTGTGCAAGAGGGTGGAGTGAGTCAAAATTTCACACCCCGCCTCTCAGCATCCATCCTCAATCTGCGCCCCTATTCAATGGGACGGGGCTTCGGGAGTACAATTGGGAAGTTAATTTGGAATGGTCTTCTGTGGACGGAGAAATTACACTTTGCAACATCTCAACCAATCCAAGCTGATGCCAGCCGAGCAGGACCCTTTTCCCGTGCAGAAGGAGGCCATTCGGCACATCGGGTCTGCACTGACCCGCCAAAAGTGCACCCCTGCCTAGGTCCACTCTCCCGCCCTAGCGCCATAACCCTGTAAGCCCACCTAATCTTTTTGGGCGCTAAGGGCTAATTTAGCGTGGCCAATCCACCCAGCCCGCACATCTCCGGACTGTGGGAGGAAACCGGAGGAAACCCACGCAGACACGGGGAGAACGTACAAACTCCACACAGGCAGTCACCCGAGGCCGGAATTGAACCCGGGTCCCCGGCGCTGCGAGGCAGCAGTGCTAACCACTGTGCCACCGTGCCGCCCTAAATTGTTGCTCCCTTTGAAATTTTCTTTCACTAAGATGAACTGGGGTCGCCTGAACGTTCCCAGTTTAGCAACTCGCTCGCATCTGCCTGCTTCACACGGTGCGGGAAGTTCCCAAATTGCCTTTACCGGGCAAAACACTTTCACTTACTGATGTTTATGAAAATGAACTGATAGCAAGTGATGCACAATCAATGGACACGAAACGTAGATGAGATCCAAACGATAGGCTTTAATGCCCAAGAAGTGTGCCCGGCAGCGGACGTACAGAAGGCCGACTGCCGGGAAGCACGGGTTCTTATATCCCGCCTTGTAGGCGGAGCTACCTACCTCTCAGCCAATCAGCTGAGAGGCATATGACTTACATGGGCCAATGGGCAGCGAGTCCTCTGCACCAATAGCAGCTCACTTCCAAGGTATCGTAATACCCCTAGTCATACTACCACAGCAGGACAAGCAGTGACACCCCTGTTCTCTCATTCCATCCCACAGCTTGCCCAGTTAAATAGGCTTTCAAAAGGGAACATGGTCATTATACTCACGGCTGCTACTGAAAAACAACCCAACTATATTCCATAAACTTTTCAAAATAACCACCTGTCTTTTATTACGAGGTGAGACAAGCTGATTTTCAGAGATTAAGTTATGTTAGTTTGTTTTGTAAATTGCCTGTAAGACTGGGTGTCCAGCATGTTATACACAGCTCAGCTTCCTGTTCCATCTTTCTAATAAGCGGCAAGCAATTATGTTTGAGATAAAACATGTTCTGCAACTGGTCACGGTCCTGGATAAAATGAGACAACAAGAGGTGGCTCAGCTGCTAGTGGTCTCACCTCAGAGTTGTTAGTTCAGTTCCCACTCTGGAACGTGGGCACAAAGTCTAGGCTGCCACCCCTGTACTGTGCTGAGATTGTGCTGCACTGTCGGAGACAAACACACACACACCGACATGACACACATGCACAGACACAACACACACAGGTGCACACACACCAACATGACACACACACACCGACATGACACACATGCACACAGACACAACACACACAGGTGCACACACACCAACATGACACACACACACCGACATGACACACATGCACACAGACACAACACACACAGGTGCACACACACCAACATGACACACACACACCGACATGACACACATGCACACAGACACAACACACACAGGTGCACACACACCAACATGACACACACACAGCGACATGACACACACACCCCAACATGACACACATGCACATGGACACAACACAAACAGGTGCTCACACACACAGGCACACACACACTGACATGACACACACACACACACACAGGCACACACACACTGACATGACACACACACACACACCTAAACACAACACACACGCACACGCAACAGACACAACACACAGAAACAGACACATGCATCAGGCACAACACACGGACAGACAGGTATACACAGACATGACACACACACATCAACATGACACACACAAGCATCACATAGATGCACGCACACAGACACAACACATATGGGTGCACACGCCCCAACATGACACTCACACACACAGACAACACACACACACGCACACAGCCACAACACAGTCACAGATGAAACGCACACATGTTGACATGACGCATGCACACACACTCGCACCACACATACACACACACACGCACTGACACAAAATGCATCACGTACACCCTCAGGCACACACACCAACATGACACATACACAGACACACATTCACAGAGACACCACATATGGGTGTACACACACACCGACATGGCACACAAACACACATGCACACACACCTCAACATGACACACATAGACATCACACACAGACTCAACACATGGAAATAGACCCACACAGGCACAGCATATGAAAAAGACAGATGCACACATACATGACACACACATACACATGGGTACACTCACACCACACATACATACACACACTGCCCCACACACACACGGCCATGACACACAGACAAACACACACTGAGACCCACAAACACGCACTGACACATCCACACACACACACCACTCACTCACACAAACATAACACACACGACACGTGTACACACACAAGATACATGCACAAATATACACACATCTATTGGCCAAGAAAACAAAATCAGCTGACCTCTTCTCCAGCACTGAGGTCCTCTGTCAACTTGGGTACTGGATGCGCACATACAGGAGATGAAAAAGGTGTACGCATTCCCAGACAAACGCAATAAATACACTCATTGCCACTCTGCAAACTCTTTCCCACATAGGCCTGAGCTCTGGTGTAAACTTTGGCATATGGGGGCCTCTTGTCTTCCCTAACCTTTTCCTTATGGAGTCTAACTTTCCAGGCCTGCCCTCAGTCCGCCCAGCGCCCTACCCACTGATCCCCACCCCCTCCATGTCCACACTTTCCCCGCTACCCATGCGTGGGCCTGTGGTTTGTGGAGATGCTGATGTGATAAGGGCCACATCCAACAGCACTTACAGAAACCACTGCCACCATACTGACTTCACATCTGCCTGACAGACCGTGTCAGATTCCATTCGTGTCCGTTCAGTTAAGTCTGTACAAAAATGACAGACAGCCTCATTGCTGTAAGACGCAACTGTCCCCTCCCAGAGGTCTGTTTGTTTGATCTGCAGGAACATCTTTTAAGCTGCTGTCCAAGGCGCTTCGCGTATCTGTACCCACTCCAGGAACTAAACCCAAGGCAGCTGATAATAAACACTCCTGTAATGTGGAGAATGTCTATCCAGCTGTACAGGTGAATGTGAGGAGGCACAAGCCAATGATTCTGTGTACACTGTTGAAATCAATGCTTCGGAGATGCCAAGTTTAATATCAACTGACAGACTGCCTGCTTAAATGTGCTTCTGTGGTGGTGCATGGAGATGTGTTAGAGCTAACACCACCTGGGTTCTCTACAATGTTAGAACTGTGGGAGGCTGGATTTCTATGTGAATTCTGCCAAACTTGGTGTAAGTGCTGTCTCGTCTCTAACAGGTGCTGCTTTGGGTCCCTGAGAGTCCCCCCTGAGTCAGAAATTCGAGAGTCTAGCTTTCCCCCTATGGCTGGGTATAATTCAGTACCCATTGTGATGCCAATCTCTGCCAACGGGATTTCGACCCGGGCTTCGATTTCCAATTCGCGCCGAATTAATTGACCTGTTTGAGTGAGAGCTGGCGTGCCAAGATGGGGCACTGTTCAGCACTGCTTGGCTGTGCGGAGAGGGAAGGAGGCTGGGGGCATACGCTACCAGCCAGAATTCCTGTTCCCAGTCACTCGCCAGCTGAAAGTTGTACCTTTTGGCATTCAGCAAGAAGGGAAGCAGGATTAAAGGTGTTACTTTACCGCTGGCACAGCCTGGCAGTGCTCCCCAATTGGACCCACACAGGATGATTGGGCAGGGCACCCATGGAACCATTTCTCTGCAAGAGCTTTTAAAATTCATAAGGAGTTCGAGAGGGGAGACATAAGATGATTTTTTTCCACTGGTAAAGGAGGGACCAGAAATACAAGACAGTCATTCGAACATTCAATAGGCTGCGCAAGATAAACCTCTTTAACAGGGAATAAAAAAGGCTTGCATTTATATCGCACTATTCACAACCACCAGGCATTTCAACGTGCTTTCCAGCCAATGAACTACCTTTGAAGTGTAGTGACTCGTAATGTAGGGAACTAATGTTAGGGCAGCACGGTAGCATGGTGGCTAGCACAATTGCTTCACAGCTCCAGGGTCCCAGGTTCGATTCCCGGCTTGGGTCACTGTCTGTGCGGAGTCTGCACATCCTCCCCGTGTGTGCGTGGGTTTCCTCCGGGTGCTCCGGTTTCCTCCCACAGTCCAAAGATGTGCAGGTTAGGTGGATTGGCCATGCTAAATTGCCCTTAGTGTCCAAAATTGCCCTCAGTATTGGGTGTGGTTACTGGGTTAAGGGGATAGGGTGGAGGTGTGGGCTTGGGTAGGGTGCTCTTTCAAAGAGCCAGTGCAGACTCGATGGGCCGAATGGCCTCCTTCTGCACTGTAAATTCTATGAAACACAGCAGGCAATTTGTGCACAGCAAGCTCCCACACACACACAGCAATGTGATAATAATAATAATCTTTCGGGACTTGTGGGAGGAAACCGGAGCACCCGGAGGAAACACACGCAGACACGGGGAGAACGTGCAGACTCCGCACAGACAGTGACCAAATCCGCGATTTGAACCTGGAACCCTGACGTGCAACAGTGCTAACCACTGTGTTACCGTGCCGCCCATGACCGGATAATCTGTTTCATAATTTGTTACTTTGGTGATTACACAGAGTGATTAGAAGGTGGTGCACTTAAGGAGAAGCTAAACAAGTACAAAAGGGTGAAGGTAACAGAAAGAGAAGGATGTGTCGGAGAAAGGCATGAGGATCATAAACATCAACACGAGCCAGTTGGGTTGAATGGTCTATTCCTGTATATTAGACCTGATGTAACTCGATGTAAGAATCAGTGAGTGTTCTGGAAAGGAAGGGGATTGAAAATTGGTAAAATTAAACGCGTGACACCTGCTATCTGGGAATGTGGTGCTACCGTCAGTGAAGATCAGTCTTAATTACAGGAGGATCTGCCACTGTGACCATTTGAACACGTTGCTGAAAATCTCGCTCGTAACACAATTAACTTCAAGTTGAAGGTTGCCAGAAGCTTGATTTATATTCTGTAATTAATCAGGACCGAGCATATTTGAAATGTGTTAATTTTATAAATGTCAAGCAAAAAATAAATGTATTGCCTCATAAACGCAGTAGACATGTGCCACCTATCCATCTCTGTAAACATAGATTTGTACACTGACTGTGCAAACGTGCCTTATTAAAAGACACTGGCTGCAACTGAAATCACTCACCATTTTATTCCAGTGGCAATTTAATTATTATTTCTTAAGGGAAAAGTACAGCGAAAGCAGCTCAGCAAGATGCTTGTAATGGTCCCCTCCGCTCCTCTCTTTTCAAGAGGGTAACAAAAATGTCTGTCAATTTTTCCTTTTTAAATAAAATTCTTCTTTCTAGTCCCACAGCCAATTAGCTCCTCTGTGTGATTTTGGGAGTAATTGGTTTAATTTGGGGGGCGTGATCGGTTTCGCAGATTAACTCCCCCCCCCCCACACCCTCGTAACACTGGTCTCCACCTTCTCCTAAGGTCTCCCCCTCAAACTATTAATAACAATCGTTCAGCCACTTTATTAGCAGGTTTAAGCATATTCATTTTATTTTTGCCTGATACCTTTCCTCATTTTTTTACAATGTGGGGCAATTCGCCGGCCGCATCACAACCAGCGCAATTCCCGTCACGTTGGGAAAATTGCAGGAGACCCCGCAGTTTCCGATTCTCCGGGCCCACTCCAGCAGGTGTGCTCAGGGTCTCAGCTAATTTGAATTCACTTTGATTTCATTATTGAGATTAAGGTTGAATGTAGCGGCCTCCTGGTAGCCTCCCGGTCGCCTCCTGGTATTCTCCCGGTATCCCCCCCAGCCGGAAGTCACCCGGGCGCAAATCGCTGCTGGCGGGCACTGGCACCATGGACTCTGAGGAGGAGCAAGGAGGTGAGAATCCTGTTCCACTTACCAGCAGGGAGCACAAGGTACAGCAGCCGCTGACTAGATGCCGTTGGGGTTTCCTCAAGGGAGCCGGAGGCTGAGGAGCTTGGGCTGGGATATAGCAGGCCAGATCGGGGGTCTCTCACAGGTTGGGGGTCGCTTGGGTCTGTGAAGCACGGCATAGAGAGCAAAGCACAAATGGAGCCTAAAATCCCCTCACAGGATAGAGCCATTCTGCAGCTTGTTTCTTGGAGAAGCATTTCACTTTCCTTGAAGTTTCAATAGGCTCTGTGGTTTCCATGTTGCAGTATGCTTTCTTTTGTCCCTTTGTAATTGGTTGCTTACATTGAATTTCAAACCCCATTGGCTCTTGTGAGCCTCTTGATTGTGTTATGGGCCAGGGTTTAGAGAACCCCAAAGTGTTTCATGGAGTTCACCTGACCCACAACTTTTACTAGATTGTGGTATGGGGAGCACATGGCCCACTCTACAGGGATGGGGCAGCAGAAATGGAAAAGTATTTTTTAAAGCAAACCAATGTTTAGTCTATGAACTCAAGTTAACCTTTTTAAAACATACAGTGAACATCTTAGCAACCATTAATTCAAATACAACCCCCAAAGAATACAACACTAAGTAATCCTTAATACCTTCCCAAACAACATCCAGAAGACAGAAGAAACACCTTTTAACAGAAGCACATCAGGTTTACATTCACTACTGAAAACATTTATAATTATGAATTCACCAAATGATCAAGAGATAGTATTTTCATGGCAGAGAGATCAACAGTACACCTGCTCTGTCTGGCTTCAGCTCCAACACTGAAAACGAAACAAACACACAATCTGCAGCAAACAGCCTGAAACGAAAGTAAAAAGCTGACAGACAGCCCTGCTCCACCCACATTCTGACATCACTGATAAACACTATTTCTTAAAGATGCTCTCACATGACACCTCCCCCCAAGAAAAAAAATATGCCATCAACTTCAAGATGGTTTCATTTTTCACCTTTTCACCATTCTTTAAGAAATGCACACAGTAAGTATACTTTTTGTTTCAAAAAACAACACACGCAAACAGGTACAATAATATAGTCTGATTTTTTTTCGTTCTTCTTCCTCCAACTGAAATGCTTCTCGATTGACAGTCTCTTTGAACAAGGTCTCTGCACGATCCATCCATTTCTCTATGCCTCGTCATGTCTCTTTAAAGTCAGATACTTTAGTTCAATCTGATCACAGAGTCCCTTGTAATTCTCCAACACAGGAGCATTGATTATCACAGCTTTCAGACCGTCAAATGCCTGCTGAAACTCCGCTGTCCATTGAAATTTTCGACGCTTCTTCAGCAAGTCCATCAGTGGGGCAATCACGCTACAAAACATTTTCCCAAATGTTCGATCAAATCCACTCATGTGATGAAATTGCTTTATTTCCCGTCGTCTGGGGGGTATTGGAAACTCCCCAATAACTGTTGTCTTCACATCCCGTGTGACCATTCGACCCTGTCCATTTGTATGGCTAAGGAAAGTGACTTGGGCTTTTCAAAATTCACTTTTGGCCAGGTTTATCACCAAACCCGCCTCCTGAAGTCGATTGAATAACTCCATCAGATGTTTCCAATGTTCTGTCCATGTCTGGCTGAAAATTACTCTTATTCTATCCCAGGCTTGGAGGATTGCATTGAGAAGGTGGGACAATCTGCTTATAGAAGGGTGCCCTCATTTGGAAGGGAGAGGGTAATTCCCATGCGTGTGGAGGGTAACATTGCCCATGTGTAGGGGGTGTGGGAGACTCTTAAGCTCACTTAAAGATCAAGGCACCCTTTCAAAATGGCGGCCCGTTCTCTGAGGAGCCGGTCTGGCCAGCGAGTCAGCTCCCCAGTGGTGAAAGAATTTCTGGGTCCAATCCACCGGCCTCATCGTGCCTGACACAGGACGTGACAAGGACGTTAACTCTCATGACGTATGTTACGCCATGCCACTGTCAGGGGGTCAGTACTGAGGGAGTGCCGCACTGTCAGAGGGTCAGTACAGAGGGAGTGCTGCACTGTCAGCGGGTCAGTACTGAGGGAGTGCCGCACTGTCAGAGGGTCAGTGCTGAGGGAGTGCTGTACTGTCAGAGGGTCAGTACTGAGGGAGCTCCGCACTGTCAGAGGGTCAGTACTGAGGGAATGCTGCACTGTCAGAGGGTCAGTACTGAGGGAGCGCTGCACTGTCAGAGGGTCAATACTGAGGGAGTGTCGCACTGTAAGAGGGTCAGTACTGAGGGAGGGCCGCACTGTCAGAGGGTCAGTACTGAGGGAGCGCTGCACTGTCAGAGGGTCAGTACTAAGGGAGTGCTGCACTGTCAGAGGGTCAGTACTAAGGGAGGGTCGCACTGTCAGAGGGCCAGTACTGAGGGAGTGCTGCACTGTCAGAGGGCCAGTACTGAGGGAGTGCTGCACTGTCAGAGGGTCAGTGCTGAGTGCTGTACTGTCAGAGGGTCAGTACTGAGGGAGCTCCGCACTGTCAGAGGGTCAGTACTGAGGGAATGCTGCACTGTCAGAGGGTCAGTACTGAGGGGGCGCTGCACTGTCAGAGGGTCAATACTGAGGGAGTGCCGCACTGTAAGAGGGTCAGTACTGAGGGAGGGCCGCACTGTCAGAGGGTCAGTACTGAGGGAGCGCTGCACTGTCAGAGGGTCAGTACTAAGGGAGGGCCGCACTGTCAGAGGGTCAGTACTGAGGGAGTGCTGCACTGTCAGAGGGTCAGTACTAAGGGAGGGTCGCACTGTCAGAGGGCCAGTACTGAGGGAGTGCTGCACTGTCAGAGGGCCAGTACTGAGGGAGTGCTGCACTGTCAGAGGGTCAGTGCTGAGTGCTGTACTGTCAGAGGGTCAGTACTGAGGGAGCTCCGCACTGTCAGAGGGTCAGTACTGAGGGAATGCTGCACTGTCAGAGGGTCAGTACTGAGGGAGTGCTGCACTGTCAGAGGGTCAGTACTGAGGGAGTGCTGCACTGTCAGAGGGTCAGTACTGAGGGAGTGCTGCACTGTCAGAGGGTCAATACTGAGGGAGTGCTGCACTGTCAGAGGGTCAGCACTAAGGGAGGGCCGCACTGTCAGAGGGTCAGTACTGAGGGAGTGCCACACTGTCAGAGGGTCAGTACTGAGGGAGTGCCGCACTGTCAGAGGGTCAGTACTGAGGGAGTGCCGCACTGTCAGAGGGTCAGTACTGAGGGAGTGCCGCACTGTCAGAGGGTCAGTACTGAGGGAGTGCCGTACTGTCAGAGGGTCAGTACTGAGGGAGTGCCGCACTGTCAGAGGGTCAGTACTGAGGGAGTGCTGCACTGTCAGAGGGTCAGTACTGAGGGAGTGCTGCACTGTCAGAGGGTCAGTACTGAGGGAGTGCCGCACGGTCAGAGGGTCAGTACTGAGGGAGTGCTGCACTGTCAGAGGGTCAGTACTGAGGGAGTGCTGCACTGTCAGAGGGTCAGTACTGAGGGAGTGCTGCACTGTCAGAGGGTCAGTACTGAGGGAGTGCCGCACTGTCAGAGGGTCAGTACTGAGGGAGTGCTGCACTGTCAGAGGGTCAGTACTGAGGGAGTGCCGCACTGTCAGAGGGTCAGTACTGAGGGAGCGCCGCACTGACAGAGGGTCAGTACTGAGGGAGTGCCGCACTGTCAGAGGGTCAGTACTGAGGGAGCGCTGCACTGTCAGAGGGTCAGTACTGAGGGAGTGCTGCACTGTCAGAGGGTCAGTACTGAGGGAGTGCTGCACTGTCAGAGGGTCAGTACTGAGGGAGTGCTGCACTGTCAGAGGGTCAGTGCTGAGGGAGTGCCGCACTGTCAGAGGGTCAGTACTGAGGGAGTGCCGCACTGTCAGAGGGTCAGTACTGAGGGAGTGCCGCACTGTCAGAGGGTCAGTACTGAGGGAGTGCTGCACTGTCAGAGGGTCAGTGCTGAGGGAGTGCTGCACTGTCAGAGGGTCAGTACTGAGGGAGTGCCGCACTGACAGAGGGTCAGTACTGAGGGAGTGCTGCACTGTCAGAGGGTCAGTACTGAGGGAGTGCTGCACTGTCAGAGGGATGGTACTGAGGGAGTGCTGCACTGTCAGAGGGTCAGTACTGAGGGAATGCTGCACTGTCAGAGGGTCAATACTGAGGGAGTGCCGCACTGTCAGAGGGTCAGTACTGAGGGAGCGCTGCACTGTCAGAGGGTCAGTACTGAGGGAGGGCCGCACTGTCAGAGGGTCAGTACTGAGGGAGTGCCGCACTGTCAGAGGGTCAGTACTGAGGGAGTGCCGCACTGTCAGAGGGTCAGTACTGAGGGAATGCTGCACTGTCAGAGGGTCAATACTGAGGGAGTGCCGCACTGTCAGAGGGTCAGTACTGAGGGAGTGCTGCACTGTCAGAGGGTCAGTACTGAGGGAGTGCTGCACTGTCAGAGGGTCAGTGCTGAGGGAGTGCTGTACTGTCAGAGGGTCAGTACTGAGGGAGCGCCGCACTGTCAGAGGGTCAGTACTGAGAGAGTGCTGCACTGTCAGAGGGTCAGTACTGAGGGAGCGCCGCACTGTCAGAGGGTCAGTGCTGAGGGAGTGCCGCACTGTCAGAGGGTCAGTACTGAGGGAGTGCTGCACTGTCAGAGGGTCAGTACTGAGGGAATGCTACACTGTCAGAGGGTCAGTACTGAGGGAGTGCCGCACTGTCAGAGGGTCAGTACTGAGGGAGTGCTGCACTGACAGAGGTTCAGTACTGAGGGAGTGCCGCACTGTCAGAGGGTCAGTACTGAGGGAGTGCCAATGTCAGAGGGTCAGTACTGAGGGAGTGCCGCACTGTCAGAGGGTCAGTACTGAGGGAGTGCCGCACTGTCAGATGGTCAGTACTGAGGGAGTGCTGCACTGTCAGAGGGTCAGTACTGAGGGAGTGCCGCACTGTCAGAGGGTAAGTACTGAGGGAGTGCTGCACTGTCAGAGGGTCAGTACTGAGGGAGCGCTGCACTGTCAGAGGGTCAGTACTGAGGGAGTGCCGCACTGTCAGAGGGTCAGTACTGAGGGAGTGCTGCACTGTCAGAGGGTCAGTACTGAGGGAGTGCCGCACTGTCAGAGGGTCAGTACTGAGGGAGTGCTGCACTGTCAGAGGGTCAGTACTGAGGGAGTGCTGCACTGTCAGAGGGTCAGTACTGAGGGAGTGCCGCACTGTCAGAGGGTCAGTACTGAGGGAGCGCTGCACTGTCAGAGGGTCAGTACTGAGGGAGCGCTGCACTGTCAGAGGGTCAGTACTGAGGGAGTGCCGCACTGTCAGAGGGTCAGTACTGAGGGAGCGCCGCACTGTCAGAGGGTCAGTACTGAGGGAGTGCTGCACTGTCAGAGGGTCAGTACTGAGGGAGTGCTGCACTGTCAGAGGGTCAGTACTGAGGGAGTGCTGCACTGTCAGAGGGTCAGTACTGAGGGAGTGCCGCACTGTCAGAGGGTCAGTACTGAGGGAGCGCTGCACTGTCAGAGGGTCAGTACTGAGGGAGCGCTGCACTGTCAGAGGGTCAGTACTGAGGGAGTGCCGCACTGTCAGAGGGTCAGTACTGAGGGAGTGCCGCACTGTCAGAGGGTCAGTACTGAGGGAGTGCCGCACTGTCAGAGGGTCAGTACTGAAGGAGTGCTGCACTGTCAGAGGGTCAGTACTGAGGGAGTGCCGCACTGTCAGAGGGTCAGTACTGAGGGAGTGCTGCACTGTCAGAGGGTCAGTACTGAGGGTGTGCCGCACTGTCAGAGGGTCAGTACTGAGGGAGCGCCGCACTGTCAGAGGGTCAGTACTGAGGGAGTGCTGCACTGTCAGAGGGTCAGTACTGAGGGAGTGCCGCACTGTCAGAGGGTCAGTACTGAGGGAGTGCTGCACTGTCAGAGGGTCAGTACTGAGGGAGTGCCGCACTGTCAGAGGGTCAGTACTGAGGGAGTGCCGCACTGTCAGAGGGTCAGTACTGAGGGAGTGCTGCACTGTCAGAGGGTCAGTACTGAGGGAGTGCCGCACTGTCAGAGGGTCAGTACTGAGGGTGTGCCGCACTGTCAGAGGGTCAGTACTGAGGGAGTGCCGCACTGTCAGAGGGTCAGTACTGAGGGAGTGCCGCACTGTCAGAGGGTCAGTACTGAGGGAGTGCCGCACTGTCAGAGGGTCAGTACTGAGGGAGTGCCGCACTGTCAGAGGGTCAGTACTGAGGGAGTGCTGCACTGTCAGAGGGTCAGTACTGAGGGAGTGCCGCACTGTCAGAGGGTCAGTACTGAGGGAGTGCCGCACTGTCAGAGGGTCAGTACTGAGGGAGTGCTGCACTGTCAGAGGGTCAGTACTGAGGGAGTGCTGTACAGTCAGAGGGTCAGTACTGAGGGAGTGCCACACTGTCAGAGGGTCAGTACTGAGGGAGTGCCGCACTGTCAGAGGGTCAGTACTGAGGGAATGCTACACTGTCAGAGGGTCAGTACTGAGGGAGTGCTGCACTGTCAGAGGGTCAGTACTGAGGGAGTGCTGCACTGTCAGAGGGTCAGTACTGAGGGAGTGCTGCACTGTCAGAGGGTCAGTACTGAGGGAGTGCTGCACTGTCAGAGGGTCAGTACTGAGGGAGTGCTGCACTGTCAGAGGGTCAGTACTGAGGGAGTGCCGCACTGTCAGAGTGTCAATACTGAGGGAGTGCCGCACTGTCAGAGGGTCAGTACTGAGGGCGTGCTGCATTGTCAGAGGGTCAGTACTGAGGGAGTGCTGCACTGTCAGAGGGTCAGTACTGAGGGAGTGCTGCACTGTCAGAGGGTCAGTACTGAGGGAGTGCTGCACTGTCAGAGGGTCAGTACTGAGGGAGTGCTGCACTGTCAGAGGGTCAGTACTGAGGGAGTGCTGTACTGTCAGCGGCTCAGTACTGAGGGAGTGCCGCACTGTCAGAGGGTCAGTACTGAGGGAGCCGCACTGTCAGAGGGTCAGTACTGAGGGAGTGCCGCACTGTCAGAGGGTCGGTACTGAGGGAGTGCCGCACTGTCAGAGGGTCAGTACTGAGGGAGTGCTGCACTGTCAGAGGGTCAGTACTGAGGGAGTGCTGCACTGTCAGAGGGTCAGTACTGAGGGAGTGCTGCACTGTCAGAGGGTCAGTACTGAGGGAGTGCTGCACTGTCAGAGGGTCAGTACTGAGGGAGTGCTGCACTGTCAGAGGTGTGACCTATCGGATAAAACATTAAAGAAAGGTCATGTCGACAGGTGGATATAAAATATCCTTCTGTGTTGTATTGACGAAGAGCTAGAAACTTCTCCCCGGTGCCCTGGCCAACAATAATCCCCAACATCCTAGGGCAAAATACTAGGGCAACACGGTAGCATGGTGGATACGTGGGTTTGAGTAGGGTGATTATGGCTCGACACAACATCGAGGGCCGAAGGGCCTGTTCTGTGCTGTACTGTTCTATGTTCTATATCCATCACAAAAAAAACATTATCTGGACACTTTGTGAATAAAAGCAAAATGGCGCAGATGCAGGAGATGTGAAATAGAAAAAAACCATTGGAAAAACCCAGTAGGTCTGGAGAGACCCCCGTTTTTGGAGAGAGAAAATAGAGTTAATGCTGAGTCCAATCTGACAGAACTGAAGAGAGATAAAATGGGGCCCCTCACCTCATTGCTCTTTATGGGATCTTGCTGCGGACCAATCAGTCACTGCAACTACTATTTTCCAACAGTGACTACACTTCCAAAGCACTGGACAGATTTTAAAGCTTTTTCAGCCTAAACAAACACAACATTGGGATTTACCCGACATGACTGCATTCCGAAAAGATTTATTGCTCCACAAAGCGAAAGTCAAGCCAGTTGATGTCTATGGCAATCACAGGAATTGTGAATAGAAGGTGGCGTGGTTGGGATCTCTCCAGACCATACTGACCCAGCCTTTGTTGTGCGTTTCGTGAAATTGGAAGCATTTCTGTAGGCGTCAGTCGATATTCTATTACTGCTGAGATACATCTTCGGAGTTAAAAACAAATAGGATTTTCTATCCTCTCTTAAATTCTTTAATGCCGAGGAGATTCAATTCCTGGCTTTTGGCACCCATAAGTTTGAACCCCTCTCTGCCACTAATGGAATTTAGTTTTTAAAACAGCATGATTTTTTTTTTTGCTCTTTATTAAAGGCCGGCGACTGACTGCTTTGAACATCCTGAGAATATTATCAAATGTTACATAAGTAGATGGTCCTTTCCCTGGAATAGGAAATGAGTGGGTGAATAAATTGTAAGAGAAAATCATTTTATTTCCCATTAACTAGCTGATATGATTCCATTAAGATGAAGCTATAGAAATACAGATATGTTAATATATATTTAGGGCGCATTACTTGCTAAAATACTGATTTTCCAGAAAGTGCTGCCGGTGGGAACTTCCAGTTAAGGTTTACCAGTCGCTTTTCCTCGGTACTCTCTGTCCGTCCTGACCAAGGACAACCTAAGGCCCACAACAATGATAACAGATGCTTGGGAGCTGACTCAGAAAGTCTCTTCCCATCACTTCCACAAGTTCTACCGCACTCCGAGATCTCTGTGTTCCTCCAATTCTGACGTCTAGAGGAAACCTGATTTACAGATTTCCAACATTGATGGCCGAGCCCTGTTTGAATGGCATCCCTTCCACAAACATTCACTCCCTCCAGCACCGATGCACAGTAGCCACCGTGTGTACCGTCTACAACACGCACTGCAGCAACTCGCCAAGGCTGCTTAGGCAGCACTTTCCAAACACATAACCGCTACCATCTTGAAAGACAGGGGGCGCGATTCTCCGCTCCCCACACCGGGTGGGAGAATCGCGGGAGGGCCCCCCGACTAATTTCACGACCCCTGGCGCCCCCCCGCAATTCCCCCCCCCCCCCCCCCCATCCGGAAGAATTGCCGCTCGCGGTTTTTCATGGCGAACGGCGATTCTCCGACCCGGATGGGCCGAGTGGCCTGCCGTTGACGACCGTTTCACGACGGCGGCAACCACACCTGGTCGCTGCCGTCGTGAAATCGCCGTGAGATGCCCGTTTTGAGGCTTGTAGGGGGCCTGGTGGGGAATGAGCATCGCGACTGTGCTCGGGAGGGGACAGGCCCGCGATCGGTGCCCACCGATCGTCGGGCCGGTGTCTCAATCGGACGCACTATTTCCCCTCCACCGCCCCGCAAGATCAAGCTGCCACGTCTTGCGGGGCGGCTGAGGGGAAAGACGGCCACCGCGCATGCGCGGGTTCGAGCTGTCAGCCGTCGTGACGTCAGCCACGCATGCGCGGGTTGGAGCCGGCCAACCTGCGCATGCGCGGCTGACGTCACATAGGCGCCGCCGTCGCGTCACTCTCGGCGCGCCGCCCGGCGGCCGAGAGTTACGGAGCGCCGCTCCTAGCCCTGCCGGGAAGGTAGAATAGGGGGCGAGGAGCGGCCTCCGAGGCCGTTGTGAAACTCGGCCGTGTTCACGACGGCCCTCCTGATTTTTCCCGGGAGCGGAGAATTCCGCCCAAGGGCTGCAGATACCTGGGAACCCCACCACCTGGAAGTTCCCCTCCAAATCATTTGCCATCTCGACGTGGAAATATATCGCTGTTCCTTCACTGTCGCTGGGTAAAAATCCTGGAACTCCTTCTGTATCAGCACAGTGGATGTACCTACACCACATGGACTGCAGAATTTCAAGAAGGCAGCTCACCACCACCTTCTGAAGGGCAATTGGGAAATGACAATGAATGCTGGCCTAACCAGTGATGCCCACTCCCTTTTTTTAAATGGCACGGAAATTGTGTGCCTATTCGGCTGGGACAAATGAGATTCCCTACACCCATATCTGGCTCCTATGCATCTGCAATTAAGGGTCCTGATTCCTGTTCAAAGGGTCACTGTAACACTGGTTGTCCCTAAGCCAGAAGTGGGGCAAGGAAAACCAATCCTAAACGTCACATTCAGAAAATGCCAAGTATGTGTCACATTCTGGTTCCCGATCGTTGCACCTCTGGTCTCCCTCCCCTGCCACCCTGACCTCCAGGCCCCCTGATTTCTCCCTTCCCCTCCCCCAATCTGAACCCAATCCCCAAAAGTTGCCTTCCTGCACTTCCCCCATCACGCACCTGTGAAATGCCTTGGGACGGTGTGTGAATTTAAAAGGCGCAGTTGCAGTTGCACAAGTTGCAGTTGTTGTTGCATGTATCCTCCCTTCCCAACCCCCAACCGCTCCCGCATTCCTGATCACTGTCACCCCAAGTCCCGGTAGCACAGTGGCTAGCACTGTTGCCTCACAGCGTCAGGGTCCCAGGTTTGATTCCTGGCTTGGGTCACTGTCTGTGCAGAGTCTGCACGTTCTCCCCGTGTCTGTGTGGGTTTCAGGTACCAAACACAATTTGTGAAATATTCTTTTATGAGATGTTGGCGTCGCTGGTTAAATCAGCATTCAGTGCCCATCCCTATTTTCCCTTGTGAACATAGTAGTGAGCTGCCTCCTCGAACCGCTGCGGTCCCTGTGGTGTAGGTACAACCACCGTTAGGGAGGGCGTTCAAGGATTTTGACCCAGCGACAGTGAAGGAACGGCCGATATATTTCCAAGTCAGGGTGGTGTGGGGTTGGAAGGGCACTTGCAGGGGCTGGTTTAGCACACTGGGCTAAATCACTGGCTTTTAAAGCAGACCAAGGCAGGCTAGCAGCACGGTTCAATTCCCATACCAGCCTCCCCGAACAGGCGCCGGAATGTGGTGACTAGGGGCTTTTCACAGTAACTTCATTGAAGCCTACACTAAGCGGTTTTCATTTTCATTTCAGGTAGTGTTCCCACGCAAACTTAAAGTAGCCACCAGAGATCATCTGCTAGATTCCTGTTCTTCATGAGAATTATTCAGAACTAAGCATAATACACGTGACCGGTATCACACTTTTGTCACGTTCATTCAGCAAGTTAAAAATGTATCACTCACACGCTATTGGAGCTCATCACATTTAAACATTTAATACTAGTTAGCTAATACTTTCTTCTTCAGGGTTATAGGGGGCTAGCAATGGGTTTCTGCACATGTTGGATTGGATTTGTTTATTGTCACGTGCAGTGAGGTACAGTGAAAAGCATTTTTCTGCGAGCAGCTCCACAGATCATGAAAAGAAAAGAAAATAAGAGAAAATAAATAACAGAGGGTTTTTTGTGCATCATTCACAAAAACATTACATCGATAATGCGACACAGTTGCACAGTGGTTCGCGTTGCTGCATCACAGCGCCAGGGACCCGGGTTCAACTCCGGCTTGGGTCACTGTCTGTGCGGAGTTTGCACGTTCTCCCCGTGTCTGCGTGGGTTTCCTCCGGGTGCTCCGGTTTCCTCCCACAGTCCAAAGATGTGCAGGTTAAGTGGATTGGCCATGCTAAATTGCCCCTTAGCGACCAAAGATGTGCAGGTCAGGTGGGGTTACAGGGATGGGGTGGGGGAGTGGGCCTATGCAGGGTGCTCTTTCACAGGGTCTGCGCAGACCCGATGGGCCGAATGGTCTCCTTCTGCACTGTAAATTCTAAATTCTAAACACACGACGAGTGATGAACGTAACTGAGACTTTAATACACTAAACAGCAAGCCTCCTGGCCTCTGGTCCCAAATTGGGTTGGAGGCGGAGACTAGCCACCTTTATACATGAGCCCGAGGGGAGTAGCCACAGGCGGAGCCAGCTGGGATAAGCCCTGGCATATACAACACAACACAATGCAATACAGTGGTTTACCACAGATACACACTGCTGGAAGCATAGTTACTAACGATGAAACTGTAACTGTGAGGCCACTTTAACCAGCAGCTGTGCAGTGGTATTTTTAAAACTTTTTTACTGAAGATCAATCATCTCGCCTACAGTGTGGAAAATAATATAGATCATTCTGGAATCAATCAGTGGCTAAGATCTAAAGATGTGTTCACCAGTAATTGGGCAATCTCATTCAGCAGGGCATCAAGGTTAGGAGTATTGCAGAAGGATTAGTTGAAGGAGGAGCAGGTGTTATCAGTAAGCTTTTTAAAGGGTGGATTATTGATCACATTTTTACAAAGAGAAATTCACTTGCACACTCCACTGTACCAGCCAAAAATAGCACACTTCTTGCTGCTGGAAGAAAGAAACTTTGAATCGGGTGAGTTGACTCTTGTTAACGAGCACAAGTGGGGAACATTCTTACACGTTTAGAGCACAGAAAAAGATCATTCGACTTTAAGACAGAAAGTGTGCGTGAAAAACTCAGTAGGACTGGCAGCATCTGTGGAGAGATAAACAGAGTCAACGTTTCCAGTCGAATTTGACACTCCTTCGGAATGGCGCTGGGGAATCCCAAAGTCTTGGCTTCCCTGTGTGTTGTTGAGCTTTAACCCCATGAGGTTTGCACGCTTCCTACCTCAACGGGAACGGGAGATCATAAGGACACGTGTCCCAAAAGCAGGCACAAAGGTTCTGTTTGGTCAACGCCAATTTGTTTGGCACCAGTTTCCTGTTGCATTACAGTTTAGTTTTAATTTCTCTCGACTGTTTTGAATTTTTTGATTACTCCTTTTTATTTCAAATGAATATAGTTATTTTGCACCCTCTGCAACCCGTGTTGCACAATTTCTTCATTTGCGAACATCCCTGGCCTGTCGATGAGAGAGAATTCTCCTCTTACCTCAGTGAACTTTGCCCATCTTCCAGTCGGACACCCTCGTCTTTGACTTATTGTCCATTTCCATTCGGACATTTAACTCATTTGCTTTCATTCCTTCACATTAGTGCTTCCACTTTCGTGTCTGGTGTTTTCCCCACATTCATTTCCCAAAACTAAATCAAGTAACGCTCTCTGTGTTTTTGCTCAGGGAATCACAAGATGGCTGCAGCACCGACAGAGGCCATTCAGCCCACCGTGACCCATTCCACCACTCTGTCGCCGCAGTCCTGCTATTTCTGTGTCTTCAGGGCGCTTATCCAGTTCCTGATTGAAAGTCACCACCTTGCGTTCTAACCTGATCTTTTTACTTTCTATTCTACTCTGCTATTTATAAACACAAACAACCCATATGCTTTTTTAAACACCCGGCCAACTTGTCCTGCCACTTTTCAGGATTTGAGCGTACCGTCACAAAGTGTGCTCATCTCACACTTGTGTTATTTATAGAATGCTCTCCTTTATTATTAGTCATCCCAACGTGCATGACTTCACACTTTTCCTCATTGAACTCCATCTGCCATGCTTCTGCCTATTTCCCCACCCTGACTCTCTCATAGAAACATAGAATTTACAGTGCACAAGGAGGCCATCGGCATCCTACTTAAGCCCCCACCTCCACCCTATCCTCGTAACCCAGCAACACCATCTAACCTAAGGCCGATTTAGCAATGGCCAATCCACCTAACCTGCATATCTTTGGACTGTGGGAGGAAACTGGAGCACTCGGAGGAAACCCACGCAGACACGGGGAGGACGTGCAGACTCCGCACAGACAGTGACCCAAGCGGGAATCGGACGTGGGACTCTGGAGCCGTGAAGCAACTGTGCTAACCACTGTGCTACCGTGCCGCCTATTCTCATTCTGAAGCCTCCAGCTGTCATCACAGTCTATCATGTTGCCAAGTTTCGTATCATCTGAAAACTTTCTGTACATACCTGACCCTAAGAAAGAGCGTGTGTGTTACAGTACACTCAGGGCATCCGCGTTACTGTGGCAACGCGCACTTTTACACGCAAGCGCACCTTCCTTGGCCATCAAGTCCGAGTGTGGGACTCGAACCTGGAGCTCCTAGCTCAGGGGCAGGGATGCTACCCATTGCGCCACAAGACGTCACCATTCGACAGCGTGATGGGCCCCAAAGCTGACCCTTGGGGAACGGCACAGCAAACATCTCCGAGCCTGAAAAACATTCATCCACTGTCACCCTCCGCTTCCTATTCCTGAGCCAATTCCAGCTCTGCAGTGCTGCATTCTCCTTAATTCCATGGGTGTCTGTTTGAAGCTGGCTCACGTTGCGGGCCCCTGCTCTACACTCGGTAATATGGCTGGGAAAAAGGGCCAATACGTACTTTTACATTTCTACCTTCACATTGCAGCTTTCACCAACAGATGGCAGCATTTTCCAGCCCTTCACACTGGTGGGAATAGGTGGTCCCACCAAAGCTGGCCCCTACCCTGTAGTGGGTTCCCTGGGGGGCAGGCGAGCCATGCAAAACGCTGTGGACTTGGGCGGAATGGGAAGATCCCACTGGTAGCCGATGGCGAGCCACCTCCGCCCACAGGAAACCGCGCCATGGGAGGGGGAGGGGAATCCTGTCCACAATACCTTCTCACCACCTGACAAATTTAGAAACATCATTTGCGATTTTACTTATCGTCGTCTCACATTAGATAAGCTGAATGGAATTTTTGAAACTTAGTCCCTCCCGTGAACGGCAGGCATTGGCAATGCAGCCCCACCTGTGAAGGAGGTCTTGTTCCAGGAGGCTGTAGTTGTCAGCAGCAACGCGCCGTAGGACTCCGAGCCTTCTGAGGTACTGCCGTTCAGACACGTTGAGAGAGTCGATCGTGTGCCTGTAGACCCAGTTGTGGGCAGGTTTCGGGGAAGAGGAAATCAAGGCAGCACAGTAGCATTGTGGATAGCACAATTGCTTCACAGCTCCAGGGTCCCAGGTTCAATTCCAGCTTGGTTCACTGTCTGTGCGGAGTCTGCACATCCTCCCCGTGTGTGCGTGGGTTTCCTCCGGGTGCTCCGGTTTCCTCCCACAGTCCAAAGATGTGCAGGTTAGGTGGATTGGCCATGCTAAATTGCCCATAGTGTCCAAAATTGCCCTTAGTGTTGGGTGGGGTGACTGGGTTATGGGGATAGGGTGGAGGTGTTAACCTTGGGTAGGGTGTTCTTTCCAGGAGCCGGTGCAGACTCGATGGGCCGAATGGCCTCCTTCTGCACTGTAAATTCTATGTAATAAATTCTATGTAATATCAAAAGGAGAAGGAAATGCAAGACAGGCAAACTGCCTTCCAAGAAGTTGGCAACCACCCATCAAGCACCGAAACCCCTCTCCCTGAAGGGGACTGCTATGAGCAGCAGCCTCTCACCTGGCCATGGCTGCGGCACTTCCATTTCACTGATGAAAGGCTACCTGGACTGCCAGTTTCGCTGAGGAAGCACACGCTGCTCTCCCCTTGCCTGGCTGAGCTGCTAGCGGTCGGAGAAATGGGAACGCTGGCTGATGAAGCCAGAATGGTTGGCAGAAACAGCAGTGCATGATCAAGGGGCCCATGGCAATGGCTTAACCGAGAGTTCCGAGAGGGTTTCCCACACTTGCCTGGGGGGGCCCGGATGCCACTTTTCGGGCATCTCATTGCCGGCACGCATCCGAATCCACCTCCCCTTAGCAGATAAAATTCCGCCCACGCAGCCACCTTTCTGCCACCATTCTAATATGATGGAGAATTTCAGCATTTAAACGTTGCCGATGAAGTACATTCCACCAAGGCGAGGAGCGGAGGATTTCACAAGAGCAACTAATCAGAATGGTCACGTGCCAAGAGATTTCAATACACAGTTAAATTTTATGAAGCAATTTAAATTAACCTTATTGCAAGCTCTTAAAATATAATTATTTCCAAGCTGTGAGTCACAGGCGTCGAGATTGTATTGAGGATTGCAGCCCCACTCATTGCCATGGAATAAATTAAATAAATGAGGAAATATGGAAGGAGATAAATTTATCCCAGATCTCATATGGTATGATTGCCATTTGCTGGAAATATAAATTGGAATCGGGTCAGATATGAAAACCTTTATCGGGACTTAATTCTCAGGGGCTGGATGTCATCAGCTTTTGGGAGGGCCACGAAGAATCCAGCTCGAGTTTGTAGGTTCAAACAGAAAGTAACTTCATTTACAATTCGATATACACAGCAGCAGTTGTACACCACTGATTCCTACTCTAGCCGGTACCTTACTGGCCAGCTCTATTTATACAGGCGTACTTGCTAATGGATTTCCCCACCACCCTTCATTGGGGGAGCTCATACTCCCCAAGAATTATGAATGAATGAAAATCGCTTATTGTCACGAGTAGGCTTCAATGAAGTTACTGTGAAAAGCCCCTAGTCGCCACATTCCGGCGCCTGTTCGGGGAGGCTGTTACGGGAATCGAACCGTGCTGCTGGCCTGCTTGGTCTACTTTCAAAGCCAGCGATTTAGCCCAATGTGCTAAACAGCAGCGCAGAAGGAGGCCATTCGGCCCATTGAGTCTGTACCTGCCCTTTGGTAAGAGCACCCCACTTTTTCTTTCTTTTCTTTAAAATTTAGAGTACCCAATTATTATTTATTTTTCCAATTAAGGGGCAATTTAGCGTGGCCAATCCACCTAATCTGCACATCTTTGGGATGTGGGGGTGAAACCCACGCAAACACGGGGAGAATGTGCAAACTCCACATGGACAGTGACCCAGGGCCGGGATTCGAACCCGGGTCCTCAGCGCAAGAGCACCCCACTTAAGCCCACACCTCCACCCTATCCCCGTAAACCAGTAACCCCACCTAATCTAAGGGCAATTTAGCATGGCCAATTCACCTAACCTGCACATCTTTGGACTGCTGGAGGAAACCGGAGCACCCGGAAGAAACCCATGCAGACACGGGGAGAACGTGCAGACTCTGCACAGACAGTGACCCAAGCCGGGAATTGAACCGGGACTCTGGTGTGGTGAAGCCACAGTGCTAACCACTGTGCTACTGTGCCACCCCTGTGGGATAGCCAATAAGCCCCAGCCAATAGGATTTAAGCAGGTTATAACACCAGCATTTATCATCCAAGTTGTTACAACGAAAAGAAGCAATGCAAATGGGCAAAATAATTACAAAGAACAAAGAACAAAGAAAAGTACAGCACAGGAACAGGCCCTTCGGCCCTCCAAGCCTGTGCCGACCCTGCTGCCCGTCTAAACTAAAATCTTCTACACTTCCGGGGTCCGTATCCCTCTATTCCCATCCTTTTCATGTATTTGTCAAGATGCCCCTTAAATGTCACTATCGTCCCTGCTTCCACCACCCCCTCCGGCAGCGAGTTCCAGGCACCCACAACTCTCTGTGTAAAAAAACTTGCCTCGTACATCTCCCCTGAACCTTGCCCCTCGCACCTTAAAGCTATGCCCCCTAGTAATTGACCCCTCTGCCCTGGGAAGAAACCTCAGACTATCCACTCTGTCTATGCCCCTCAACATTTTGATAACCTATCAAGTCGCCCCTCAACCTCCGTCGTTCCAGTGAGAACAGACCGAGTTTATTCAACCTCTCCTCATAGCTAATGCCCTCCATACCAGGCAACATCCTGGTAAATCTCTTCTGCACCCTCTCTAAAGCCTCTACATCCTTCTGGTAATGTGGTGACCAGAATTGAACACTATACCCCAAGTGTGACCTAACTAAGGTTCTGTACAGCTGCAACATGACTTGCCGATTTTTATACTCAAACCGTACTTTTATAAGGGGCTAGTTTAGCACAGTGGGCTAAATAGTTGGCTTACAATGCAGAACAATGCCAGCAACACGGGTTCAATTCCCATACCGGCCTCTCTGAACAGGCGCCGGAATGTGGCGACCAGGGGCTTTTCACAGTAACTTCATTGAAGCCAACTTGTGGCAATATGCGATTATTATTATATTATTATTATTGTACAACTCCTCGGCAGAAAGTGGGAATGGATCAGTTCTACCTAATTGGAAAAGAATACCTGTTAGTGATCGACTATTTCTCTAACTTTCCCGAAGTGGTACAACTAGCTAACTCATCAGCTAGGTGTGCCATCAAGCACACCAAAGGCATTTTTGCTCGTCACAGAATACCTCAAATTGTCATGAGTGACAATGGCCTGTGTTTTAGCAGTCATGAGTGGACAGAGTTGGGCGGCATGTGGCGCAGTGGTTAGCACTGGGACTGTGGCGCTGAGGACCCGGGTTCGAAACCTGACCCTGGGTCTCTGACCGTGTGGAGTTTGCACATTCCTCTCATGTCTGCGTGGGTTTCGCCCCCACAACCCAAAGATGTGTAGGCTAGGTGGATTGGCCACGCTAAATTGTCCCTTCATTGGAAAAAGAAATAATTGGGTACTCTAAATTTATTTTTAAAGACGGGGAAAAAAAATGAATGGACAGAGTTTGCACAGATTTTCAACATATTATTTCTCGTCCTCTTTGTCCGCAATGAAAAGGCTGAAAAAGGTGTTCACGTTGTGAAGCAGCTACTCAAAAAAGCTATGGACAGCCGGGAAGATCCATATCTGGCGTTACTTAGCTATAGTGCTGCACCATTGATTAATGGATTATCACCGTCACAATTGCTGATGAACCGACAGTTCAGAACAACCTTACCGTACATTCCACAGGAACCAATGAATCAAAAACTTGTCAAGAAGCTCACATTTCAAAGAAGGTGGCAGAAGAGGTATTATGAAAAATCCACAAGATGTCTGCAACCAGTAGCAAAGAAGGACACAGTCAGGGTAAAAGATCCTGATGGAAATGGATGGTTGAGGTGTGCAAAGGTAATACAACCATCAGGTCCTCAGTCATACATCATCGTCATGGATCAGGGACAAGTTCTACCAAGAATCAGGACAGTCTTGCTGAAGGTTCAGCAACCCCTTGTTCCAGAACCACAGGACCATGTTGCAAACAATCTCAGGACAACTGAACAAACGCTACCTCAGCACACAGAAACAGAACAAGCTGAAAATGTACAAAACACAGAAACACAGCAAGAACCAGCTTCAACACCAGTGGGAAATCAAGAAAACTCACAAGTTCAACCAATGCTTAGACACAGAAGAACGCCAGACAGATTGAATTTGTGATGGACTGTAAACATGTAAATAATGGACGCATTATGCATATCATATATATTGTATATTAAATACAAATATTGTTTGTAAATATTATGCATTTCGAAAAGAAAGGGGATGTGATGATATGCATAAACAATTGTGTAAATACTGAAAGATATGATCTCCAACCAGCAGGTGGCAGTAGAGAACAACCACGTGACACTGTTACCTCAGGGAGTCTGAAGAGAGTCGTTGCAGTGGATAGTCCACATTTATAATAGCTCTTAGATCATTTATAATCCTAAATTTTGATCATTTTCTTATGGTTATCTAACCCATGTTATTGTTTAACATTTAACTAGCCACAAACTAGATGTTCTCTCGTGCACTTATGACGACCGGCCAAGCACCAGAAGGTAACAGCTAGAGGTCGGCGATTCCAGAGACAATGGGGAAGGCATCTATTTTGCTTTTGTTAAAAAAAAATAAGGACCCAGTGGAGTGTGGGGTGAACTTGGGATATTTTCAGGGAATGAGACAGGGGTGTCCGATGTGTTGGCGACAGAGTCCTTGCCCATTGAGTTGAGGAGCTTGGACAAATGTGGGGGGGGGGGGGGTGGAATAGTGAGTGGTGGGGGGGCTGGAGCATAAGGTGTGCCTGGATGGCGACAACCTTTTGTTGCATATTTCCAACCGGGTTCCCAGGGTGGGGGATATAATGGGGCTGCTTAAGCGACTTGGGGCTTCTTCGTGATACAAACTGAAAATGGAAAAGAGCGAGCGTTTTCTGGTCTCCCCACCAGGGGTGGGAGCAAGGTTGGGAGGATTGTCGTTTTGTGCGGCGACTACTCACTTTAGGTATCTGGGGGTGCAGGTGGCTCGAAATTGGAGTTAGAGGTGATGTGGGTGAGGATGGAGGCAGGCTCTTGTAGGGGTCAGGGTTGTGGGCACTGGCAATGACACCGCTCCTGTTTGCCCCAGGGAAATATTCAGGTCGCCCGGTGGTGGTGACCACATTTGAAGACATTGAGGCAATTTCGGCTGCATTTTAAGTTAGGGGCGGGGTAGAAGTTGATGCCGATCCCAGGGAATCATTTGTTGAGCCGATAAGATTGGATGCTATGTCATGAGAATGTCGCTTTAAGAAATGGTTAGCTGCTCATGTTACTGCAGTGATGTCAGAGTGTGGGTGGAGCTGAGCTCTGGTTTTGCTTTTTAGTTTCACTTCGAGAACAAGCTTGGGTTTGTCTGGGTTTTCCAGTGAGCTGCAGCTGAAGTTAAACAAAGAGACGTAATGTTGATCTCTGCCATTCAAAGACTATCTCTGGATCATTTGGTGAATTCAGAATTATAAATGTTCTCAATATTCAATGTGAACCTAATGTGCTCCTGTTTAAAGGTTTGTTAAATCTTTTGGATGTTAAAAGGACAGCTTAAAGGATTACTTAGCGTCGCATTCTTTGGGGGTTATCTTTGAATTAATGGTTGCAAAGATAGTCACTGTTTTAAAAAGGTTAACTTGAGTTCATAGAATAAACATTGTTTTGTTTTGAAAAATACTGGTCCATTTCTGCTGTCCCATCCCTATAGAGTGGGCCGTGTGCTCCCCATACCACAATCTATTAAAAGCTGTGGGTTAGGTGAACTCCATGATACACTTTGGGGTTCTCTAAACCCTGACCCATTACAGCTAAGTTTCGGGGCTCGGGAGGAGCGGGGAGTGGTAGAAATTAAGGACTTATTTCTGGAAGGATGGTTCATGAGCTTGGAGGAGTTGGCGGAGAACTTTGGGATTTCCAGCAGGTGGGGGGGGGGGGGGGGGGGGGGAGCGGGGGGGGGGGGGGGGGGGGGAGGCTTTAGGTAGATGTAGGTGCGAGATTTTACAAGGAGGTTTTCTCGACGTTTCCAGTGACACCGCGCTCCCCGTTGTTGGAGAAGATATTGTTGATGATGGGGTTGGAGGCGAGGGGCGGGCTGGAGTCATGTCGGTGATCTTGGGAGGATCTGATGGAGGTTACAGCATTGTTGGAGGATGTTAAGGTCAAGTGGAAAGAGGAGCTGGGAGTTGCACAGAGGAGGGTTGTGGTGTGGAGTGGGCGGAGGGTGAACGCGACAACCTCGTGGGCGAGACAAGGGTTAATACAATTAAAGGTGGTGCGCAGGGAGCACTTGACGAGGTCGAGGTTGAGCCAGCTGCTTAAGGGGGTGGAGACACTTCCGAGCGGTATGGGAGGGGCCTGGCCAACCATGTACGTATGTTGTGGTCCTGTCTGAAGTTGGAGAAGTTTTGATGTTCTTTATTCAGCACCATGTCGGCGATCTCGCACTTGGTCTTGGAAGGCACTGCCCTGGGGCCATATTTGGGGTATCGGACCTGCCAGAGTTGCAGACGGGGGCAGGGATGGATGTTTTAGTCTTCTCCTCGCCGTTTGCTCGCCGACAGGTCCTCTTGGGATGGAGATCAGCCTCTCCACCCTGTGCCTCAGTGTGGGGTGGGAGAACCTGATGGAGTTCCTGTATGTTGAGAATTTAAGCTTACTTTGAGGGGGGTGATTGAGGGGATTTATAAGAGATGGAGTCTGTTTATTCTTCACTTTGAAGAGTTGATCACTGTCAGCCACTAAAGGGGGAAGGCTACTTTTTAAGTCATATGTGTATTAGTTGGTAGTGTGTGGGGGAGGGGGTTATTTTGTTATCTTTTGTACGCTGTGTTTTTTGTTTTATGTATAAAATGTTTTAAAAAACAAATAAAAATATTTTTTTTAAAAAGAATCCTAGTTCAAAATGCTTCATTATAGGAACATCTACACTATATGTTTACACTTAGCGACAAATGACATCTATTCAGTACTCATAGAGTTTGGACCACATGTAACAGTTACCCTGGTGATCTGATCACAGAGAAAAACACGGCACTTACTCCCTCATGCGGTTCATCTTGGTTTCCGCCATGGTGCAGTTCATAGCTGTGTGTCCCTGGGTCAATGCTGGAATCACGGTGCCGCTGTCTGTAACCAATGCAGGGAAACACCATGATGGCTCATCCTTCTCATATCACAATCCCGTCGAAGGCACGAACAACATTTTGTGAGGAGCAGACACTTCGCTTTTACCACAAGGTTATTATTGCCAGCATTGGCAATGATTCTGGACTCGGGTGACTGCACGTTCTCCCGGTGTCTGCGTGGGTTTCCTCCGGGCGCTCCGGTTTCCTCCCACAAGTCCAAAGACGTGGGAGTTCGGTGGATTGGCCATGTTCAATTACAGGGTTGTAGGGGAGAGGGTGGGGGAGTTGGCCTAGGTAGAGTGCTCTTTCGGAGGGTCGAGGCAGGCTCGATAGGCTGAATGGCCTCCTTCAGCACTGCAGAGATTCTGTGGATTCATTAAAGATGAGTTGGGGGATCTGCTGCTTCCATCCAAACTATGTGGGTGCAAGCCAATATTTCCAGTTACAACAAATAGTGAATTGAAGATTGTCAATCTGAGGAGAGATAGAGTGTTGCTAAATTATATTTCCCTCTGCATTTTATTGAATTATTTATCTCTCAAGATTCCCTATGAGATATTTTCCTTTATTAGCCAAGGTATAAGAGCAGGGTGGTTATGCTGAAACTGTATCAAACAGTATTTAGTGCTCAGCGGGAGTACTCCGTGCAGTTTGGGTCACCGTACTATCGAACAGATGTGATTGAATCACAGAGGGGGCAGGAGATTTACCAGGATGTTGCCTGAACTGGAGAATATTCATTATGTGGGACGGTCGGATACACGAGGGTTGATTTCTTTGGAACCAAGGAGGCTCGGGAAAAGACCGAAATGAAGTTTATTAGAATAGGGGCCTGGATAGATTAGACAGCAAAGACACCCATTCACCTTGGGCGGCCACACAGGCTGGAGGGAAGGCCGCCCAACAGGCAAAAGGAGGAGGAGGAGGTGCCATGGAGGCACCGCATGAGGCCCCGCGTGTACCGTTTGAGGGCTTTCCGGACCAGGTATGGAGACTGCGGATGAGCAGAGGGATTCAGCGACACATCTGCCAGATGATGGCAGACCTGGCACCGCGGGATTGTGGGGGAGGACACCCGTTCCCGGTGACCGTCAAGGGGTTGTTCCAATCGGAAGTGGGGACCCATCCGGGATTTCGCAGACATCGGCGCACAGGTGCATCTGTGCCGTCACGGAGGCCCAATATGCCCAGGCAGTACCATGTGGACCGTGCCCACCAGGATGCCTGGGCAGTGGGGTTCGCTGCCATCGCCTGGATGCCCCAGGTCCAGGGGGTGACCAATGGCATTCATGTCGCCCTATGGCCACTGCGGGTAACAGGCCACTCGACACAAACAGGAAGGGCTATCATTCCATGAACATACAGCTGGTGTGCGATCAACAGATGCGCATCACACACGTCTGTGCCCAATACCCTGGCAGTGTGCACAACGCATTAATACTGGCACACTCAGTGATCCCTGACATGATCGAGGAGCACCCTCTCCCCACACTGTGGGGCGGGCTGGGCGACAGGGGTTACCGTTGCAGTCGTGGCTATGAGGCCTATCTTGAAACCATTGACCGACGCGCAGACCCACAACAACGACACCCATACAGCGACCTGGCATGTGGTCGAGCCGTGCTTCTGAGTCCCGAAAATGTGCTTCAGGTGCCTGGATCGCTCTGGAGGGGCCCTCCATTACGAGGCTAGGAGGGTCATCCGCATCGTGGTGGCCTCCTGCATCCTGAACAATATAGCCCAGCAGAGGGGCGATATGCCAGAGGAGGATGAGGAGAGAGCGCAGACCTCATCAGATGAGGAGGATGAGGGGAAGGGGGCAATGAGTGGGACATGGGGCCTGGGCAGGCACGGGAGGCCGCACAGCGCCATCGCTAGGACCAGTGTGCACGGGAAGCCCACGTCGCCTCATGTTTCACCGACTAGCGGAAGAGGGGGGTTGCTGGACAGGGGCACGGCCACAACCATCCCAGACACACACCCCCTCACCGCCCACACCACCAAACCACCCGCATGCACACCCCCTCCATGACACATACCTGCGGGCGACGCGCTGGGTTGGCAGTGCCTTGGTGCCAAGGGGTAGGGCCTGAGGGGGGCCATGTCCATGAAAGAGGGGTTAAGTGGGTACATAAAGGGGGGTCTGAAGGGGAGAGGCTTGAAGGGGTGCAAGAAGGGTCAGGGCGTGAAGGGTGGTGAAATAAGCGGGGAGGGGGGGGTCCTAAAGGGGGGCGGGGGACTGAAGGTTGCCTTAAAGGTACGGGGCCCTCAGCGACCTCATAGTGCAGTGTACTCACTTGGGAGTGGAGTCGATGCCAATGTCATTGCCATTCAAGATCTTACATTCTTCAATCGAGTCACCCCTCATTCTTCTGAACTTGAATAGATTGGAGCCCATTCTGTCTAACCTTCCCTCATCAGACAACCCGCTCACTCCAGGTATACACAGAGAGTATACACTGCAGTCACAGTGTACCTATAATAGAAGAACTGAATGTTTAAGGTGGTGGGTGGGGTGCCAAGCAAGCTGGATGTTCTGAATTGCGTTCAGCTTCGTGTTGTTGGAGCCGCACTCCTCTCGGCAAATGTAGGGTATTCCGTCACACCCGTGACTTGTACCTTGTAGGTAGTGGACAGGTTTTGGGGAGTCAGGAGGTGAGTCACTCATGGCTGGATTTCCAGTCTCTGACCTTCTCTTGTAGCCACCGTATTTATAAGGCTGGTCCAGTTCAGTTTCTGGGCAATGGTAACTCCCCAGGGTGTTGATAGAGGGAGATTCAGTGGTGGTAATGCCATTGAATGTCAAGGGGCATTTGTCAGATTCTCTCATGTTGGAGATGAGCACAGTAAGAAGCCTTACAACACCAGATTAAAGTCCAACAGGTTTGTTTCAAACACGAGCTTTTGGAGCACTGCTCCTTCCTCAGGTGAATTCACCTGAAAGCTCGTGTTTGAAACAAACCTGTTGGACTTTAACCTGGTGTTGTAAGACTTCTTACTGTGCTCACCCCAGTCCAACTCCGGCATCTCCACATCATGTTGGAGATGGTCATTACCCGGCACTTGTGTGGTGCGAATATTTTGAAAATGGCTAGTAAATGATCAGTTGGGTCCCAATAGTGTGAATTGTTGTCAAGAAAGAAATGATTGCAATGGAAAATGGCTGCTTTGTTCCTACTCTGTCTGATTCCAAATAAATTATAAATCTATTAGTCTTGTTAGTTAAGAGCAATGCAAGTGAGGTAAAGACTGACCTAATGTTCTGCCATCCAGGACATCCTCCATGTATCTGACCAGAGCCGCAACATCCGTGTCCTGGAAGAAGAAGAACTTAGCGAGGGTGATCCATGCTCAACACCACACAGACAGACAGACACAGACAGACAGACAGACACAGACAGACAGACAGACACAGACAGACAGACAGACACAGATCGACAGTCACCCAGTATCGCAGTCACATACAGACACAGACATACACAGGTAGACAGACGGTTGGACAGACAGACAGCTGTCATATGCCAGATATACTGTTGATTATAATAATAATGTTTATTAGTGTCCCAAATAGGCTTACATTAACATTCTAATGAAGTTACTGTGAAAATCCCCTAGTCGCCACATTCCGGCGCCTGTTCGGGTTCACGGAGGGAGAATTCAGAATGTCCAATTCACCTGACCTGCACGTCTTTCAGGACTTGTGGGAGGAAACCGGAGCACCCGGAGGAAACCCACGCAGACATGGGGAGAACGTGCAGACTCCGCACAGACTGTGACCCAAGCCGGGCATCGAACCTGGGACCCTGGAGCTGTGAAACAACAGTGCTAACCACTGTGCTACCGTGCCGTGCACAATGCTTTTTGTCCAGTCTACTTAACAACATCGGTTTGCAGAATTCATTACTTGCAGACGTCAGTTAACCTCTGAAGTATTGCAAACCGTGGGCAGTTTGGACAACATTATTACAGTCATATGTTCCACGCTCATTGTTACTTGTTAGCCTTGTAGTCATCAACTTCTTCGAAAAATGGCAATTAGCTGAAGAAATTTCATCTCATCACCAAGTTGTAGAAAATTGACACCTAATTTTCAGCCTCATCTTCAATGACTGAACTATTTGATTAAGAACGCTGAGTATATTTTCTATCTGGCTGCTCATTGTAGAAACACATTAACAAGCAAAATACCTTCCCGGAGGAGGAATATTACTCTCTAGGTTTTAGTCAACCAAGCTTCAAATAAGGATGAAATGTTGAACCTACGCATACACCCATTTACACTGAGAATTCGTAAGTTTTAATTAACAAAAGCCACACGGAATTCAGCACTGATTGGCAGTTAACCAGGAATATAATTGCATCTAAGGAAAGAAATAGAATAGAATAGATAATTTAAAAAAAAACTTTTGGATGGATCAGTGACGTTCTAAAGGGACTGTGATTCACAGGTAGGTCAATTCACTCGAAATCTTCTCCGGCTTTACTGTGCTCAGAACCTCCCTCTCTTTGAGTGTCACCCGTGGCTCTCTCTCTCTCTCGCGCCTCTGAGCCACAGCGCGCTGGGTTCAAGACCCACACCAGGCCTTGGGTACGAAAATCAGGGCTGACACTCCAGCGCGCTACAGATGGAGCGCTGCACTGCCACGAGAGCCGTTGTTACGAAGTGACAATAAATCGGGGCCCATATCTCTCCCTGCGGGTCTAAATGTTGAAGAATAGTTATCCCCAGTGTCCTGGGAAAATTTATCCCTCAGTCAACATCACGAGTAAAAAAAAAAAATCTGATCATTGCCTCCTTGTTGTTTGTTGGATCCGACTGTGTGCATTTCGGCTGCTGCATTTCCTACATTATAACACTTCAAAATTACCTCATTGGTTGTAAAGTGCTTTGAGACCTTCAGGGGAGAGAAAAGCATGAAACATTCCCTTTTTTACTCTTAATTCACAATTGCTTCTCCCATCAGTTTAAAACAACCATTTGATATACAACAGAAGGAATAGGAGCAAGAATTGGCCAGAAAGGCCCCGCCCTTCCATCCAGTTAGATCACAGCTGATCTCTGCCCTTCAATCCAATTCCCTCCTGATCCCCTGAGAGACAAAGGCCCAGATTTACCAGTCGTTCAATCCCTCCCACCGACAGTATAGCCAGCCATGCAGCATCCACTCCCCGGGGAAGGGAGTTTCAAAGATTCGTAACCCCCTGAATCAAGAAATTTCTCCTCAACTACATCCTAAACGATTGACCCTTTTACCCTGAGACTGTGCTCCGTGTTGCAGGTTCACCAGCCAGCAGAAGCAATCTCTCAGTGCCACCCTGTCAATCTGCTTCAGAATCGTCTTTGTTTCTGTCAGATCACCTCAAATTCAAATATAGGCCCAATTTACTCAGTCACTCATCACGGGACAACTCTTTTAATCCAGGGACCAATCGAGTGGATCTTCGCTGCACAGCCTCCAATGCAGCCACATCCTTCCCGAAAAATGGAGACCAAATCTGGGCACAATAGATCCTGAGGGATCGTGACAGAGTGGATTTGGAAAGAACGGTTACTCTTGCGGGAGAATACAGAATTAGGGGGTCACTGTTCTATGGGGTTGCCCAGTTAAAACGGAGACGAGGCAAAGATTTTCACTCAGAGGCTTATGAGTCTTTGGAACCCTCTTTCTGAAAGGGCAGGGGTAGCAGAGTGTTTAGGGTCGAGCTGGATCGATTCTGAATAAGCAAAGGGTGATAGATTACTGGAGGCAGGTTTGAGGTTCCGATAAATTCAGCCGTGATATAATTAAATGATAAGCAGGCTCGAGGGGCTGAATGGCCTCCTCCTGCTCTTTGTTTGTATCCCAGGTATGGTCACACCAAAGCTCTTCATGTAATGAAGTAAAGTCGTCTCGGTCCCAGATGACCATCGGCTGCTTTCCCCTTTGAGAGGGGAGAGCTGACTGGTGGTGATTTAACCTAAGGGTCACCACACCTCGGGCGAGGGGCAAGGTTGAGAAGGCGGGGCCTTCAGGAAAGTCATGTACAATTGCAGCAAGACTTCCTTATTTCTTAGGGCTGGATTCTCCATTCTGGAGAAGTTCTCCCGCTGACTTAGAATCGGTCCTGCTCCCCATTGGGTCCAGGAGCCGTCCCCAGGAGCGATTCACTCCCCTTTTCCATGCAAATATGTGCATGGAGGGGGGCTCACAGGGTTCTGTCGGAAACCTGGTGTTGGGTCATTATTCTGAGCAGGCGGCCCATACCGAGATCCAGCATCTGCCCCCCTGCACCCCCCCCCCTCCCCGCAACGCAAATCCTGCCTCCTCCCCCCCCCCCACCCCTACTGTTAAGTAGGGGAATCCTACCCCACCACCATGAGAATTACGGGTCACCCCCCACAGCACACACGTATGAGGGTGACCCAACCCCCCCCCCCTCGGCTTCCCCATCAGCCTGTCTCAGCCTCCCCCCATTAAACCCCGCAACAGACCCATCCCATCAAACCCCCAGCAGACCCCCCAACACCGCCCCCTAATCAGAGACCCCCATCAAATCCTCTATCAGACCCCCCAACAGAAACCACCCTCCCCCCAAACAGGCTATCTCCCATCAGACCCTCCCCAACCTCACAACAGGTCCCCCCATCAGAGACCCCTGCCTGAAACTGAACAACAATCTAGGCAGTAGGTTGAAAAATCGCTGCATTTTCACTTACCCTTTCCTAACATCTGCTGCCTCAGACAGAAGTGTCCAAAGCAGCAGCTGTTATCCAGAGGCTTCCTCGAAAACCCAGTCCACCTCAAAGGGCTTGAAATCCCTGGGCAACCTTTGAAATGCAGATCTTCCATTCAATTCAACACAGCCACACCTTGCATTAGCCGGTGATTGACAGTTTCATTACTCCAGCAGCTTGGTGGATTGTTTATTGATCTTTCCCTTCACACTTGAATGCATCTCGGTTACCCTGCTTTGATGCACACCACATTGTTTATGAACACTCTTGCTGCGATTGACAGCCCCTCACCACAACAAACGCAGCTAAGTGCTCTGACATCCTCCTTTTCACAGCAAGAAACAAGGCACCAATTCCAATTTTAGCCGGATTCTCCGCAGGAACGGGAACCCAGCTACCGGCAGTGGGTGGTGTAAAATCCAACCCTTAATCTTATACTCCAACCCCCCTCTTCCTACTTCCATGGTGACACACACTGCTCTTCCTTTCTGACCCTATTTCTCTCCCCATTCATCTCTCTCCAACAACTTAGGAGTTCAGCCCCTTGAGCCTGTCCCAGCATTCAATGAGAGTTTGGTTGCTTGGAGACTGTACCCAGATATTTGTGAAATGTTGCCTCGCGTGATATTCAGACGCCAAATGGAACACTACTCACCTGCTCATAAGCTGGAAAAGCGGCAAAATCTGTTTCCTCCTCGGAATCCCTCATCTCAAGATTTTCATCGGAGCACGATTCGAAAGCATCTTTGTGATAAAATTCTTCAGCTGTTTCCGGATCCTCAGGAATTTCTGAAACAAAAGATGGAAACAACTCATGAGCTTTCAATTATCCGTTCATGGTTGACCTCCACCAGCACCTACTTTAATTCCATTCCATTGGAATTACATCCAGGATCTTGAAGTTGGCTACATGAAATGATATCGCGAAGTTTGTATTTATAATAGGCATCAACAGCTTTAGACTGACAAATGTAGTGAAGAGATGTCTTACTAGGCATGATGGGAATTTTAGCCAATACTATAGTCATGATGGGAATTTTAGCCAATACTCTAGGCATGATGGGAATTTTTGCCAATACTATAGTCATGATGGGAATTTTAGCCAATACTCTAGGCATGATGGGAATTTTTGCCAATACTATAGTCATGATGGGAATTTTAGCCAATACTATAGTCATGATGGGAATTTTAGCCAATACTCTAGGCATGATGGGAATTTTTGCCAATACTATAGGCATGATGGGAATTTTTGCCAATACTATAGGCATGATGGGAATTTTAGCCAATACTATAGTCATGATGGGAATTTTAGCCAATACTATAGGCATGATGGGAATTTTTGCCAATACTATAGGCATGATGGGAATTTTAGCCAAGGACAGTTCCGGAGGAGACGAGCCCAGCAACTATAACAATTCCAGCTTTCCCACATGCATTGCTGAACAGGACACGAAGGAGATGAGCAGGAACTGAAGGCCATGCCCAAAGTCGAGAGGTGAGAGAGATCATGGGAACATCTGCTTATAGAGGTGTGGGTTAGGTAAGAAATTAATGAGAAACATCAGAATGAAAAGTAAGACGATCTGGGGGCTGGATTCTCCGTCCCGCCGCGCCACATTTCTGTTTCACCCTGCCGGCGGGGTGCTCCGTTACACCGGCTGGTCAATGGGGTTTCCCATTGTGGGGCAGCCCCACACTGTCGGGAGACCCCCGGGCTGCCGGCTAAATGGAGCATCCCGCCGGTGGAGAATCCAGCCCTTGTGTGACAAACCCTGTATCCCTGGGAGAGGCACCATCGAAAACTGTGGTCCTCTCTCTTCAGCATCTGGTTATGAAATAAAGGGTTGGATTCTCCATCTCTTCATGGCGGCAGGATCTCTGGCATTGAATGGGAGATTTGACGGAGCCTCAATTCTCCGCCCTCACTAGCAGTGGTAGCGAGGACAGGCTCGCAACGGAGAATCCACTCCAAAGTCCTTGCTTACTCAAGAACTCACGGTTCCGAGTGGTTGTTTTTAACCATAACAGTTTGATCAAAAGGCTTTGAGATAAATGTCCAGGAACTTTTCTCAGTTTTGGTCAGTCCACAGAATCCAATGGGAGTAACATTCCATCTATCGACAAAATGCCAGCATGTAAATTTGTTTAGCCGCCACACTTATGCTTATTTCCACGTTGTCTTAGAATTTTAAAAAAATTGTTGAGCTTGCTAAGATCTGGAGGTTCATTAAAAGCTGATCTTGTTAAAGCTGGAATATGATTCCAACAGGCAGCTTCACCGCTACAGAATGTTTGGATCCCAAGATTCTGGGAATTGTACTCTGAGGAGGTTTAATTTTACCTTAGGTTATATTAATTTGATGTGGTGATGTTCTCATAATATTAAAAAGTTGTTTATGGGAGTGAATGCAGAACTTGCAGTTAAATAGTGTCTAATAATCAATACTTAATTACTTTTGAGGTGCAGCCAATTTGTGCACAGCAAGATCCCACGGCAGTAAATCATAGAATCGCTATGGTGAGGAAGGAGGCCATTCGGCCCATCGAGTTTACACCAACCCTCTGAAAGAGGACCCTACCTAGGACCAAACCCCACACTATCCCCATAACTCCACCGAGGGCCAATTTAGCATGGCCAGTCCACCTAACCTGCACATCTTTGGACTGTGGGAGGAAACCGGAGCCCCCAGAGGAAACCCACGCAGGCACGGGGAGAAAGTGCAAACTCCACACAGACAGTCACCCGAGGTCCAAATTGAACTCGGGCCCCTGGCTTTGTGAGGCAGCAGTGCTAACCACTCTGCCACCGTGCAAATGTGGTGGATGACCAGTTAAACTGGTGTTGATAGAGTTGGCTGAGGGTTAAATGGTCAAGGCACCAGAATACCTATTCTCTTATTCTAAAATTGCCACAGGGTCTTCTGCATCTACCTGAACAAGTAGACAGGGCCTCTGTTCAACATCGCTCTCAAAAGACTCCACCTCAGGCAGTACTCTTTCAGCTATATACTAGCAAGAGTCAGGTCCTGAGGTGTAGACTGAATTCCCAAATCTTCTAATTATAAGAGGTTTTTGATTTGCTACGGATTTAAGCCAAGCCAGTTTATATCTACGCTTCGTATGCTCGGTTCTTTTCTGATATGAGCTTTATTGTAACTATTTTCCTTCATTAGACTTGCCTTAGTTTAAAATGGCTTTCTTAGCCTTCGATCAGAAGCACAAAACACGTGAATGAATTGTGTTTGTATGGCTATTAAACTGTTACTTGGTGGTAGAGAATTTGAATCTTGCCACAAAGACATGTTGCTGAAGCTTTTCATCGGTCACTCATCCGGAGAAAGTCAAGACTGGTGAAATTCAAACGATTGCAACAATTTGCATTCCAGGGGAAACGGGTGCTGATTGATTGGCAAGTTGACTATGATTGGCTGAGGCTTTGCCATGGCCAAAGCAACAGGGCTTTTCCGAGCTCCTAGGTAATTTTTTAAAAGGCAAAGGTTTTGGACATATTCCTTTTGTTTGCAGAGAACTGTTGTGAGCGTTTGAAATTTGGCATTCTTGTGTTTGTCCTGATGAGTGCCAGATGAAAAGCTTCGACAACATGCCTTTCTTGTCAACATTATTGAATGGCCGTTATTTAAAATTCAGAGCCTGCATGCAATGGTCCTGTCTTGTTGTGCAAACACTCCATCACCTTCGCATTTTTATTAAACCCTTTAATTTATTTGTAAGACATACAAGCACACACGTTGACTGGGGTCAAAACAAAATGTGACCTTAGTTTCTTCGGCTGGGTCAACTTGAAAGGAGGTTAACATGCATTTGGTACCTCATCCCTGTTGACGTTAATAGTGAGAATACTCCGGGCGAGAGTTCCCGTGATTTTGTGCTATTATTATCCATTGGTCGGAATTTGCTGCACCGATGCAAAAGATGGCAGAAACTCAAGCTTAGGTTAAGTGTAAATAGTGCTTCCACGATCATTTGCGACTGTTTTGCTGAATTCAATCAAATTGAGCATATAAGTGCAGCACGGGCTGCAAGAAATGGTGAGCACTGGTTCCTCTATCTCTGTGATTAATGGCGAAATGTCTTGTGCGCTGTAGCCTGAAAAGACATATTAATAAACTCAGACTTATTATGCAAAGCTAAATCAAAGGGCAGTCAGCTGAAGTGAGCTGCCAACAGCGCTCATCCCGCTCCTCCCTACCTCCCCTCTTTACATACTCAGGTTCTGAAGAATCTTATGCTCAAATTAACCTGAAGAATACTCGAAGGATGGTAATTTTTATTTTTTACTTCCTTTTCATGACAGCTGTTTTCGTGAGCTACACCCATCTTCATTAGCGACATCTGACCAGGAAACCAGCTGGGAAATAATTAAGCAGCTCAAAAATTCTTCAGACAAAAGACTAAAAGGATTGAGTGTCATGGTGTGGTGCTCTTTGTGAAGGGTTTTCAGGATGGACGGCGTAGTGATCACAGATACACAAAGCTCTTTTGAAGAACTAAACTCATTTTATTAACACTATTACATTTGAGTTCGACACTTATTCTGAATAGCAAACATACATGTAAGAATTAAACTACACTCACTAACACTATCTCTATCTACTAATTCTAACTATTATATCTTAACTAACTTTGTCATACACTATGAATCTTATCTTCGTCAGCTCCAGTCTAATCTCCTCCCCTTAACTTAAGAGCCAGTGCAATTTATAGTACTGTCCCATGGCTCCCTCTAGTGGCTAGGCTTAACATAACATTAACTCTTCACATGCTGTACATTTGTATAATGTCACAATGACCTTCGTGGGAGTGCGAGTGGGAGATTGGGTTTCCACCGGCTTTAACACGTGTTTAAAAATCGCCCGTAGTGAAGCTGGACCCGGCCATTTATCTGGCTCCACCCACAATGCTGGCATTGCCCACCCCACCCACCTCCTAGATTTAAATAATGACGATGGCAAGATTCAAAATTGCTGTGGCTCAGCACTCTTGCCTCAAAATCCCAAAGTTCCGGGTTCAAATCCCACTGCAGGATTAGAGTATTAAAAAAAATCAAGACAGGCGCAAGTGAGCTTCACACCGGTTTTCCCACCTCAGGGGGCACTCTGTGCAAAAAACATTAAAAATTCCACCGCTTGACTGTAATAAAAACCCTGAAGTAAATAATAAAGAGACGGGCAGCAGGGTGGCGTAGCGGGTTAGCCCTGCTGCCTCACGGCGCCGAGGTCCCAGGTTCGATCCCGGCTCTGGGTCACTGTCCGTGTGGAGTTTGCACATTCTCCCCGTGTTTGTCCCCACAACCCAAAGATGTGCAGGTGGATTGGCCAGGCTAAATTGCCCCTTAATTGGAAAAAGATGAATTGGGTACTCTAAATTTATTTTAAAAATTTAATAAAGAGACCAGGATCCAGGTTAGCCTGAAATCGCACGCTTGCGTCAAATGCCCCAGGGCCCCAGAAGCGCCAAACTACAAGCAAGGGATCAGTCACCATCCCCAGTAGATGGCGGGAGTGACGCTGAAACTGGCGGAGCCACATTGCGTTCTCCAGTGGCCACCCGCTTCTGTCGCCCGTTCGCCATCCACTCACCCACGTTTGATTGGCGCCTGGTGGAGATGCGCCGGGGCCGAGGAAAGGCTGAGGAAAAGGCTTCCCCCCCGGGAAGACTGGGGTCAACGATTCTGCTCCACAGCAGGGGTGAAGGAAGGGGACCGGGAAAATGCTGAGCAGACAGACTCTGAGTCTAAAACAAACGCCAAAGCAGCATGCCATTTCAAAAATGTCCCGTTTTCCAACACCAGCTGCTTTCAGATGGATGGATTGAGGGACTCCGTCTGTATTCGATGTAGCTCAACAAATGCTAAATATTAGAAGGAAAGATAAACTGAATGATAGGTCATTAATAAAGGAAATCCTTAAGGAAAAACAGGCAGGGTCCAGCAGAAATTGGAGAACTGGATTAACATCTCAGCTACACAGTTGGTCCAGTCTTCAATGAGTGCAGCCATAAATCTGAAACCGGCTTTACTGGACAAGGTTTCAAAAGGCTACCGAGTTAACATGCTGATCGGTGTGAGCTTCATGGAATGGTGGATATGCTCGAGGGACTGAAGGACACACGGCTGTTCCTCTGTGCCTGTAGGGGCAGTCCAGGGGGGCCTCTCAGCTTAATAGGCTCGACAGCCGGTGCGGAGTTTCCAGTCCCTGACCCCCTGGCCAAAGCCCCCCCCCCCCCCCCTGCGGTGTTGCAGAATGACAAAAACAGCGCAGGTTGAATCCCTGTACTGGCTATGGTCATTGTAGGTGGCCCTGCCTCTTCACCTTGCTCCAAGCTTCCTGAATGATGTCCCTCAGGCTACAAGTAGCCAAAATGTCTGTCTCTGGTGGAATGGAATGCCTGCGGCTCCTGTGTTTGATCAAAAACTTTTCCATCAAATGGTTGTGATGTGCAATGTGAACATCTTTGCAATGGAGCTGTTCCGATAATTACAACTCCTTTAATTCGTACCAAATCCTCCCGTGTGCATAATGCTTTGTGGAGTTGATTAAAGGATGTCCAGGAATAATGGATAATGGTTCCTGCTAATTACATTTCACACTGCATTGATAATGTGCTGTGGTTTGTTATCATGGGAATTATAGTCGCAGCCCTAAAACAAGAGTTTCACAAAGGATAGGAATCTCTGGGTGTGATTTACTGGCCACGTCGCGCCGACAGAGAGCATGACGTGGTCAGTAGATGCTGCTTGACGCCTCCCACAGGCTTCCCGACTGCCAAGGAATCTACCCAAGTCCCATGAGGCGGCGCGATCAGAATCTTGCCCACAACGGGTGGGACCAGGCAGCGCACGCTTCAGTGGGTTTTAAGCCTACTTAATTAGGCTTAGGGGGCAGCAGGGTAGCATGGTGGTTAGCATAAATGCTTCACAGCTCCAGGGTCCCAGGTTCGATTCCCGGCTGGGTCACTGTCTGTGTGGAGTCTGCACGTCCTCCCCCTGTGTGCGTGGGTTTCCTCCGGATGCTCCGGTTTCCTCCCACAGTCCAAAGATGTGCGGGTTAGGTGGATTGGCCATGCTAAATTGCCCATAGTGTCCTACAAAAAGTAAGGTTAAGGGGGGGGTTGTTGGGTTACGGGTATAGGGTGGATACGTGGGTTTGAGTAGGGTGATCATGGCTCGGCACAACATTGAGGGCCGAAGGGCCTGTTCTGTGCTGTACTGTTCTATGTCTAATAGTACTTACCCGCGATCTACCGACCTCCCCAGGGAGCCCTCAGTCGGATGCCATTCAGTACTGGTCCACACAAACATGGACCAGTTAGAATGGCACCCACGGGGTCTCCCAGGCCATCGATGGCCTCTGGGTGGTCACGAATAGGGAAGGATGCCCCCCCCCACGGGTCTCCCCTGGAACGCGGGCACCTTGGCACTGCCTGGTTGGCACTGCCACCCTAGGACTGCCAATGTACCAGGGTGCCACTACAAAGCCAACAGGAGCACTCCCAGGGTGCCCAGGTGCCAGGGTGACATTGCCACGGGTCAGGGCCTGATGGGGGCCATGCCCATGTAAGGAGGGTTGAGGGTGGTTATGAAGGGTGGGGGAGGGGGGGGGGGGTGCTCAGCAGTTATGTAACAGTCTCTGAGAAGTTGTTGGGGGTGAAGGGTGGGGGTCTGAAGAGGGGGTCCCTCAGGGACTCCATAGCAGGCTGCTGCACTTGGGGGCGTGGGGTAATCCTCGTGTGTGGGGGATGACATTGCCCTTGGGTGGGGGTGTGGATGACCCTCAGGCTCATCTAGAGATCGGGCACCCTTTCAAAATGGCAGCCCGATCTCTGATGAGCAGGTCTACCTGCTATGTTGTGCCTGAAAGTCAGCGCGCTGCTGCGTAACGTGGCCAGTAGCTGCTGGGAGACTCCGCTCCTGGGATCTGCCCGGCTCGCTGTGCCTCCCGAGATCTAACTTCTGGGTGGCAGGCTGGCAGTGCCAAGCTGACGTTTATTTACTGATGGGGATTTGGCCCAGGAGTGCCACGTGCACGTGAGGTGGGATGTGGGTGGACCGAGAACCCCCTTATAGGTGAGTTGGGGCTTTGACGGAGGTTCGGGGGTCGCGTTGGGGGCTTGAGAGCTATCTCCCTGCACTGAGGGCTCCTGAGTGCAGGGAACTGGACTAAGTGCGGCCCCGCATTCCCCACTGAGGCCCCATATCTAACCGGAGTCACGTTAGAGTTGTGTCTCTCGGCGCTGCGAGCGTTGGGGAACATTGGGGAATAACATGCTCGCTATGGGACTCTGTTCCCATTTGGTTAGATCGGGCCCAGGTGTGGGCTAAATGGGGGAGAAACTCCCCAGTGCCTGAAAAAGTGACTCAGTGTGATTCTATAGCGGTGGCAGAGCTGGTAGGACACTCCCAGTAAAACCCATCACAAATGACACTGAGAAACCTTTCCGTTCGATCACGCCCTCTGTCCATTCACGGCGGCGGAATTCTCCGGTCTCAACGGAGAATCACGGCCACCATACCTGCAGGACATTGAGGCCGGAGAATCATTACGGGACAGAAGGAGACCATTCTGCCCATCGCAGTTACAGAACCAGGATTTCTAGATGGTCTTGAGATGTAGTCAACCACGATCGCACTTCATAGCAGAACAAAGCTCAAGGGTCTGAATGAATCACAATTAACAGAGAGGATAAAGAGCGTGGTTGGGTGCTGAAACGATTATTAAGGAACCAAGATTAAGCTAAAATGAGGTGATAGGAATCCCTATCCCAATCTCACACATTCGAGATCTTGCTTAACATTTATGAAGAACTTTATGGTTAAAGTAACGTGAAGAATACTCGATGGATGGTGATTTTTTTTTCACATTATTCTCTTGACAGCTGATTTTGAGCTAAACTTATCTTCATTATAAATGTCTGCCTGGGAAACCAGTTGGGAATTAATTAAGCAGCTGCAAAGTTCTTCAGAAAGAAGTCAAAAGGATTGAGAAAAATTACCTCCTGCTTAAAAAGCAAACTAATCTCCCAAAGCAGTGCTTCTTTTGAACAGTGTCATGTGGAGCAATGCAGCAATCCAACTTAATTTACCGAGAGCAGAATTGCACAGTGTCCTCTTGTGCGGCAACAGTTTTGGGGCAAATTTTCAAACGCTGCCATCACTCGCCACCGTTTCTAAGCTTTTATTGTGTCCTCTTATTCATAGAATTATAGAATTTACAGTGCAGAAGGAGGCCATTCGGCCCATCGAGTCTGCACCAGCCCTTGGAAAAAGCACCCTACATAAGCCCACACCTCCACCCTAACCCCACGCCTCCATGCTATCCCCGTAACACCATCTAACCTTTTTTGGACACTAAGGGCAATTTAGCATGGCCAATCCACCTAACCTGCACATCTTTGGACTGTGGGAGGAAACCGGAGCACCCGGAGGAAACCCACGCAGACACAGGGAGGATGTGCAGACTCCGCACAGACAGTGACCCAAGCTGGGAATCGAACCTGGGACTCTGGAGCTGTGAAGCAACTGTGCTAACCACTGTGCTACCGTGCTGCTCCTATTGGGATTTCTATGTCTGTCGAATGAAAAGGCTTGCACTTTAGCCCATCCATCCAAATATGTTCCACTCCAGTGTCACACAACAACAACAGGGATTTACCCAACTCCATTAACATTGCAATTGGTCCCGGGCACTTCACAGCAGCTTTATCATTCAGACATTGGTCTGAGAGGTACGGTTTAAAGAGCAACTTAAAGGAGGCAAGAGGGTTGGTAGAGAGGTTGGAGAGATTTAGGGAGGGAATTCCAGAGCTAGCCGGTCACAGGGGTGACCACCGATTATGGATTGATTGCAATCGGGCATGCTCAAGGTCAGAATTGGGGGAGCACAGATATTTCGGAGCATTGTGGGGCCGGAGGGGATCACAGAGGTGGGGTAGCGGGGGGGGGGGGGGGGGGGGGTGAGCAGGGCCGGCCCAAGGTACCGGCAACTCGGGCAGTCGCCCGGGGCGCCATGTGTTAGGGGGCGCCAGAGACTCGGGTCCCGCGCATGCGCAGTTGGGCCGGTGCCAACCAGCGCATGCGCGGTGCCCACCCTCCCCAGGGCGGCCCCCTCCGTCCGCCCCTCCGCCCCCCCCATCCGGCCGCCCCTCCGCCACCCCCCCTCCCCCGCCCCTCCCCCTCCGGCCGCCCCACCGCCCTCTGGGCCCCCCCCCCTCCGGCCGCCCCACGCCCCCCCCCGCCTCGGCCCCCCCCCGTCTCGCCCCCCCCCCGCCTCGGCCCCGCCCCCCCGCTTCGGCCCCCCCCCACCGCCTCGGCCCCCCCCCACCGGCTCGGCCCCGCCCCCCCACCGCCTCGGCCCCGCCCCCCCGAAGGGCGCTGAAGTTCAGCTTGCCGGGGGCGCCAGCAACCCTAGGGCCGGCGCTGGTGATGAGGCATGGGGAGGGATTTGAGTACAAGGGCGAAACAATCAACATCAGGGTGTTGCTGGGAATGGGAGCCAGTGAACAGGGATTGATATGTGAATGTGAGAGTTAGAACACAGACAGCAGCAGTTCAAGTTTATGGGGACGGAGGCCGGCCAGGAGTGTGTTGGTCAAGTCTTGAGGTAATGAAAGCTCTTCAGCTTCCTCCCCACATTCACTGGGTGCAATGAGGGATATAGGGAGGGATTCTCCGACCCATCCCCCCACCCCCCCCCACCGCCGGGTCGGAGAATCACCGGGGGGGGGGGGGGGGGGCGTGAATCCCAACCTGCCAGCCGCCGAATTCTCCGGCACCAGAGATTCGGCGGGATGGGACTCGAGCCGCGCCGGTCGGCGGCTGCCCGCAGCGCCCCCCCCCCCCCCCCGCGATTCTACGGCCCGTGATGGTCCACCGATCCGTGGACGGACCTGTGCCATGGGGGCACTCTTTTCCTACGTGCCGGCCGTGTCATCCTGCGCGATGGCCGCGCACAAGTGAACATCCCCCCCTGCGCATACACGGGGATGACGCGCAGCGCCAAAGGCCTTCCACGCCGGCCGGCGGGGCGCAAACCATTCCGCCGCTGGCCTAGCCCCTGAAGGTGCGGAGGATACCACACCTTTGGGGCGGGCTGACACCAGGGTGGTACACGCCACTCCATCCCGCCGGGACCCCCCCTCCCTGCCGGGTACGGGAGAATCCTGCCCATTGTGTTTAATCGTAACCAAAAATCTGTGTGATTAAACACTTAAAAATCAGTTTGATTCAAGGAGCATTGATGAGGAAAATGTAAGCAGCAGAAAAATGAACAGTAAAAACCTCAACATTTTTTATTCAGCTAAAATCTCAAACACTTTGGGAAGAAATACTAACTGTAACCTGATCAATTTACAGAAAAACTGCAAAATTTCATACCTTTGGAAATAACAATTTTCATTTTCTCTCATGATTGAACATACAGTGCAGAAGGAGGCCATTCGGCCCATCGAATCTGCACCGACCCACTTAAGCCCTCATTTCCACCCTATCCCCATAACCCAATAACCCCTCCTAACCTTTTTGGTCACTAAGGGTAATTTAGCATGGCCAATCCACCTAACCTGCACATCTTTGGTCTGTAGGAGGAAATCGGAGAACCCGGAGGAAACCCACACACACACGGGGAGAATGTGCAGACTCCGCACAGTGACCCAGCGGGGAATCGAACCTGGGACCCTGCTGCTGTGAAGACACAGTGCTGTCCACTTGTGCTACCGTGTTGCCCGTAGGGTCGTAATGAACCAGGGAGCAATGTTTGCGGGCCGAACGTCTGGGTGGTTCCACCGTGCGTGGCCCGGAGGCCGTCACCAGATCCGTTTCGGCTGATTTTGGTGAAGCCTCCACGTCCGTTTCTGGGTCAGGTGAGTCAACATCCCGCATTTCCAACTCGGGGGGGTTCTTCCGACATTGGACGCTGGTCCTCCTGCCCGCACTGACAGCCGCTGTCACTGCTGGCCCTCCGGCCCCCTCGGGGGAACAGGATGTCCCACCTTGCATCGAAGGCTGGGTCAGCATCCCCAAAGCAAGGAGCAGGTCTGCGCGCTTCCATCCTTGTGTGTTGACTGTGAGTGAGTGGTGAGGAAGCGTTTAAAACCAGCGCCCCCTTGTTAGCGGCGGGGCACTGTGGCGCAGAGTCTAGCGAATCAGACGGCGAGACAGCCAGTAATAGCGAGAGGCTCGAGGGGGCTCATTTCCGGCACTGAGTGCCGTTAAATACGGGCTGCGGTCTCGCCAATGTGACCGTCGAGAAACACTTCGACAATGACACCCAAAATGTCACTCAGAAATGTTTCCATCAAATCACCCCCAGGGGGGATGGTTTCTGCTAAAAGACATTCTTTCATCACAGACCCACAAAAAGAAAAATAAGGAAAGCTGAAAAATTTAATTGTATATATGTATGTATATATATATATATATATGCATGTAATCAATCTTAAAGCCTCTTATAAATCGATTACAATTTCATAAAATGCATCAACGGAAAAACAGAGAGCAATTTTTACCTTAACGTCAGTCAGAAAAAAGTAGAGATGGCCAAAATCAGTATTTCACACTTGCAGCTAATTTTGGATTCAAATTTGGAAAAAGGTTTCACTCTCCTGAACATTAGTGACTTGGCAGCACCGGTGAAGCAGAGTAAAGAAACTGCAACAGAAAATACTGGACAATCCCAGCGGGTCTGATGGCATCTATGGAGAGAGAAGGGAGCTAACATTTCGAGACTGGGTAGACTCTCTGACAAAGCTCTCTTTGTAAAGAAACTTCATTCCCTTGTATAAAATCACCATCTTCATGTGTGATAATGATCATGCAGAGCATTAGTATACAGTCTAGCAGTAATTCAAATCTGTTCTTCACATTCAAACACTGATTGAGTCATCAGATGATTTGCATGTTACGCAGCAATGCGGCAATGTGGCGCTTGTAAAAAGTAATCAAATAATTAAGCAACGTTGAATTAGGACCAGTGCACGACACCGAGAAACAGACCCCGCGATGACACAAACTAGAAAGTTTCTAAATTCTCTGACGTTTGAATGCAACACCACTTGTCTGTTCAAGCTGGTCCCTGCTTTACAAAGGTTCACTGTTCCACTTTCTGATTCCTTCGCCCACAGGTTAGGTCTTGAGGTTCACCTGTCAAATCTACTGTACCAGGTGTCAACATCAAAATAAGTCAGATGAAATTAAATGAAAAAAAAAACAAAATGATGTTACAATGGACAAAAGGTTTGACTGTATTTTAGATCGTTTCTGAGACATATTAAAGAGGCAATATCTTCACAGATTATTTCATGAGCACAGCGACATAACTTGGCAGGAGATACATCCCTGATTGACTTTAATGTGATATAATTGGAACTGATATTGATGATGGGCGCAATCTAATGGAAATGTTTCGAAGTGTCATTTGTGGCGGGTTTTGCTGCGTGTTTCCCACCAGCCCTGTCGGCGTGTTTCCCACCGTTATCTAAACACAGTCGGTCACTTTTTCGGGCCCTGGGGAGTTTCAAGCCCAGACATAGAATTATTTTCATCACTGGCCAGACCAGCTCCTCCGAGATCAGGCCACCATTTTGAAAGGCTGCCCCGATCTTTAAGTGGGCTTGAGAGTCCCTCACACTCCCACACCCACAGGTAATACTGCCCCCCCCCCCCCACACACACTTGGGCACTACCCCAACACCCTCCCCCCCCCCCCCAAGTGATGACACTCCACTGTGGGGTCACTGAGGCCCCCCCCCTTTTTCAGGCCTTCCTGCGCCACCTTTTGGACCCTCTGTCCTTCTGGGACCCTCACCTTCACCCACGGTAACCTTCTGGAGACACCATCATACCCGCCCTGCACCCTCCAACCCTTCATAACCCCCTACCTCATTTCTGAGGCATGACTCCCCTCAGGCCTCTGACTATTGGCCGTACCATTGTATCACCCAACTTTTCAGTGCCACCTGGATACCTTGGCAGTACGAAGGTGCCTGCCCGGCATTGCCAAGGTGCCTGCGTTCAAAGGGGAGGGCCAGAGGGGCAGCCAGACCTCTCCCTGTCCACCCAGGGGCCTCCAATGGCTTGGGAGATTTTTTGTCAGGTTTATTTTGATAAATTCATTGACATTTTAAATGAAAAACGGGGAGCAGTTTTAACCCATCCCGCCAATCGCCAAACTGATGGAATTGGGGGAAATATTGGATTTTTACTCCCCGTTGAGATTAAGGAGTAATATTGGATAGGGGTGTAACGTCAACATTCTTGGAATATCGCTTGAAAGACAGGCATTGCTGGTGAAGCTTTTCGCTTTGCACTCATCAGGGCAAACACGAGAGGAGAAAAGGGTGGTGACATGTTAGCAAGTCGACTCTGATTGGCTCAGATGTTGCTATGGAGAAAGCAACAGGAGCTTCAGACAGTAAGCTCCCCAAGCTGCCAGGTAATTTACAAAAAGGTGCAAGGTCCTTCGTTTTGCAGAGAAGGTGACTCTGAGTGTGACTGTATGACATTTCCAGTAATGTTAATGAGCCACTCAATCCCTGTTCCCAATTGGAGAGTTAGGTTAAAATTGTTCTCCATCCCTAATTGCCCTATAACGGAGTGGTTTGCAAGGCCATTTCACAGGGCAGTTAAGAGTCAACCACATTGGTGTGGCTCTGGAGACCCATGTCGGCCAGACCAGACGGCAGATTTCCTTCCTTAAAGGACATTAGTGAAGCAGATGGTTTTTTTGACAATCAATGGTAGTTGGCATGGTCACCATTACTGAGGCTAGCTTTGTATTCCAGATTTCTTAATTTAATTCAAACTCCACCAGCTGCAGTGGATTTGAACCCTAGTCCCCAGAACATTAGCCTGGGTCTCTGGTTTGGTAAAGGTAAAGGCACCATAGTCCCAGGTGACCAGAGGTTGCTTTCCCCTTTGAGGGGGGAGAGCTGACTGGCGGTGATTTAACCTGAGGGTCACCACACCTCGGGCAAGGGACAAGGTTGAGAAAGCGGGGCCTTCATGAATAACCTCAGCCAGTACGGGAATTGAACCCACATTGCTGGCCTCGCTCTGCTTTGAACCAGCTGTCTAGCTAAGTGAGCTAAACCAGTCCCTAATCCTGGGTCTCTGGTTTTACTGGCCCATTGACATTGCCACTACACCGCTGTCTTTCTTCTATTGGGAGGAGGGCAGAGGTCAGTTCACCGCTTGTATTAAAGAGAGATTTTGCAGAGAGCACAAACTGACAGCAATAAACTTAATGCAGTGTACGTCTCAATCTGTTCCCAGACGCTCCAATATCTTTTTGCAATTTGCTCTGCTGGTTGATCTTAATTCCATCCTTAAATTTATTGCAAATGATCCCAATGAAACTTCATTTTAAGGGTGCATTTGGGTCACCTTCCATTTATGACAAGTTGTAGTGCCTGTACTATAGCCTACATACCTTGATATACCATATAACTAATCTTCAATAATAACCTTTGCCCATCCCCGTCATATTGACTATGTTTAATGCTCATTAATCTATATTCAACATAGAATCCCTCCAGTTCTATTCAGCCCATCAAGTCTGCACTGACTCTCTGAAAGAGCACCCGACCCCGTCCTAACCCCATAACCCCACCTACCCTGCGCATCCGTGGACACTAAGAGGCAATTCTGCATGGCCAATCCACCTAACCTGCACATTTTTGGACTGTGGGAGGAAACGAGAGATCCGGAGGAAACCCACGCAGATACAGGGAGAACGTGCAAACTCCACAGTCATCCGAGGCCGGAATTGAACCTGGGGACCTGATGCTGTGAGACAACAGTGCTAACCACTGTGCCTCCATGCCACCCTATACCATAATATACTATAATATTAGTATATATGCCAGTACATTCATGTCTTAATCCTTATAGTAAGAAGTCTTACAACACCAGGTTAAAGTCCAACAGGTTTGATTCAAACACGAGCTTTCGGAGCGCAGCTCCTTCCTCAGGTGAATCCTTATAATCCTTATAAACCACTAATCAACAATACATATTATTTTTCCTCATCAATTGCTTGTAATAAAAATATTTATGCAGGTCAGTAAAAAATTTGTTTTCTGTTATTTAATGGCATGTTCTATACAGTTTGTGGAACTGTAATTGATTCATTTCTAATTACTGATCAGATCTTGCATCTGATTGCTGCATGATTGTCTCAAAATTTACTTTCTGCCCGTGTTTGATTAAAAGCGCTGAGATAAATTTGAACTCAACTCAACACTCATATTATATATCCATCTGACAAGGAAAGTAGTGTATGTGAGACGCCGCAATGCGAGGCTTCAAGTTGGAATCAATAGTAATTTTATTTTTTCAAGTAAAGAATGAATTTGAATTATCAGGAGGCTGCATGTTAATGCTCTGCACATTCATTATTAATTGTGTTATGAATACAAAAGTTTGCAACTGGGGCCCAGGTAGCCGTACTGGGAAGAAGGTGCAAAATGTTCACACCTTTAGACAATGATAAGAACAGTTAAGAGACTGTTAATCTCCACATCTCATAGGGAGGTGCTAGGAATGTCAGGTTTTATAAACGGTTATACTCGAAACTGGCTGTTTAATTCCAAGATAGAATGGATTTGGCAGTGTAGAGGATAGATAAATGGCAAATCTAGCTGGATACATGTGATTCATATGGCCATGGAGATGGACTTTGCGAGGGGAAAAGTCAATTGGAAGCCAATGTAGCCAGCCAAGTTGCTGATTTCCTAAGATATCCTAAAAATCACAGGCATAAGCCAGTCTGCTTCCATCTGAGAGGCAAAGAGCAAGAGATAGAGATAGCCTGTCCTGAATCTGAAGCAGAAACAATGCTGAATTTATTATACACCTCACCCAATGCAGGTAGGAACTTGTACTCGGATTGAAGAGGACAAGATTTGAGAGGATTTAGAGGGGGCTGGAAGATCCACCTAGTTTGGGCTGTAGTGCAAAGGGATGGAATCTCCAGTGTAACTATCACAGCGAAGGCCAGTTTTCGGATTTGAATTCACCTGACTGCAAAAGGAAAGGAAAATAGGCCGGCTGGACCGGAGAATCTCACCAGCGGGAACAGATGGAGAATTCCGTCCGTGATTTCTGAGGTGAACAATGTAGATATCTTGGACAAGTCACAATACCAATGACGAGGTGCTGGTAAAATCTGAGGCCAAATCAACTCCGCTCACCCAGAGCAAGAAGATAACATTTGAATTTTTGGGGCGAGTAAGAAGAAATCGTGACTTAGAATGTCCGATGCTGTTGGGAAAGAACGATGGTAAAAGAGACCAAGGTAGACAAAGAGCCGTCTTTCTCAAGGGCCTGGCAAACTTGATGAACGCACCGTCAACAATGATGGCCCACACCTCTGGAGCAGGAGTAACATGGAGGCCCATGGTGGCCAATCCCTGCTTCAGGCCTGTGGTACCCAAAGATAGAGAGATTTAAGGGGAACCAGGCCAAGCACACGAGGGAGAAGGGAACAGAGGGCGATGGGGTAGATTTCAATGAGGAAAAATGAGAGGAAGTTCATGCGATGTATCAACACCAGCCTGGAGTGGTCAGGCTGAATGGTCTGTTTCTGTTCCATAAATCTTATGGAAATCATACATAAGCCACTATTCCTCTTTCTACCCTTAACGGATTGGATTGGATTGGATTTGTTTTATTGTCACGTGTTCCGAGTAAAAGATATTGTTCTGCGTACAGTTCAGACAGATTGTTCCATACATGACAAAATACATAGGACATACATAAATACACAATGTAAATACAGAGACACAGGCATCGGGTGAAGCGTACAGGAGTATAGCACTAGTCAGTGGAGGAGATGTTTGAAGAGGTCAGATCAGTCCATAAGAGGTCATTCAGGAGTCTGGTAAAATCGGGGAAGAAGCTATTTTTGGATCTGTTAGTGCGCATTCTCAGACTTTTGTATCTTCTGCCCGATGGAAGAAGTTGGAAGGGAGAATACTCCGGATGGGAGGGGTCTTTAATGATGCTGCCCGCTTTCCCCAGGCAGCGGGAGGTATAGACAGAGTCAATGGTTGGGAGGCGGGTTCGCGTGATGGACTGGGCGGTGTTCACAACTCTCTGTAGTTTCTTACTTGTTTATAAGCAATTCATAAATTGTAACTCCAGCTTTACGGACTGTTTCCTGATTCAGAGGGAACGGCTTAGCAATGAGAGTAGATTTAAACAGAAATCCCAGATCGCCCTCTCCGCTCAAATTAAAAACGAATGACAGGTTAGCAACAAGGAAACTGACACACTTTATGGAGAGAAGATTGGTTGCAGCAATGTATTTCCTTCTAAAATCCAAGCAGCATCTGGATTAGTTGCATCCTCATGATTTAATTTGCTCATTACCAATTGATATCCCCCATTTGTGACTGACAGGTTTTACCCATTTTAAACAAACCGTCACTCAGCAGTAACCAAAGGTATTAATTTGCTTCCATTACTATCTTTTGCATGTAAAATTGTCAACTTACAGGAATAATTTGACAACTGAGCATAATACAATATATAATAAGGCAGTCTGTAATAACAATGCAGCATTTTCTCACATACTGTTCCGATTACATCTGATCGGAGCAGTTTGGTCAGCAATGCGAAAACTTCAAAAATAGCTCCAGGCATGCAGTACGGATCTCTTTCCTCCAACGTGCTCTCCTTGTTTTGTTTCAAAATCGAAAAGTATGCTTTGCTAATTAAATCTGACGCGTGGAAAACTTGGCCTAGAATTCTGCCAGAATAGAGAGCCTCTTTGTCATGACAGAACTTCTCAAACATTGGAGGTTCCCCCCGCCCTCCCCCCCCCCCCCCCCCAACTCAATACGGTACTTCCCATTTTCACCGGATGGGAATGTGGGATGTTCCTGTTTCACACCTGTGCAGTTTGCAGATCCAACTGGCCGCTTAAATCACCAGCTGCTTCAACTAAAGTAGGATTTTGGTGGCCCAGGAGTGTGAGACCCAAAGTGTGCAGGATGGACCTGGTAAGAAAAAGTTTGAACCTTGTGGATTTGTTTGGATAGCTGGAGTATACTTTGGAGAGGTATGGCACCACTTTGGGTTTGCTCCTGGGACACCTTTAGGGGAGGTTAGATGCATTTTGGAAGTGTTAAAAATAGGCATTAATGTGCTGATAAAGTGCAGACACTTATTAGCTCTCAAGTTCGTTGGAACTTTCAGCAGACCTTTCAGAATCTACTGTTAAAATTCCCAAACATCTGTCAAAAGGACCTGTCACCAGGAGCTGTCAAGTTGTCAAGGCATTCAAAGATCCTGCCCTTTAAATCTAAGAAACAAAATGCCACCAGTATTTTATAAAGAATCATCGCTTGGCATTTCACTTTGTCTGCTGACATAATCCTGGGGGTTTCCATTACTGGATTTGTGCTGGGTGACTGATTTCATAACCATCCATTATCAGAGTTGGGTGCCCGCCATTTCATAGTTTAACAGCTCAAAGTGATTGTAGACTCTTTGAAGTGGGACTATGAATTCCCATACTTTAATTATAAAGGATTGGGCATTTGAATGAAATGTTTATTGTCCTCAGGCTTTATGTAGTTGGCGGAATATAAATGTAGTAGATAGGTTTTTATGAATGGGTGAGTTCTATTTTCAATATAGTGAGGTCTGCAATATACAGTTAGAAAATGATTTTATGGAACTTTATTTTATCTCACCTCTTCATGGCTCCTGAGGTCTGCCGCTGATGGAAAATGTGTGAGTTGGCATGGTAGATGTAAGGCAAAAGGATGGTAGATGCAGTGCATGGGTTGGCATGAATTGGCATTGGGTTCATGTACGGGATGGGTAGAGGTGCGCCGGTTGGCATGGAGAGTATCAGGATGCCATGGGAGTTATTAGAGGGGTACAGGTTGGCATGGGGGTATAAAGGACCATGGGATGGAGTACAGGACATGAGGTGGCATGTATGGAACACTGGAGTGTGCACGGGAGGTGAGGAGGTATGAGGGATAAGGGCTGGAGGGATGTTTTATGATGGTTTTGTTAATTTTTTTAACACAGTGCCAGAACCTCAATGTGCGCCTTACCCACCCAGTCCACCCTCCTCAGTGCTTCTGGGGTAACCCGCCCCAACCTCTAATCTAGACCCCCCCACCCTACACCCTCCATAATGGAAATCCAACGTCAGGGTAGCTATTTTTTTATTTTTTTTATTTTAAATTTTAGATTACCCAATTATTTTTTCCAATTAAGGGGCAATTTAGCATAGCCAATCCACTCCACACAGACAGTGACCCAGAGCCGGGATCGAACCTGGGACCTCAGCGCCGTGAGGCGGTTGTGCTAACCACTAGGCCGCCGTGCTGCCCTTGGGTAGCCATTTATAACACACTTGTCTCTGCTCGAGTAGCTGGGGTTTAGTTTTATTGTAAAGCAAGTCCATCTGGAATCTGAACAACCAGAACTTAAACCACAGCCTTCATAGACTGTCCATTCACTAATTGGTCACATTGTAGAGGAATATAACATTACAGATAATTGGAAGAGTATGGTAGCAAGATTACACTGTGCATGTACAACAGGTGCAGACCGCACTGTTCAAATGTCATCTGCACATCTGCACAGCAACAATCATCCAATGTGATTGGCGTGGTAACACAGGGATTATGTTGCTAGGCTAATGATGGTGGGGGAATGATGGAGCTCTCACTAGACTAGCATTCCAGAGGTCAGCTGGTGGAATTTAAATTAATTCAATAAAATCAGAAATGCTGAATCATAGAATCCCTACAGTGCAGAAGGAATCCATTTGTCCCATCGAGTCTGCCCCTAACTAACCCTACTCCTCTACCCTATCCCCGTAGCCCCACCTAACCTGCATATCCCTGGACACTAGGGGGCAATTATTTATTAAATTGTGGCCAATCCACCTAACCTGTACATCTTTGGACCATGGGAGGAAACCAGAGCACCGGGAGGAAACCCACGCAGACAAGGGGAGATGGAGCAAACTCCACACAGACAGTCACCCAGGGCCGGAATTGAACCCGGGTCCCTGGCATCATGAGGCAGCAGTGCTAACCACCGTGCCACGCAAGACCATCATCAGGGCTGATGGCCAAATAACTAATCTGGTTCAAACTTAGACAGTGGCCAGGGAGAGGGAATGGGCTCATTGGCACGGGAGCAGAGTTCCCGGTGGGAACCAAGGACGAGGCTTCAGTCTTCCAAACGTTGAGTTATGGGATGTTAGTTGTACGGAGAATATGCAGAGGGCCAGCCTTGTCAATGAAAGAAGGTCTGAATTGGGGGGGGGGTTGTGGAAAATAATAAAATAATGATCTGGAGACATGGGGCGGAATTTTCCTAAAATACAGCAAAGTTTCAGGTCGGCACAGACACGATGGGCCGAAGGGCATCTTTCTCTGCTGCAAAACTCTAAGATTATTTCTCCCCAGAAACACAGCCAGGTATTCACTTCAGAAACACTTTTCAAAAGATAAAAGCAGGGGGTGTGTGTTGCGCTGTCATTCTGGCAAGGTGGGTGGGACCTGCTAGAGTCGGCAAACCTGCCTCCACAGAGACCTGGGCGCCAACTCAAAGTCAAAGTAAAGGCCCCCCCCCCCCCCCCCCCCCCCCACCACCACCATGGACATCGAGAGTTGGCAGTGCCAGGGTTCTGCGCCAGGGCACTAACAGGCCATGTCCCTCACCGCCCAGGGGCTATACTCACCTCCGAACCCCCAGTGTGGTCACCACGTCCGGTTTCCGTTTTTGGAAATCAGGATTGGTTCCCACCGGCAGTCCGGCAACTCCGGAAGCAACATCGTTAAGCAATTGAAGAATTTTTTAATTTAGTCAATTTCATGGTGATCAGGTTGACGCCCCTGATTACATCACCAGCAGAGGATGGTCAAGGTCTCAAACTGATCACATCACGGCCCTCTCGCGAGAGTTAGCAACCATAACTGGATTTGTGCCCGCTGCAAACGAGGCCAGAAATTGGCGGCCAAGAGTTGAAATCCCACCTTAGCCCCTGTGGCATTTAAGCTCAATGAAATAAACTGGATTTGATAAAGCTAGCGTTCGCAATGGTGACCTGTGACATACTGGATTGCTGCTCAAAAAACCGTCCATCTGGTTCAGTAATGTCCTTTAGGGAGAAGAAATCTGCTGCCCTGACCTGGTCCAGTGGATATGTGACTCCAGGCCCACGGCAATGCAATTGCCTTGTAACTGCCCTGTGACAAGGCCTAACATCCCACTCAGTTGTACCGATTAGGGATGGGCAACAAACCTTGGCATTGCCAGTGAAGCCCATATCCTGTGAATTCATTTTAAAATCTGAACACCCTTGGGACACTTTCTGGTTCCCTGTTCTCTGCTCGAAGGGCCCACTTTTATTACTTTTTTCATGAAATGCTCTCTTCAAATTGTAAACATTTTCATCGGGGAGAATTTCATTGTGTGACTGGGAATAAGAAATGGTAAGTTATTGAAGAATTCAAAGCCAGTGAGCTGAAAGGTATAGACCGGGTGCATTATCAATTGCGATAGGAATTGAATATTTAGTGTGCAGCCTCCTAAGTCCCACCTTGGACAGACTTGTGTCGGTGTAGAGATGCCTGGTGTCAGGCAAGCGGCCACTCGGAAGCGATGTCTGTAGAAACGTTTGGCTTTATTCTCCTGACGACACACTACTCCAGGCGGGGGAGACTCCCAAAGGGTCTCCCCTGCCTGGCCCACACCCGGGCTGGGGTATTTATATCCCAGCAGTCCTAGGATAAGGTGGGCTGGGGAGATGGGGGGGCGCGGGTAGCCTCCCCCACTCACCTGGGTAGACGTATTCAGGTGAGGCCACAGGGAATCTGATGTTGCAGATCCTTGGGACTCCCGTAAGGTTATAACACCTCTTTTGTGTGATCAGTTGAAATGAAACGAAAATCGCTTATTGTCACGAGTAGGCTTCAAATGAAGTTACTGTGAAAACCCCCTAGTCGCCACATTCCGGCGCCTGTTCGGGGAGGCTGGTTTGGGAATTGAACCCACGCTACTGGCCTGCCTGGGTCTGCTTTAAAGGCCAGCTATTTAGCCCAATGTGCTAAACCAGCCCCTTTCCGTGGTAATCATGAGGAATGTGAGTAATATGAGGTAGTATTTATTAGTACGTAGTAACCGAGGTGCCAGCCAATGGCAAATCACCACATGATGGGTAATCCAACGGCAGAAAATATCGGACAATCTCAGCGAGTCTGACAGCCTCTGTGGAGAGAGAAGGTAACGTTTCGAGGTTGGGGGACTCTTTGTCAAATTCAAGTATCAATTGGTAATCCAATGGGTTGATTGCTGACAGAAAGGAATCGAAGTGTCTTGTCTGACCTAAGCAGGAGTTGGTCTGTTACCTGCACGGAAGAGCGATTTGGATGCCATTAACAGGCAGGTAAGCTGGAAGTGAGAGCTGGAAATAGTGACTACAATGCCGCTTTCTTTGATCCACCCTCCGTTTTGACGCCATTATCCTGACGGAGTTTGGGATTGGGGGGGCTTAGCGTGTGATTTTAAAGTTGCCAGCAGCACAAAACGGGCTTCCATCGATTCGGGAGCTGATCTGTCGCTGCAACCAGTCTCTTTCATTGAAGTTTCAATAGAACAATAGTTCAAACTCTCATTGGAGACTCATCTCCTGGTTTCGCTCTCACTTTCATTAGTTTGAAATGAAAAATCAAGGCAATATTTTCTAAGTCAATGGAAATGAAAATGAGCGTGGTGAATATAACAGACTACAGATTCACTTAAATCTTGTCGTGCTCCAGTGACTGTGACTGCTGGGATAATAGAGAATGAACTGTAAAGTGATACTAAAAAAATAATAGAAATACAAAATTGTGGTCGAATAAGACAACCTGTCGATGGTTTTTTAAAGGGGAGCTCAGCCAAATCTGCCGTCTTTAACAGTTCTCCTTCTCCATCAAGAGAAAGAACATTTCAAACCTGTGGAACTTCAAGATTATTTTGTTGTCATTCAAAATGCCAGTGGTCAAAGACACTCTATTGCTTACTCTTAGAGTTTCTGCTTCCTATTTTGTCTTCATTATTAGCACAGGTTTGATTATTTTACTTGCAGTGTCACAGAATTGTTACAGTGCAGTAGGAGGCTATTCAGCCCTTCGTGTTTGCACTAGCTCTGTGAATGGGCAATGTACCTCATACCATTCTCCTGCCGTCTCGCCATAACTCCGAACATTCTTCCTTTGCAGATAATAACATAATTTCCTCTTGAATGCCTCCAATGAACCTGCCTCCACCACACTGTCAGGCAGAACATTCCAGGCTCCAACCACTTGTGTGAAGATATTTCTCCTCATGTTGCCACTGTTTATTTTGCGAGATACATTACCTCGATGGCCTCTCGTTCTCCACACTTCCACCAGGGGGACAGTTTCTCCCTATTTACTTTGTTTAGACCCCTCATTATTTTGATATACCTACATCAATCATCAGCCAATCATCTCAGCTCCAGGTCATCACTTCAGGTGTCCGAGGCCCAACCATCTTAAGCTGCTTCAATAATGACCTTCCCTCCATCATAAGGTCAGAAGTGGGGTTGTTTGCGGATGACTGCACAATGTTCAGCACCATTTGTGACTCCTCAGATACTGAAGCAGCCCATGGCCAAATGCAGGCAAATAACATTCACGCCAAACAAGTGCCAAGCGGTGACCATCTCCAACAGGAGAGGTTCTAACCACTGCACCTTGACATTCAATGGCATAACCATCACTGGATCCCCTGCTAACAACATCCTGGGGGTTACCATTGATCAGAACCTGAACTGGACTAGCCACATTAATATTGTGGCCGCCAGCGCAAGTCAAAGGCTAGCAAACCTACGGCGAATAACTCACTTCCTGACTCCCCAAAGCCTGTCCACCATCTACAAGACACAAGTCAGGACTGTGATGGAATACTCCCCACTTGCCTGGATGAGTGCGGCTCCAACAACACCCAAGAAGCTCAACACCATCCAGGACAATGTCGTCAGCTTGATTGGTACCCCATCCACAAACATTCACTCCCTCTACGCAGACGCATGGTGGGGGCTGTGTGTAATATCTACAAGATGAACTGCAGGAACTCACCAATGTTTCTTAGATGGCACCTTCCAAACCCACAAGCACTAACATCCAGAAACACAAGGGCAGCAGATACCTGGGAACCCCACCACCTGGAGGTTCCATTCCAAGTTACTTACAAGCTTGACTTGGTAATATATTGCCGTTCCTTCACTGTCGCTGGGTCAAAACCTTGGAACCCTCTCCCTAACAGCATTGTGCATGTACCTACGCCTCAGGAATTGCAGTGATTCAAGAAGGAAGCTCACCAGCACCTTCTCAAGGGCAAATAGGGGTGGCAACAAATGCTGGTTTAGCTAGTGATACCCATATCGCATAAATGAATAAACTCTCCTCTCAACCTTTTCTTCTTCAAGGAAAGTAGTCCCAAATTCTCCAATCCATTGAAGTTCCTCATCCCAGAGCCGTCCTCATGGCTCTTTTCTTTTTCTTCTTTTATTTATTTTTTAATTTTCCCAATTAAGGGGCAATTAGTGTGGCCAATCCAGCTAAAATGTACATCTTTGGGTTGTGGGGGTGAGACCCACGCAGACACGAAGAGAATATGCAAACTCCACACGGACAGTGACCCAGGGCCAGGATTCGAACCCGGGTCCTCAACTTCGTGCTGCCCGTGACTCTTTTCTCTCTCTAATGCCTTCTCATCTTTCCTAATGGGTGCTGCCCAAACTGGATGCATAACTTCAGTTGAGGTTCAACCAGCACCTTGTTAACTTTTCGGTATACTGTGAACTGTAGATAAATATATAGAGAGAGAGATATACACAAGTAGGCTAATCTGCATATAAGCAAGAATTTATCGCAGTTAAGAATTGAGAAAACTGAAACCATCAGCTTTGGCATTTACCACAAACCCTGCACTGATTGCATCTTCCTTCTCGAACACTGCCTTGGGTAAAACTAGACTGTTTGGGACCTTAACATCCTGTTCCATCCAGAGCTGAGCTTCCAATCATACACCAGTTACATCACAAAGATTACCTACTTTCGCCTTCGTAAGATTGTTCTCTAACAGCCCTGCTTCAGCCCGTCAGCTTTGAGATCCTCAATCACACCTGTGCCACCTCCAGACACAACTTTTCCAATACTCCCTTCATCAGCCCACTATCCATCGTCACCCTCTATAAACTTCACTTCACTTCACTCAAAGCTCTCCAGTGCATACCCTTTTCCACACCAGACCTGGCTCATTCATCATTCCTGCCCACTCTAAGCTAAATTAGTTCCAAAATCTCTGACTTAAAAATTTTCATCTCCGTGTTTAAATTCTTCATGGCCTCGCCCTTCTGAATTCACTATAACTCCAGGCCAATAGAACCTTCCAGAACGGTCTGTTCTGCTGACCTTGACCTCTCCTCATTCAAGGCCTTCACTAAAATGTCCTTTCTTTGACTACGTTTTTAGTCGCTCCTTCTCTTCCTTTGACACAGCCCCAATGTATTGTAACTTATGAGGAGACGGTGGTCTAGTGGTTATCATGTCACTAAACCAGTAACATGACCCAGGCAAGCGCTCTGGGGCTATGGGTTTGCGTTCCACCAAGGCAGCTGATGGAATTATTTCTAAGGCGATGAAGGAGTCCACACCGAGTGATCCAAAGAAACTTAGTTTATTTACAATGACTATTATACTCATCACACGTTAGGTCCCAACTGGATCTGCCTTGCCTGTGTCTAACTAGCTGGCTTTATATATCATACAGCTAGATATTGTTTCGAGGTTCCCCCCCCCCCCCCTAACGGGGGAGCTCATATTCTGTAAGGTTCGCGAAGAAGTTAATTGTTCCCATCCCGTGAGATACTTGTGGGTTATAACGGAATTTGAATCCAATGAATAAACCTGGAATATAAAGCTTGTCTCGAATGTGAAGCTACCATCCACCCTCCTAAAAACCCACCTGGGTCACTAATATCAACCAGTCTGACTTACATGTGACTCCAGACCCACAGCAATGTGCTTGATGCTTAACTGCCCCTCAAAAAAAGCCTAGACAGCCGCCACCCAGTTCACGGGGCAATTAGGAACGGGGAACGGCGATGTTGGTAACACCCACATCTCATGAAAGGATAAAGAATTGTGAGACACCTGGAACGTGTCCCCACATAAAGACCAGTTTATAACTGAGACTTTACATTTTTTTTTAAACCATTGAAATATGCTGCAGCATAAACATAAATCTTTTCATTTCCATGAGTCAGCGTGCTTTGAAAAATATTCTAGAAATAAAGGAAGCTTAAAATAGCTGACCTGGCAAAAGATTTTCAAAACAGAGGAAGGAATGTGCTTTGAATGGAAAAATGTTCCCATTTACCCCACAGAGAAACAGGGAAATACATGATTTATTTGCAATATTCCTCAAGGGCCCGGAGATATCCCACATTTGTTTTAAAGTTGGAAAGCAGAATTGCTTTAATTGCTGCTCTGTCGATGGATTTATTCTGGGGGTCGCTGGAGAGTTCAGCATTAGTTGCCCATTCTTAATTGCCCTCGAGAAGGTGGTGGTGAGCTGCCTTCTTGAACCACTGCAGTCACTGAGGTGTAGGTACATCCACAGTGTTGTTATGGAGAAAGCTCCAGGATTTTGACCCAGCGACAGTGAAGGAACGGCGATGTATCTCAAGTCAAGATGGTGTGTAGTGTTCCTGCATGTGGCCGTTGCCCTTATCGCTCTAGGTGGCGGATGTCATGGGCTCAGAAGGTGCTGTCGATGGAGCCTTGGTGAGTTGATGCAGCGAATCTTGTAGACCAGGGGTGGGCAAACAATGGCCCGCGGGCCGCATGCGGCCCGCCAAAGGTCTTTATGCGGCCCACCAAGTCATTCAAAAAAAAAAAAAAATTTTAAATTTTTTTTTAATTTTAATTTTTTTTTAAGGTTAATGGCGAGGGCTGTTGGGTTACTTACTGGTATAGGGTGGATATGTTGACTTGAGCAGGGTGATCATTGCTCAGCACAACGTTGAGGGCCGAAGGGCCTGTTCTGTGCTGTACTGTTCTATGTTCTATATGAGGCGCCCAGAATCATAACCGGGTGAAGTAATTATTTTACTTAATATACTATGCGGCCCTTTAAAATTTTGAATTTCTGAATGTGGCCCTTGCACGGAAAAGTTTGCCCACCCCTGTTGTAGACGGTTCACACGGCTGCTGCTGTGTGTCGGTGCTGAAGTAAGTGAAGGATGCAGGTGATGGATGGGGTGCCAATCAAATGGGTTGTTTTATCCTGGATGGTGTTGAAATTCCTGAGTGTTGTTGGAAGTTAAACGTGCAGGTTTTTAAGTGGGTAAGTTCTCAATTACCATGGGGGCGGCAGTGACTGAAATCAGCACATTTCCCTGGCTACTGTTCCCAAAACTCCCACACGTTGGAAAAATGTTAATATTGGCTGGGAATCAAACACAGGGAGAAGGGTATTCCAGAGCAAGTAGATAATCATTCCTCCCACTGCCTCGGGCAGCAAGGAATTTGAATTTTTCAAATCATTTTATCCCTGTTTGCTGTTGTCCTGTCCTTTAAATATATTACATGGACTCTGCTATTCACTGTGTTTTCCATTCAGCATTTGCTGATATTCAGCATTTGCTAATAATCTCCAACATTTCAAAGGGAAGCCGCACTTTCTCATGCAATTTGTTTTAGCTGGCTAGATTTGCATTTCTTACCAAGTGTCAACACCCTGCAAGCTTGGTGTCATGTGAGAGTACCTTTAAGAAATGGGTGTTTAAGAAATGTACCTTTAAGAAATGGATGTTTATCAGTGATGTCAGAGTGTGGGTGGAGCTGGGTTGTCTGTCAGCTTTTTACTTTCGTTTTAGGATGTTTACTGCAGGGTGTGTTTGAGTTTCGTTTTCAGAGCTGGATAGCTGCAGTCACAGCCAGAAGGTGTATGAGTCTCTCTCTCTGAAATCTAAAGACTGTAAATCGATCCTTTGATGATTTAAAACTATTAACTGCTCTCAGTAGTGACTTTAACCTGATGTGCTTCTGTTAAAAGTTCTTTTTTTTAAGTCTTATGGATGTTAAAAGGACAGCTTAAGGATTACTTAGTGTTGTATCCTTCAGGGATTATATTTGAACTGATGGTTGCTAAGATGTTCATTGTATGTTTTAAAAAGGTTAACTTGAGTTCATAGAATAAACATTGTTTTGCTTTTAAAAAATACTTTTCCATTTCTGCTGTACCACACCTATAGAGTGGGTCGTGTGCTCCCCACACCACAATCTATTAAAGGTTGTGGGTCAGTGGACAGAACGGTGGCACAGTGGGTTAGCCCTCTGCTCACGGCGCCGAGGTCCCAGGTTCGATCCCGGCTCTGGGTCACTGTCCGTGTGGAGTTTGCAAATTCTCCCCGTGTTTGCGTGGGTTTCGCCCCCACAACCCACAAATGTGCAGGGTAGGTGGATTGGCCACGCTAAATTGCCCCTTAATTGGAAAAAAATAATTGGGTACTCTAAATTTATAAAAATAAAAAATTAATTAAAAAATTAAAAAGTAAAAAAAAAGTTGTGGGTCAGGTGAACTCCATGTTACACTTTGGGGTTCTCTAAACCCTGGCCCATAACACTTGGTAACGATGTGATCAGGTCACAAAGTTATGATTTTGCCTCCTGGAGATAGGCAGCACCACAACTTGTATTCCCGAAGAAGAAAAGGTAAGCGACGGAATACAGCACAATCTGCTTCATCTGCACTCCCCACGGCTCTCTAAGGAGCCTCGGTGAGTTGCTGCACTGCACCTTCCAGATGGCACACACAGCCACTAATGTGTGTCAGTGGTGGGGGGGGGGGGGGGGGGGGAGTGAATGTTTGTGGAAGGGTTGCCAATCAAGCGGGGCTGCTTTTTCCTGGATGATGTTGGGCTTCCTGAGTGTTGTTGGAGCTGAACTCATCCAGGCAAGTGGGGAGTATTCCATCACACTCCTGACTTGTGCTTTGTTGATGGTGGACAAGCTTTGGAGAGTCGGGTACACAGTGCAGAATTACCAGCCTCAGAAATGCTCTCGTAGCCATTGTCTGTTTCTGGCTGGTTCTGCACAGTTTCTGGTCAATGGTAACCGCCCCGGGGTTTTGGGGCGGCACGGTGGCACAGTGGTTAGCACTGCTGCTTCACAGCGCCAGGTGCCCAGGTTCAATTCCAGCCTTGGGCGACTGTGAGGAGCTTGTGTGGGTTCCTGCAATTGCTCCCACAGTCCAAAGATATGCAAGTTGGGTGGATTGGCTAAATTGATCCTTAGTATCCAGTGATGTGCAGGTTAAGTGAGGTCATGGGGATAGGGCGGGGCAGTGCACCTAGTTAGGGTGTACTTTCAGAGGGTCGGTGCAGACTCGATGGGCTGAATGGTCTCCTTGTGCAATGTAGGAATTGTATGATTCTATGATAAGAGGCGGATTCAGCAATGGTAATGATGTCATTAAATGTCAAGGTAAGATGGTTAGATTCTCTTTGTTGAAGGAGAGGTTTACATCAACAATACTTTGCTGAATTTGTTATTGGCCATAACTATATTCTGGGTGGTAAGATGTAAAGCAGGAGCGAGAGGAGCTTTGGAGAAGCACTGGCAGATGATTGGATATAAGCCACCAATCCATTCTCTTGGCCACAGTGATGTGTGAGATTGGAATGTCCGGAAGGGTGAAGAGAAGACCTTACCTTAGATACAGAGAGGTGCATCCTCAATCAATATACTTTTAAAAAATATTCTTCAAGAGAGATTTGGGAAACCTCAATGGAGACGGTCCTTTCACATCTGAAGTCTTGCCAAGATTGATGTAATGATTAGTTACAAGGCACACTATCCAATAATTTGTTCCATACTTCTGATTCTGAAAGGTCATAGAGTTGGGGTGTTGTGGGAAATATAAACGACAGCCTGGTGCAGGGCACGATGTCCTTAAAATTGTCCGTGTGCTTCTATAATAAGAGAATTTCGCTCGGGGTATGGCTCATGCTAATGTGGATCTGTGCACACTTGAGACCAAGAGGAAAAACATATTTAATTTTCCAGCAGTAAATAAACTTCAGCTTCCTACGTAGTTAGACAATATGCAATAGAAACAAGAGTAGGCCATTCGGCCCCTCGATCCTGTGCCATCATTCAATTCAGACACGTCGCAGACGCGATGGGCCAAAAGCGTCACCTCCCGCCACCGTGAAATACGTGGTAGGGAGGCCGCAGAATTCCGTCCATATCTCTCTTGATAAATCCAGAATATGATGACAGACTGGGGGACTAGTGGATCTATAGACACTGAATGGAATATTTCAATGGCTTTGCCTGAAGAAATCTTAACTTGACTTCTGCTGTCATCTCCTGATAACATGTGTGGGATTCTTAGGGGGCGATTCTCCGCTTCGCAGACCAAGAGCCCGTGCCATTGTGAACGCCGTCACGTTTCACGACAGCGCGAACAGGGCCCGGGCCCGACCTACAGGGGGACAGCACGGCGCTGGAGCGGTTCACACCACTCCAGCGTCCCTAGGCGGCGCCAAATGGCAGCTCAATCCTGCGCATGCGCAGCTGGGCCGCGCCATTCTGCGCATGCGCGGGGAATTTCTTACGCGCACCGGCCCCGTCGCAATATGGCGTGGGTGTTCAGGCGCCAGCCACGGTGGAATGTAGACCCGGAGGGGAAAGGCCAGCCCGCCGATCGGTCCCGATCACGGGCCAGACGCCTTTGGAGGCCCACCCCCCTGGTGAAGGAGCCCCCCCCCCCACAGGCTGCTCCCCATGCGTTCCCGCAGAGTTACCGCCGGCAGCGACCAGGGGTGGATGGCGTTGGCGGGACCCTGTCGTGCCGGAGCGGCTGCTCGGCCCATCCGGGCTGGAGAATCGCTGCTCGCCGTTTGCGGCGATTCTCCGAGTGGCCCGGCGCGATTCGCTCGACGTGGTTTTGGGGGGGTGGGAGAATCGCGGGCGGGGGTCAGGGTGGCATGACGCGATTTGCGCGGCGCCCCAGAAATTCTCCCACCCGGCGGTGGGGGTGGGGAGAATACCGTTCTTAATTCCTTGTTATTCTATTATCGACACAGCGGAAACCTACCGGTCGAAAAACTATTTGGCTCAAGTGTGCTTGAGTTTAGAGAGAGAGACATCATCCTCTTGTGTCGCTACTTTGCGTTCCAGCAAGTGACACTTACACGAGTGAGGTAGATGGTGGCACTTTCTACCTGTCTGAAGCTGGTGGCTTGAGTGCAGACTGTTCACCAAACTGCACTAAGGTTCCACTTTTTCAGGCCGACTAATTTCAAACATGTCACAAATTGCTAATAATTTTTCTATCGCTTTCATCTTTTGAACAAATCAAAAGGTTTTATCATCTGTTTGATTGTTGTGGAAGCAAGGAAGGGGGAGAGGAAAGGGGGAAAAAAGGCAGGGAGAAAAAGAATGAAAGAAAGAGCCATCAGGGCATTGGTTCCTCATCTTCCCAGTCGGATGAGGAAGTCAACCTGGAGACTAACCACTTAAATCTGATGTTAATGGCTCACCACTTCCAAGAGTTCTCACTTTTCAAATGCAAAGAAGAACTTTGCTTTGAAAAGGGGGCCTTAAGGAGTCACCAGCCAGTATTGTCTGAATGAAGGACCAGTAAAGGGGCTGCCACTTCAGGCCTTACACACGCTCGCTTTAAATCTCTACACGCCAGGAAGGAGGAATCGGAGACGCACAGATTGCTGTTTGAATCTTGCTGTACTCAAATCTGGGAGTGTTCAAAGACTGACACTGCATGATAAAAGCAGATGCTGTGCTAGTTCCTCCACCACTGACATCTCTCACCTTGAGGTGCATGAATAAAACATACACCAATGGCCGAGAGGCCATTCAAGATGTGACTGGTGCACACTCTCACATTTCCACAGAGATGCCGAAGAGCGGCGAGAGAGACAGCATTAATTCAAAACTGGAAGACATCGATATCGGATCGTCACCGGGAATTCAAACTGGGAATTCAGGAAAAGCCGCTACTCCCGGGGGGGGCGGTAAGAAACTGGAATTGGCTGCCACAGAGAGCGGCTGAGGTGAGTAGTATGGATTAATTTAAGGAGAAGCTCAATAGGCACACGAGGGAGAAGAAGGCAGAGGGCAATGGTGAAAGAGTTCGATGAGGCCTTTTGTAGGCCTTGGGCTGCAGTCTGAAAGGACGGCGTGCCTTTATGTCGACCACGGGAGCCAGCAGGGCACACACGAGGATGTGTGCTTGACAATGCTGTGCTTCTTGAACGAAATGTTGTCAAGCTGCATTGCCAGGAGCAACGATAGAATCATACCGTACAGAAGAGGCCCTTTGGCCCAGCAAGCCTGCACTGACAAAAACAAAACTAATCTAATTTACACTAATCCCATTTCCCAGCACTTGGCCCACAGCCTTGAATGTTGACATTTCAAGTGCTCATCCACTTTTCAAAGATTGTGAGGTTTCCTGCCTCAACCACCCTCTCCAGCAGGTCATTCCAGATTCCCACCGTCCTCGGGGTAATTCTTTTTCCCTCAAATCTCCTGCCTTTCACCATAAAATGATGCCCCCTTGGTATTGACCCTTCAACTAAAAGGATCAGCTGCTTTCTATCCACCCTGTCCACGCTCCTCATAATCTTATACATCTCAATCAGGTCCCTGTCCACGGTCCTCATAATCTTATACATCTCAATCAGGTCCCTGTCCACGTTCCTCATAATCTTATACATCTCAATCAGGTCCCTGTCCACGCTCCTCATAATCTTATACATCTCAATCAGGTCCCCTCCTCGCCTTCTCTACTCCAGCAAAAACAACCCAAGCTTATCCAGCCTCTCTTCATAACTAAAATGCTCCATCCCAGGTAACATCTTGGTGAATCTCCTCTGAACCCCCTTTAGTGCAATCACATCCTTCAATATCATGCGGGGACCAGAACTGAACACAGTTCTCCAGCTGTGGCCTAACCAAAGTCAAGTCCTGTACAGCTCCAACATAACCACTCTGCTCTTATAATCCATGCCACGACTAATAAAGGCTAGTGTCCCACACGCCTTCTTAACTACCCAAAAACTACACTCCCACTCGAACAACACTCAAGAAGCTGAGTGACCATGGCGGAACGCAAACTGAGCATCGGTGGGCAGGTTATTGCTAAGCAAGTGCCGCTTGATAGCACTGTGGATGTCCAGGACAAAGCAGTCTATTTGATCGGCATCCAGTCTACAGATATTCACTCCCTCCAACACTGACACACAGTAACAGCTGGGTGTCCCATCTACAAGATGCACTGCAGGAACTCACCAAAGCTCCTTAGACAGCACCTTCCAAACCCACGACCACTACCATCTAGAAGGACAAGGACAGCAGAGACATGTGAACACCACCAACAGGAAATTTCCCTCCAAATCATTCACCATCCGGACTTGGAAATATATCGGCCGTTTCTTCACTGTCGCACTGGTTTAAAATCCTGGAACTCCCACCCGAACAGCACTGTGGATGTACCTACACCACATGGACTACAGCGGTTCAAGAAGGCAGCTCACCATCACCTTCTCAAGGGCAATTCAGGATGGGCAATGAATGCTGGCCTAGCCAACAAAGTCCACATCCCGTGAATGAATTTTAAAAACCTAATCCTTCCAACACACACCAATGGCAGGCAGTAAGAGCAGGAAGGATTCCTGGTCAGACATGTGATGGAGTCTCCATCATCACTCGCCATGACTCCAGGCTGCAACATGTAAAAGTGTATGTCGCCACAGCAACCCAGACCACCAGGGTGAAGTATAACGCACCACCGCTACACTCCATAAGACCATAAGACATAGGAGCAGAATTAGGCCATTCGGCCCATCGAGGCTGCTCCGCCATTCAATCATGGCTGATATTTTCTCATCCCCGTTCTCCTGCCTTTTCCCCATAACCCCTGATCCCTTTATTAATCAAGAACCTATCCATCTCTGTCTTAAAGACACTCAGTGATTTGGCTACAACAGCCTTCTGCGGCAAAGAGTTTCACAGATTCACCACCCTCTGGCTGAAGAAATTCCTCCTCATCTCTGTTTTAAAGAATCGTCCCTTTAGTCTGAGATTGTGTCCTCTGCTTCTAGTTTTTTCCGACAAGTGGAAACATCCTCTCCACGTTCACTCTATCCAGGCCTCGCAGTATCTTGTAAGTTTCAATAAGGTCCCCCCTCATCCTTCTTAACTCCGAGTACAGACCCAGAGTCCTCAACCGTTCCTCATACGACAAGCTCTTCATTCTGGGGATCATTCGTGTGAACCTCCTCTGGACCCTTTCCAAGGCCAGCACGTCCTTCCTTAGATACGGGGCCCAAAACTGCTCACAACACTCCAAATGGGGTCTGACCAGAGCCTTATACAGCCTCAGGAGTACATCCCTGGTCTTGTATTCTAGCCCTCTCGACATGGACTCCAAACTGAATGAGGAATGCACGTCCCATGGCCAGGGTGAGCAGGGGGCACCCAATGCCGGTCTCAGTGAATGGTCAGGTAATTTTGATTTGCGGGCAGTCAAGACTGAATCTGATCCCTTCGTCCAACACCAAAGTGAGGTGCATCATGGTTTCACGTTGATGAAGACGCCAATCCCTGACATGAAGAAACTCCGGCACTTTCAAGCTGGGAGCAGAGTCAGTACATCCATATCAGCGGATTAGAGAGTGAGGGACCTATACAATCAGAGCACCATAAAAAGCAAAGTTAAATGAGAGTGTGGGGGGAAATGAGGTCAGACCCACAGTGATTTACTTCAAATATCAAAATTTGTCAGATTAATCATGGATAACTCAAGCTACGCTGTAATGAGTGCATCGGGGACTCTTTCCTTTCAATCCATCAAAATAAGACATACTTTCTGCAGTGTCAAAAATAATAGACAGAAAAGAAACAATCTATTCCTTACTCGGGAGGAAACATTGCAGAAAAATACCTGGTTGACTAAGAGGAGGAAATAAATGTGTTTGCCTCCAACGAGGTGAGATTTGTGTGTTAGCACTGATGCGTCACGGCTCCAGGGTCCCAGGTTCGATTCCCCGCTCGGTCATTGTCTGTGCGGAGTCTGCACGTTCTCCTCGTGTCTGCGTGGGTTTCCTCCGGGTGCTCCGGTTTCCTCCCACAGTCCAAAGACGTGCAGATTAGGTGGATTGGCCATGATAAATTGCCCTTAGGTAAGGTGGGGTTGCTGGGTTACGGGGATAGGGTGGAGGTGTGGCCTTGGGTTGGGTGCTCTCTCCAAGAGCCGGTGCAGACTTGATGTAAGTTCCATGATTCTATGATTTGCAGAGGCGGGGGATTGGAATCTTTTACTGTTTTAGAACTGGTGGGGAAACGATTTACTCTGTTGGGGGGAATCCAGAACAATGGAACGTGATCTTACAATCAGAGTTTGGCCATTTGGGTGTATAATCAAGGTGCACCTTTTCCCAGACAGTGGGTGATGGAAATCCGGAACTTTCATACAGGTAGGTGGTTAATTAGCCATTGTGAACAACGGGCAAGAGGTGTCTCTCTCCTCATTAGAGAAAGATACAGCTGGTTACGTAGCTTGAGCGACACCATCCCTGCATCAAACATGGGGCGAGTGTGAGGAGGCAGGTCCATCATCATCTTGAGTGGAAATTGAACCCAGATCATTCTGATCCACATGCTAGCCATCTATACCATGCTAGCCATCTATACCATGCTGGCCATCTATACCATGCTGGCCATCTATACCATGCTGGCCATCTATACCATGCTGGCCATCTATACCATGCTGGCCATCTATACCATGCTGGCCATCTATACCATGCTGACCACCTATACCATGCTAACCATCTATACCATGCTGGCCATCTATACCATGCTAGCCACCTATACCATGCTAGCCATCTATACCATGCTGACCATCTATACCATGCTGGCCATCTATACCATGCTGGCCATCTATACCATGCTGGCCATCTATACCATGCTGGCCATCTATACCATGCTGGCCATCTATACCATGCTGGCCATCTATACTATGCTGGCCATCTATACCATGCTGACCATCTATACCATGCTAGCCATCTATACCATGCTGGCCATCTATACCATGCTGGCCATCTATACCATGCTGACCATCTATACCATGCTGACCATCTATACCATGCTAGCCATCTATACCATGCTGGCCATCTATACCATGCTGACCATCTATACCATGCTGACCATCTATACCATGCTGACCATCCATACCATGCTGGCCATCTATACCATGCTGACCATCTATACCATGCTGACCATCTATACCATGCTGGCCATCTATACCATGCTGGCCATCTATACCATGCTGACCATCTATACCATGCTGACCATCTATACCATGCTGGCCATCTATACCATGCTGGCCATCTATACCAT